>NW_026571018.1:34545284-34932784 GCF_026225935.1 Boleophthalmus pectinirostris | reverse complement strand
CTTGTTTGAGCTCCTGATGAGTCATTTCCAGAGGAAATGACAAGCGCTTGAAATGAGTTTCCTGCGCAGGGTGGTCGGGCGCTCCCTTAGAGATAGGGTGAGGAGCTTAGTCACACGGGAGGAGCTCGGAGTAGAGCCGCTGCTCCTCCACGTTGAGAGGAGTCAGCTGAGGTGGCTCGGGCATCTGTTCCAGATGCCTCCTGGACGCCTCCCGGGGAAGACCTAGGACACACTGGAGGGACTATGTCTCTCAACTGGCCTGGGAATGTCTCGGGGTCCCCCCCCGGAAGCGCTGGAGGATGTGTGTGTGGAGAGGGAAGTCTGGGAGGCCCTTCTCAGACTGCTGCCCCCACGACCCGACCCCGGATAAGAGGAAGAAAATGGAATGGGAATGGAATATCGTACCGTGAGATGCATATTGTGAAAATATCGTACCGAGGGATTTCGATATTGTCACATCCCTATTGTTTCCTCATCATAAACATACCATGAGTTGTGTTTCTCTCAAACAGAACAATACAGGAAGTGCTTCACTGTGTTTTTGAACCCCATACACCTTCACTACAATCACTTGGATCATTTCAGTTTTGGAATTTCCAATCTCTGCTAAACAAAAACCAAGGGCATAGGTTTGGTCTCAGCTTTGTCGGGGACATTGTCAGTAAAAACACACAGAGTTTGTGCAGGTCCAGAATAAGTGAGAGGTGGTTTCATTTTTCAGTTTGTGTCCATTGTCCTTCTAAGATGATTAGTGGATAACAGCGATGTAGAAGTTTGTAGCAGAGTGTGTATACATGCACATCAGTATCCCGGTTATGTCAGTATTTAATTAATTTAATTAACTTAAATCAATTTAATAAACCAGGAAAAATACAAACCATGAGCTCCTTTAACATAGGAAGCTCAGGAGGTTTAACCAGCGGTACGGAGCTATGAGATATCCCACAATCCACTGTCAATCCACAATCTTCTGCATCAATAAACTCACATTTACAACATATAAACCATAACCACTATAGAGCTTTTTATTTTATAGTCATTTCACTCATGTACAGTTACTTTATTTATGTCGCTACTGTTGTGGTGAAAAGATTGCAAAGTGTTTGTCTTTTGGACACATGCACACTCAACTTTGATGGGTATATTTTTTGAAATGACAGGTAAGCACTCCAAAGGTGATATAAAAAAAAAAATAAAAAAAAATGAACCACGTGATTATGTAAAACAATTGGGGTAGGACTCCATAAGTTTTTTTAAACTTCATCCTACTCCATTTGAGCACCAGGTGCCAAATATGTTCATGTACATATCACTGTCTTTGTTATTGTGTTCGAATTTTGTTGTACCTGGCTCAAACAAATAAATGAAATGAATTGAACTTTATGTTCTATCGGAATATACCAGCTACAGTATCCTGGTTTCTAATAACCATGATACTGCCATAACTGGGATACAGAAACCGGGTTACTGCGTATACATGCACCATGAAGAAACCGGGATACTCAAAAAACCCGATTATTTATATATTATTTATTTATTTCGGTCACAGGTATATTTTGACATTAATTCATAAACAGTCATATTTAACAGACACAGACTGAAAAGGTGCAGGCTGAAGCTTAAGCTTATTATGCCCTTTACCCTTTATTCCTTTGTCAGGGCGTCATCTTGATCAGTTCATCTTCATAAATACAGCAGGAAGAAACAAGCTAATCAGTAACAGAACAACAAAGTTCTACAGCACAAACTAAGTATCATATTTCATGTATCTGTCCAGAGTTAAAGGTTGTATAGAGGATTTTCCAAGGAACGAGAAATCCAGCGACTGTTTGTCCTTTTTCAAATGTTGCAGCTCCCTACGTAGAAACGCCTCCTCCCTCCTCCTCTTTACGAAAGAAACAGGTTTGTTTACAGCCGGTGCACTGCACATGACTTGTAAACAACTAACTACAGTGTTGGTTAGGCAAGACGGAGAAGTGAGGAGCAGGGGGAGGGGGTGTGCGGACATTTCGTTCGCGGACGAGAAGAGCGGAGCAGGGAGAAGAGGAGAGGAGAGAGGAGAGGGGAGAGGGGAGCGGTGCGCGGAGATTCCGTGCCCGGAGAAGTGAGGAGAAGGGGGAAGAGCGGATCGGGCAGCGGGGACAGGAGCAGGAAAGGGGTGCAGAGAAGGTTGCGCGGAGATTCCGTGCGAATGAACTAGCTACAACACGCAGCAGCAAGCGGACTCTTTCTTTGCCTTGAAAATTACGTTTTCAGACATAGGATATCGCTTTCGTGTCCTGAAAATCGTTTGTGTAGCTCTTGGAAATAAAGTACGTTTTCATAATAAGCAGAAGTGACCTGTCCAGGAGTAATTTGTGGACCAGTGCGTCAGTCTTTAGACCCTGCGTCTGCTTCAGTCGCGCCATCGCTGGAATGAATCTTCAAGAATCTCCTCAGTTTGGCTTCGCTGCTTTTCCCCTTGTCTTCTTCTTTCAGCAACCTCAAAAACGGACTTTCTTTTGCGGCGAACTGCTCCTGGATTCTTGTCGCCATTGCAACAAACTTTGTGCAAACTGCGAGGAAGATATAGGTCAAAAAAAGCCGCTAAGAACTGTTGCGTTGGTGGAGTAAACAGCGTCTGTGTGGCTTCCGTCTGTGGACTGCATGACAGACGTACGTAAACCACGTACCGGCGGCGCAGGCAAGTCAGTTACGCTAGAAACGTAGGGAGATTGATTGACAGCCTGTCAACTAACAGATAACGAGGCAGTGTCGTTATCTATTGGCAAATGTTTAGCCCCACCACGTCCAGAGTTGATGAATTTTTATTATCTTTTTTTTGGTCATCATAATTACAAGGCTACTGCACCTCTATAATGCTATCACTGACAACTTGAAACAAAAAAAAAATCCTCCATACAACCTTTAAACATTTAAACTTCTTTATGAAGTGATAGAAAGTGGTGCACAATTTTAGGTTTTCTGTACAGTTGTTCCACAGCTCCACCCTTTAACAGATTTACAAAATTTAATAATGTTTGTTCTGATTTTCTTTTTAATAAACATGGTCGTGCCTCTGAGCTCATATCGGCTCTTTCGGATTTTGAACATGTTCTGTAACGATTTCGACAGGAGATTGTTGTTTACTTTGAACATGATTTTCAGAGTATAAAGGTCGACTAAATCATAAAATTTCAGCGTTTGAAGGTTTATAAATAATGCATTGGTTGGTTCGTTATAAGTTGATAATGTGACGCTCTTATTGCCTTTTTTTTTTGCAGGGTGAAGACTGGCTTTGTATTAGTCTTATATGTATTGCCCCAAATCTCAATAGCGTAGGTTATGTCCGATCATAACCGGGATACTGATGTGCATGTAGACACACTCAGTATTTTGGATCTTTAAATTCAAGTAGTAAAAAAACAAACAAACATGACTGTATTTGCTCGTTCATGTTGACATGTGTTAACAGCGTGAGCTATTGTGGGCGGCGCTGGAGGGAAACCACAGGAAGACAGACCGTGCCCTCGGAGGATCATCTCATTTGGACAGCAGCTGGTCTGGACGCGGCCGGATACAGCTGCACACAAGGACAACTGTGAGACATAAACACAATTATAGGCGCAATTAAAGGTGCAATCTTTTAGGACTAATGCCGTACTGCGGGACATTCCTGGCAAAGCAATAACAATTTCACGAGACGAGCAAGAGGCAGACACTGAAAGGTCACATAGTACAGCTGTAAAAAGTGATCTTAAAGGTGCATTGGTGGTCCGGTCAAAAGCTTGTCTCCATGGAGATCTTAACTGCTTTGTCTGGAATGTTTCACAGTATGGCATTAAACCTTTCTATCTTCATGGAGACCAAATCAGACCAAGTTACAAGTCACAGTCACAGTCAGGATGCTTGTTTTTCTGGGTATTTTTGTGCTAAAACAACTTGTGTTTTAATAAATAAGATAAGGTAGAGCTGTTTAATGTCACAGTGTGGAACATTCCAGGCAGAGCAATGACATCACCATAGAAACAAGCAGGTGATGGACCAACAATTAAAAAGTTACACATTGCCCTATTAAGTAGAGTAAAAATTTGATATATTTGCATACTTTTTGAGTGGGGAAAAAAACAGACTGTGTAAAAAAGTAGACTGGGGGTGTGAAAAAATGAAGCTCATCGAGGCTAGCAGTAGAGTAGAGTGCCATATCAGGAGTAGAAAATGATTCAGGAACTTGCTTGGGTTTGTACAAAAAAATTTAAAAATTTATGGCTCAGTTGAAAACAACAAAGCCAAAAGTCAAAAAAATTAAAATGTATTTACAGAAGTATTTACAGAAGTATTTACAGAAGTATTTACAGCATGCCAGCACCCACAAAGCCAGGCCAAGGACAGACACGAGAATGAGCAGTAAGAATGAGCTCTTAAATACCCCTTAGTCCCCCTGGGCTAAACAATTAACAAAACACAGGGTTTTCAAGGTTTAACATCGGCAAAACTATTCATGAACTTAAAATGAATTGTAACCCAACATAATAAAAATGACTTAATTAAATATCCTCCCATATGGTTGTCCTTAATTAACTAATAGACTTAAGAAAACAATATAAACACACAAATTAACAGAAATGTTTGAGTCCATGGTCATGTGACCTCCTTTAACTTCTCCTTACCTTCAATAGGCGAGTTTCAGCTGACGTCATTGTTATTAAAAGCCCGCGTTGCATGCTGGGAAATATTTTGGTCAGAGGCAAGAAACAGGATAGCGTCAAACACAGTGCGTAACCTCGCGTATTTATCCCCGATAATGGTAAATTCCTGCTGCATTATCGGATGCACAAATAGAAGCACGGAAGAAGGAAAATGTCTTTTTTGTATTCCGAGTGAAAAGAACCGCCAACGGTGAATTAGAGCAAATGTAGAAGATCCTAACAAACCGTGGACTCCAACAAGTTCAACAACACATCGAGACTCTTGGAGGTTTTCATCTTTTCTGCTGTGAATGGCCCAGAAGTTTCCACCAAGTCATTGTGGATATCGCCCAAGTGAATATTTGTCCAGGTAGTTGGCGATTCAGACCAGAAATTTGGTTTGGTCCAGGCTCTGTAGGGGTTGAAAAGGGTGATTTGGCGTCTGTCGATGCTTATGACCAATTTCTGGTCAAATGGTCTTGGGTCCTTCTGCCGTTAGAGTGGATAAATAACTGAGATCAATACCCTTTACGTGCTTTCTCGCTCCGTCCGTCATGTTGAATTAGTGTCTCTTGCCGCCGACCAAAATAATTCCCAGCATGCAACGCGCGCTTTTGTCAACAGTGAAACTCGCCTATACCAAGCACGCTTTATGGCACGACCAGGAGGTGCTTCGGTTTGGCCCCTGAACCAGAGAGTGGCGTGGAAACAGCGGAAAGCACGCTCTCGGGTCAGAGAAAGACGCACCGATCGGAGGTGGCAACTATGGTCGCTCCGTCACAGGAACAAAATAGCAAAATAAAAACACCATAATCATGTAGAGCTCGTTAATACAAACATTTTAGGACCAAAATAAGGAGCTGGACAGCAGCAGTTACAGAGAGAGGGCTGACTGTTTTTCAGTGAAAAATGAATTGGAGCCCATGCTCACTTCCAAGTTGGAACATGTCTATGGTCTATGGTACTAACAGATTCAAGTAGGCTAAATACAGTGGTAAAAGAAGTACTCAATTTTGTTACAGATACAGAAACAAGTCAAAGCAAGTACCACATGTACCGCATGAAAAAATGTATTCAAGTTAAAGTGTTAAAGTACCTGTTTCAATATGTATTGGAAGAGTAAAACATAAAAGTATTTTGTGCAAAATGTAGAAATATAATAAAACTTTAAGTGTAGTGATTTTGATACAGACTTGAAACAATTCAAGATAAAACTTTTTCAACTTTTTCTCTTTTTTTATTCGTATCTGTTTTTATTTGTGACCACATTGAAAAATCTTTTCAGCAGGTCTCAAACTATAATAAAACTACTTTTACTTTTCAGTCCAGTTCAAAAATGTAATGGAGTAGAAAGTATAAATACCTGCTCTCAGGTGTAGTGAAATAAAAGTAAAAAGTATCCATTTTAAAATATACTTTACATAAAAAGGTGCTTTGTGTAACATTTCTGGTCGAGGGTGTCAGAATAATTTTATTATCCCATATTTGCTAAATACTTGTGTGATATTCTAGGCCTATGAGTTAACCATTTATGTAACTACAATTCTTTGATTTATAATGTACCAATCACTTGAATAACCTCTTTGTGTCCTATCGCTCTTGTGAACCTCGAGATGATTCCTCACATGAAGCCAACTCCCACTGTCACACATGCAAGAGTTATGATGGTGTCTGACCTAAGGCACCTCCTGATTGTTAATCATGTTTTATGTGTTTGTACTATGCATAGCTGCACCAGTTTCTTATTATGTCTTTGCTGTTTCCCCTTCCCCTTGAGAATTATCATTCTGTAACTAGGGCCTCCTAATGAAATAAAAAGAGGAGAACGGCCTTGAGTCATCAGAACGTGTGGAGACTGTTGGTTTTGATGCCCACTCTCTGCCCGTTCTCCTCGCGAGTAAAACTGAATTAATCTCTTGTCTTTCTTCTTGTTTACAATGTTTAGGCAGACCTAACAGAGGGTCTGTCAAATGCTTTTGTTGATGGAGACTTTATTGCTTTGTCTGAGATGTTTCACAGTATGGCATTAAATCTTTCGATCTTCATAGAGACCAAACCTGACCAAGTACGATGGACCCCCAACCAAAAACGTACTACTACTACTACTACTACTACTACTTATACTTTGTTACATTCCACCACTGGTTAAATACTAAAAAACAAAAAAATATACAGTAAGTCCATAAAACAGTTTCATAATCTAGTCCCTCTCCATTTCAAAAGCCCGTCCAACCAAATGAAACCCCCGCCCCTCTGCCCTCTCCCTGGATCTAAATGAGCCCTGACTGTCTCTGGAAAACTGGCCTATTTACCCACTTCTTCAGGCTTCTATTCGCTCCAAGGTTGGTTCCTTTTTTTTCTCCCATAGACCACTGGGACGAGCTCACTACAGGCCCCTTTGTCTGAAGTCTGAGTGAGTACAGGAGACGTAATATAGGAGACATAAAAAGCATTCATCCATACATATTTAATACACAGACGCAGGCTTGTTGTTATTATTGATTTTGGATAAGGCTGCAGTACTGTGTTTGGTAAAGAATTACAGTAGTAGTAGTAGTAATTTATCCTCCACGGTCTGGTCAAAAGTTTTAGAACATCCTAATTTTTTATTGCAATTCAAGTCGTGCAAGTCCAATGAAGAGCTTGAACTGGTACAAAGGTAAAAACTGAACAGACAGAGGTTAAAAAAAAAAAAAAAAGACAAAAGAAAACAAAACACAAGTCCAAGCTCTGCCAAAACTACCTCAGGAAAAAAGAACAAGATGGTGAAGCTTGAAAACCAAACCTGGAGCACAGTGTCCAGACTTAAACCTCATGGAGCTGGTTTGGGATGAACTGGACAGAAGAGTGAAGCGACCTACAAGTGCCGCACATTTACGGGAACTTCTGCAACAGACTTGGAAAGAACTTCTATTGTAAAAAGAACGAGTCACGAGTGTGTTCAGCTGTTCTATCTGACAAAGGTGGACACTTTCATCAATCAAAAGTTTAGAATATGTTTTGGCCAACAGTAAAAAAGTGGAAAAAGTGTGGTGTTCTAAAACTTTTGACCAGCAGTGTACATTCCGCAGTTTAACATTGACTCACAAAAGCTATTTACACCATGATCTCCTTTGGGCACACCATTGGCTCATCATTATCTAAATTGTGGCATATTTTTGTCCAAGTGGTGCTTACAGGCCTTCATAGTCTCACCACAATTTCTTTATAAAGTTCCTTGTTTGGAAGCATAGACAACGGGCTTGAACAACAAAGATCATACTATGTTCACTTTTGAAATCAGACTATGTTGACTTTTCAAATCCTCCTGGCCCATAAGCTGGTTTATAACATGCTGTTGTTCTCCAGCCTTTTATTTCCACCATTTCTTGGACAAGCTGAACACTTCTACAACAGCTCCTACTGTATATTATGCAAAATTGACTCTTATGAGCTTTAAGCTGTATTAGAAGATTAGAATTAGTTATTTCCTCAAAATCATTTATCTGGAGTTGTGTTTTGTTTCATTCATTTTGTTTGAGTAATTCTATGTTATTAGGCTGTTTACAAGCCTGATTCATCAGCCGGTTTCACTTTGTGGAAACCCTATGACCTCGCAGCATTAGGATTCGTTCACTCGATGGTTGGTGGGTACTTTTTTTTTTATTTAACTGCTGCTATTTGGTTGTGACGTATGTAATGCGCCAAATCCCATAGGAAGAAGGACAATAATGTCTTTCCCCTTGATAAAATTCACCAAACATTCTCTTTGTTCCGGCTTTAAATCCTCGATCTCAGGAATCGTTGCCAACACAGAATGTGTGTCTTCGTCTACATCCATCTCGACGCTTTGTTTACTGTTGTGCTGTTCCACAAGAGAGACCCAGACAGACGCGACGAGTCTGATGTCATGGCTTCACAGCTCTTCACTGATTGGCCAGTGCGCGGTCTACAACTTCCGGGGTTCTTGTAAACCGTCTAGTGTGGTCTGATTCCTGACCTAGTCACTGGAGAGAAATGAAATTGAGCGGAGGCACTAGGTGGCGCCAGCCTGGCTATCTGTCTACATCTCCAAAGCTCCAAATGTTCTGTTCCATACATTTTCTAATAAGGCGGTGTCTTGAAATATAGGGAAAGTGACAATCCAGTCCCTTTGTAAAAAATAAAGTCTCAAATTGTTAAAGAATCACTGGTCGGACCCAAATATGCAGTAACAAAAGTATTTATTAACAAAAAAGTCGTGGGCAGGGGGATAGACTCCAGGGGAGGTAGGACGGGTCCAGGTTGGCTGAAGTGCAAAGGTGAAGAGGCTGACGGAACAGGTGGTAACGGGATGAGGCTGGCTCCAAAACGGTTGAACTGGGGAACGGACAGAAGTAAACAGATAAGAGTCAAAAACCTTCAAAATGCTCAAAAACACAAAAAGCCTGAGTAGTTCACCACTTGGTTGACGGAACGATCTGGCACTGGAGAGCAGGTCAGCAGGTCTTTTATTGCCGGAGATGATTAGTTGACGAGGATCAGGAGTGGAGCTCAGCAGGTGAGATGAATTGGGGACCCGCCCAGGAAAAGCCAAATAAGGTGAGAGAAGGGAAGAGGGAGCAGGGAAAGGAGGGGTAGGAGAGGCAGAAAGAAACCCTCACACAAATGTAATTTATTTCTAATTAAAGGTCCTGTATTATGCAAGTGTCTTGTGAGCTTTAAGTCATGTTATCATGCTGTTGCCTCTCCAAAACCAAACTGGAGTTGTGTTTTATTTCATTGACACATGTTTATTATTTATTATTTTATTATTAGACTGTCTGCATCTAGCTGAATATGCTGTTCCACCTTGATGTTCCACCTTATGATGTCATGTAGTGGTGGTTTTACCTTTTAGTTCAGTGGAGATTGGTAATTCCAGGTCAGAAATGATTCAAATGATTCTAGTGAAGGTGTATTGAGTTTAAAAACACAGTGGAGCACATCCTGTATGACCACATTACGTCACAACAGTAAGGATGGTCCACCCCCTGCTTGTCAGATGTTATTTCTTTACAAGGAATGTTCCATAATTTAGCATTAAATGTACTGATCACCATAGAAACAAGCAGGTATTTTTGAGTAATAGAAACACCTGTTATGAAATAGTTTTATGACTTTAGTTATATTTAACAACATTCTAACATGGCCTAACCCTCACGAGAGTCCATTTTGAGTAATATAGGATAAAATATGATTTGCCTTGTGATTGTGGTTCAAGTCAGATGTTATTTCTTTTCTTGTAATGTCCCACAGTATGGCATTACACTATATTTGTATTAGACAGAGAGAAAAAGAAAACAGATCTGTTCTGTTCAAACGGTGCATATTTTGGTTCCAGTTCTGCACCACTCTGTGAATAAGCTCCCTCATAACCACACGGGTAAATGTCAGTGAGCTGGAAGTGTGTCAGCCTGTCCCTTTGTGGTTCTTGTGGAGCTCAAATCCCGCCGCGGTGAGAAATCGAGCTGCTTTGCATATTTTTGGCAAATCCGCTTTTCAGAATAAAGTGCCTCGTCATTTCGCTCAGAGCTTTGGAGATTGTCAGCAAGTCTGCAGGCAGCTATAACACCTGTCATGCACGATAAAACCTGAGAGCAAAGAAGTCTATTTTTCGTTTTCTTTTTTTAGAATCAAAATGTAATGTTATTTAATAAAAAATCTTACTTAAAGAGGGTGTATTTTACTTCTATGTCTGCTAACATATAACATATTTAGATCCCCATGTTACATTTTACCAGCGTATTAACATGTTTTATAAGCTTAATTTGTGTTTTGAAACTCTGAATCTCATCTGTCTTTGCTTTCTGCTCTAAGTGGTGTAGTGGGGATTTAAGTGGATTTACGCGATTTGTGACGTCATCCCCTCACCTCCAAAAGCCAGACACTCAACTACACACAGGTGTCATATAGATTGTTAGTTTCTTTTCTTTTCTTTTATTTATTTTTTTGGTTTAATAATCACTTTCAGTACAAACAAAGGTGTCAGCCCAGTAAAACTCAGTAATATTTGATGTTTTTTGGGGAGTTAAAATGATGTGGAATCATGTTATTACATTAACACCACTCATAATCACCTACAGAACATAATTGTAGACAACACATGAACCAGGACTGAACCAGGACTGAACCAGGACTGAACCAGGACTGAACCAGGACTGAACCAGGACTAATCTTGGACTTGAGAGCGAGAGGGAGAACCCCGAGTCCGTCCAGGGTGTCCCCAAAGTGTGATCAGGCGACACAGAGAGAGCTCTGTGCCCGTCTTTTTTCCTGCAGTCACCCAACGGTTTATGTGGGCGCCACTCCAAGCCTGTCCTGACACTCAATCCTGGTTCAATCCTGGTTTAGTCCTGGTTCAGTGCTGGTCCCTCATGTCTCAGGTCACTATAGGACAGTAGTGCAGATATCATGAGCCTCTGCAGGGTTGTTTTCACCATTGCCAGTTGTTCTGGTTTGACATTTAAGTTGTATCTATTTTATATTTGTTATTTTTTAATATCTCATATTGGGAGAAGTGGGTGGACGGCAAACCCAAACACTACTACACTATTTAACCTTAGATTTTGTTTTTGTTTTTTTTGCCTAGGTATAACCACTTTCCACAAAACAGAGCATGCTACTCACTTTTTTTTTCTTTTTTTTCCCCCCAACCAGTTTATTTCTTCCATTTATTGAAAACAGAAATGGGGAGAGTATTTTAGGGAACATTTTGGAAAGAAACCCAAATTTGATCAGTTGATATTCACTTTTGAAATCTAGATTTGAACATGAATCATCATATTTGCTGAGGCCTGATGGAAAAGTGAAGTTGGCTCAAACAAAAGAGATTTGACTTTCACATTCAAACTGCAGATGTGATGTTGTGTCGTCCCATTGACTCAGCAGCTCACTGTCTCTGTCTCTCCCTCTCCTGTGTCTCTCTCCTGATGCTGACTCTGTGTGCGTGTGTCTGATTTGTGCAGACATCAGTGACACCCTGAGGTGCTCCCGTCTGTGGAAACGGCAAAAGTTGAAACAGTAAAACAGCAAAACACGTCTCAGCAAACAAAATGTTGATGATCATTTTATCGCTCATGTTTTCTGACATGTGTCCTGACCTGTTCCTTTGTTCCTGAGTGAAGTAACATACTGTATGTATATGCACTTGTATATGTACTTGTACTTGTACTTGTATATGCACTTGTTTGACATAGATTGTATCAACTTTAAGCATTGTCATATGAAAAAATCTAATGCCTTTTTTTTTTGTAATGAGCTTTCAGTCTTGTCACATTTTGATGAACAGTAAAAGGTCACATTTTAGATCAAGGAACCACTCACCCTTTCACACACACATTCACACACACATTCATACACCAGACACTGGGGTGAGGTGGGTTAAAACTGGATCCCATCACAACCCTTGGCCTTGACTTTCCCAGTTACCGTTATGGCAGAGGGGTAGGGGAAAGTGTTACCTCCAAACGAAGATTTTTCAGAGGCACACTCCAAATGGAGGGCTATGAGCAATTTCCTAGAATGCCTTGCAAATCACCGGCAAGATGGCTGCTACCACGACCACAGAGACCAAAGAAGTTCACTAACTGTATGGCACAGCATGTTGGATTTCCGGCAAAAGCTCGTCACGTCTGCTTATGTAAAAGCTGATGGAGACTACTGATGACGTATGTGATTGTTGAAGTCTCAATTCATAGGGGTTTACTTTCAACCCCTACCCCTTGTTGCTCAGTTTCAAGGGGAAGGGGTAGAAATTAGAAATGAGATTGGCCCTAAGTGTCTTGTCAAAGGACACAACAGTAGTATTCATCTGTGCGAGCTGGAAACACACAGTGATGTTGATGTCGAGACAAACACTCCACACCAACTGAGCTTCTGTCGCCCAAAGTGCTCCACTGAAGTCATTATTCATTCACTCCACACTGTAGTAGTGGTAAACTGGTATTGAAGCCACAACTGCTCTGGGACAGAACGATAGTGGCGAGGCTACCAATCTGTGCCACGAGCCCCTTATACTAGACAATGTGGGTGAAATGTGTTGCCTAAAGACACAGCAGAACTTGATCAAAGTGGGAGTCAATCTTCTGTCCTTCGGTTTGGCTTTAACCACTGAACAAGTCTTCTACAAGGTTCTACAGAAGTTTCCTTTTCCCCTCTGTACCTGTGTGCAGATGTGGTGCTGAAAGGACAGCTCCTCTCACTTTAATTGGCTCACAAACAATCTGGAAGAAAACTTTAAGAATTTACTCTAGAGCTATTAGGCCAAAGTATGCAGCCGAGTGACTTAAGAAAACGTAACGTCACGTAAGAATGTCACTAACAGAACTATAGATGATATAGTCAACAATGTCATACAACGAGCTTAGTTTTTTTCCACACAGAAATGACAGGCTCCTGCTGATTGTTTGGTGAGTGATCTGTACACAGTGTTGGGGAGTAACAGATTACATGTACCAGAGTTACGTAATCAGAGTACAAATTATGAGTAACTGTATTCAGTTACAGTTACTGTTTGAATGAGCGGTAATTAGATTACAGTTACTTTGTTGAAATAAAAGGAATACACAACGGTATTTTCCTGTTTTCACATTTTGGGCTAAATCCCTTTTTTTTTGTTCCTCAGTAATTCCACTCATTGCTGGACACTAAATCACACTAAATCTTAAACCAGGACTAAACCAGGACTAAAACCATGTCTAAACTAGATCTAAACCAGGACTAAAACCATGTCTGAACTAGATCTAAACCAGGACTAAAACCAGGTCTAAAACCATGTCTAAACTAGATCTAAACCAGGACTAAAACCAGGTCTAAACTTGATCTAAACCAGGACTAAAACCAGGTCTAAACTTGATCTAAACCAGGACTAAAACCAGGTCTAAACTTGATCTAAACCAGGACTAAAACCATGTCTAAACTAGATCTAAACCAGGACTAAAACCATGTCTAAACTAGATCTAAACCAGGACTAAAACCATGTCTAAACTAGATCTAAACCAGGACTAAAACCATGTCTAAACTAGATCTAAACCAGGACTAAAACCAGGTCTAAACTAGATCTAAACCAGGACTAAAACCATGTCTGAACTAGATCTAAACCAGGACTAAAACCAGGTCTAAACTTGATCTAAAGCAGGACTAAAACCATGTCTGAACTAGATCTAAACCAGGACTAAAACCAGGTCTAAACTAGATCTAAACCAGGACTAAAACCATGTCTGAACTAGATCTAAACCAGGACTAAACTAGATCTAAACCAGGACTAAAACCAGGTCTAAACTAGATCTAAACCAGGACTAAAACCAGGTCTAAACTTGATCTAAACCAGGACTAAAACCAGGTCTAAACCAGGACTAAGCCAGATCTAAACCAGGACTAAACAAGGACTAAAATCAGGTCTAAACCAGATCTAAACCAGGACTAAACCAGGACTAAACCGGGACTAAACAAGGACTAAAATGAGGTCTAAACTAGGACTAAACCGGGACTAAACCAGGACTAAACCAGGTCTAAACCATAACATCCATGAACAGTTGATAGTCAAGGTCAGTTAAATACATATCAGTTCAATCATTGTGTCCTTAGGCAAGACACTTCGCCCACATTGCCTAGTATGAAAGTGGTGTGTGTGTGTGAGTGATGGTGGTGGTCGGAGGGACCGATGGCGCCGAGTGGCATGGCAGCCGCTCTTCTGTCAGTCTGCCCCAGGGCAGCTGTGGCTACAATAGTAGTTCACCATCACCAGGGTTTAGAGTGAATGAATAATGCTGAATAATGATCTGTAAAGTGTCTTTGGGGACAGAAAATGTCTGTGAAAGCGCTATATAAATAAAAGACCTACTTACTTACTTAAACCAGGACTAAACAAGGACTAAAATTAGGTCTAAACCAGGACTAAACAAGGACTAAAATTAAGTCTAAACCAGGACTAAACAAGGACTAAAATTAAGTCTAAACCAGGACTAAACAAGGACTAAAATTAAGTCTAAACCAGGACTAAACAAGGACTAAAATTAGGTCCAAACCAGGACTAAACAAGGACTAAAATTAGGTCTAAACCAGGTCTAAAACAGGATTTAACAGGACTTGGACTAAACGATGCTGCACGGACCGTGTCTCCTCGTCTTCGATCAATAATATTTTTTATTTGGTTCAGTAAAGTCTGGGCTTTTTATTGTCTTTTATCAGACAAAACATCTTATGTTACGATATCCAAGTCTTTGCTTTTCTACAGCAAACCAAGTAATCCAAAGTATTCAGATTACGTTACTCACTTGAAGTAATTTAATGGATTACGTTACAAACTACATTTTGGGGTATGTAATGTGTAATCTGTAGGGGAATACATTTTAAAAGTAACCTTCCCAACACTGTCTGTACAGGAGACAGTGCGGTGCCACCTCAGCGCTGGCCCGTGCGCACTCGCTGTCACGCTCGCGCAGTCTCCAGCTCCGCACTTGTCCGTCTCCAGTGGCTCTGGAAGCAGCGCGCGCGATGGCAGAGCGCAGGGCGAACCGGGACATCGCCGACGAGAACGACCTGCCCGTGTACCTCGCGAGACCGGGCACCGCGGACCAGATCCCCCGGCAGAAGTACGGCGGCTTGTTCTGCAGCGTCCGGGATGCGTTCGACGGGAAGAGCATCGACTTCGACGCGCTGAGTGTCGGCCAGAGCACCCCGAGGTCAGCGCGCAGGGACACCGGGCAGAGGGCGAGGAGTCCGGTCAGCGACGCCTGGAGCTCCCCGGGTTTGGAGAGGCGAGCGGAGAGGCGTGCGGAGAAGCGCGCGGGAGAGAGGAGCATGGAGCGAGCCCTGGAGCGGAGCATCGAGACCCGGAGCGTCGAGAGCCGGAGCGCCGCGAGCCGGAGCCGACGTGATAAAGAGGCACTGCAGAATTTGGGGGAGCAGAAGGTGAGGACTTAGAACTTTTTACTCCCTGACTGCGCGTAAACGTGAACCCGCATTGCATCAGGGTGTTTATATATATTTTTTGGCTCTGCAGTTACACAACACAATAGCAGGTTATTTGGCAACCCTGCGTCATTCTAAACTATTTAAATGCACAACAACACAACTCACACTCTCTGCTTTTTATATACAAACATTTCTTTATTACAAGCTCTGCCTCACCCGCTGCTGTTGAATTTCATTGTGAGATTAACAATATTTTAAACTGTATCTCCATTTTAAATTGGGTTTGCACAAAAAAAACATCATATCAGACAATAATCCAAACATAAAATCCAGATTTTAATAGGAGATATTAATCAATATTTATTCAGAACATGTAAATCCAAATGTGAACAGAAAGTAGAGTAAGTGACAGAGCAGAACCACGCCTGTTTTGCGTCGCTGCTGCTGGATTATAAACAGTGTTGGGAAGGTGACTTTTAAAATGTATTCCCCTACAGATTACAGATTACATACACCAAAATGTAGTTTGTAACGTAATCCATTAAATTACTTAAAGTGAGTAACGTAATCTGAATACTTTGGATTACTTGATTTGCTGTAGAGAAGCAAAGACGAGGAAATCTTCAAATAAGATGTTTTGTCTGATAAAAGAAAATGAAAAGGTCGAGTCTTTACTTAACCAAATAAAAAATATTATTGATAGAAGAAGAGGAGACACGGTTTGAGCAGCATGGTCCTGTTAAATCCTGTTTTAGACCTGGTTTAGACCTGGTTTAGACCTGGTTTAAACCGAGTTTTAGACCTGGTTTAGTTCTGTTAAATCCTGGTTTAGACCTGGTTTTAGACCTGGTTTAGAACTGGTTTAAACCTAGTTTTAAACCTGGTTTAGTTCTGTTAAATCCTGGTTTAGACCTGGTTTAGACCTGGTTTAGAACTGGTTTAGACCTGGTTTTAGACCTGGTTTAGACCTGGTTTAGTCCTGTTAAATCCTGTTTTAGACTTAGTTTAGACCTGATTTTAGACTTGGTTTTAGACCTGGTTTAGACCTGGTTTAGACCTGGTTTAAACCTGGTTTAAACCTGGTTTTAGACCTGGTTTAGACCTGGTTTAGTCCTGTTAAATCCTGTTTTAGACTTAGTTTAGACCTGATTTTAGACTTGGTTTTAGACCTGGTTTAGACCTGGTTTAAACCTGGTTTTAGACCTGGTTTAGACCTGGTTTAGTCCTGTTAAATCCTGTTTTAGACTTAGTTTAGACCTGATTTTAGACCTGGTTTTAGACCTGGTTTAGACCTGGTTTAGACCTGATTTTAGACCTGGTTTTAGACCTGGTTTAGACCTGGTTTAGACCTAGTTTTAGACCTGGTTTAGACCTGGTTTAAACCTGGTTTTAGACCTGGTTTAGACCTGGTTTAGACCTGGTTTAAACCTGGTTTTAGACCTGGTTTAGTCCTGTTAAATCCTGTTTTAGACTTAGTTTAGACCTGATTTTAGACCTGGTTTTAGACCTGGTTTAGACCTGGTTTAGACCTGATTTTAGACCTGGTTTTAGACCTGGTTTAGACCTGGTTTAGTCCTGTTAAATCCTGTTTTAGACCTAGTTTAGGCCTGGTTTAGTGTCCGACAATGAGTGGACTTACCAAGAAAAAAAAAAAGGGATAGAGCCCAAAATGTGAAAACAGGAAAATACCACCATGTAATCCATTTATTTTAACAAAGTAACTGTAATCCAATTACCACTCACTGAAACAGTAACTGTAACCGAATACAGTTCCTCATCATTTGTACTCTGATTACGTAACTCCAGTACATGTAATCTGTTACTCCCCAACACTGATTATAAATGCAGATCTGAACATGTTTTTGTGGTTCAGTGTTTTCAGAATCACAGAATTTGCATGTGAACAAAGAGACATTTTACTTTATTATAGAATCAAACTTAGGATACAGATTTAAGGGCCCATATTGCGCTATTTTCAGATGTTGTAATGTTGTTTCTTCATCACAAACTGACCTGGAGTTGTGTTTTGTTTCATTCACACGTGTCTGACACAGAAATCCTGCACGTTTAGGCTGAGGTCTTCTCTCAGATCTTATAGCACTTAAAGGTTCTGTTGACTCTTGGGAGCTTTAAGTCACGAAGCGGTGGAGTGTTTTCGGTTTTGAGAAAAGAACTCAGTCTAAATGTGCAGGGTTTGTGCGTTAAACGTGTGCGAATGAAACAAAACACAACTCCAGGTCTGTTCTTTTGAAGAAGAAGAAACGAACTTATAACATTATAGACTCTCTCTGTTTGGCCACGTCTCATTTCTCTTTCCTCGCGTCCTTCTCCTTGATTCCTCACCTCGATCTTTCATTTTTCAGCTGTCAATCAAACTTGTCATATTAAGCGTGTGTGCCAAAGAAAACCACGGAAGGAGGAGGTAAACACAAGGGAGGCTTCGTGAGATAAAAGAATCAATCTTTATCGCTCTCATTGAGGAGTTTAGATCCTTTCTCCTCCTCGCTTCGTCTCCTCGGTGGGCGGGACCTCCTCACCCATGTCCTGCAGAATCGAGGAGAGGAATCAGGGAGAAGGAGGCGAGGAAAGAGATTCATTCATTCATGGGTTATTCGTCCACTCACGACTTATTTCCAGGTCAGAGGAAGTTTCAAGTGGACAGTATATCTCAGACAACATGATATAGTGGTTCCCAGTTGGTACTTGAGGGGCGTAACTGGATTTCTCCGTGGGTTGTTGCCCTGTTCCCTTATGGGCTCCATGATCTATTGTCTTTGTGTTTTATTTAAGTTCCTGTATCACACAAAATGGACTGTTGTGATCTTTAAGCCATGAAACCAACTGATTACTGGTTACTTGATTAACAGATTAATGATGTAATTAGTGCTGTCATGCGATTAAAAAAATTGACAGATTAATTAATTACGATCTGTAATTAATTCATCTAATTAATCTCTTTTTAATCTCACCTAAAAATTGCTGAGAAAAGCCTTCAATTTGAGGTATTTTCGTTTAAATTCATTATTACATTATTGTGGCAGATCAAAAGACTGACATAGAACAAAAAAAAGTGACTTTATAAAGTCATTTATTGTTTAACAAACTTTAACAGATGCAGTCACTTACATTCCACAGTATCATCAGTATTATTACTGTTACTAATCTGCAGTGTTGGGAAGGTTACTTTTAAAATGTATTCCCCTACAGATTACAGATTACATATCTCAAAATGTAGTTTGTAACTTAATCCATTTGATTACTTAAAGTGAGTAATGTAATCTGAGTACTTTGGATTACTTGATATTGTCATGCTTTTTAAAACTACATGAATGTACCAACCACATCCTGCAAATGTTGTTCTTGTTTGTTTTCTTCAAATTGTCTGTTGAGCCCAAGTCTCCATGAATAAGAAACTGTTTGTTGTAAAGTAGCAAAGACGAGGAAATCTGAACTTTTGTTTACTTCAAAGACAATAAAAAGTCCAGTCTTTCCTTAACCATATTAAAAATATTATTGATAGAGAAATGCTTTATATATGAGATCACTGGTTTTAGTCCTTGTTTTAGTCCTTGTTTTAGTCCTGGTTTAGACCTGCTTTACTCCTACTTTAGTCCTAGTTTAGTCCTGGAATAGGTTAGTCCTGGTATTAGTTCTGGTTTAGACCTGGTTTAGACCTGGCTTTAGTTCTGGTTTTAGTTCTGGTTTTAGTCCTGGTTTAGACCTGCTTTAGTCCTACTTTAGTCCTAGTTTAGTCCTGGAATAGGTTAGTCCTGGTATTAGTTCTGGTTTAGACCTGGTTTAGACCTGGTTTAGACCTGGCTTTAGTTCTGGTTTTAGTTCTGGTTTTAGTCCTGGTTTAGACCTGGTTTAGTCCTGGTTTAGTCCTGGTTTAGTCCTGGTTTAGACCTGGCTTTAGTTCTGGTTTTAGTTCTGGTTTTAGTCCTGGTTTAGACCTGGTTTAGTCCTGGTTTAGTCCTGGTTTAGTCCTGGTTTAGACCTGGTTTAGACCTGGTTTTAGTTCTGGTTTTTAGTTCTGGTTTTAGTCCTGTTTAGTCCTGGCTTAGTCCTGGTTTAGTCCTGGACTGGGTTAGTCCGGTTTTAGTCTTGGTGTTAGTTCTGGTTTAGAACCTGGTTTAGACCTGGTTTTAGTTCTGGTTTTAGTTCTGGTTTTAGTTCTGGTTTTAGTTTCTGGTTTTAGTCCTGGTTTAGTCCTGGCTTAGTCCTGGTTTAGTCCTGGACTGGGTTAGTCCCGGTTTTAGTCTTGGTGTTAGTTCTGGTTTAGAACCTGGTTTAGACCTGGTTAAGATCTAGTTTAGACCTGTTTTAGTTTCCAGCAATGAGTGGAATTACCGAAAAAACAAAACAAAACAAAACAGGAAAATCCCACCGTGTAATCCATTTATTTCATCAAAGTAACTGTAATCCAATTACCACTCACTGAAACCATAACTGCAACCGAATACAGTTCCTCATAATTTGTACTCTGATTATGTAACTCAAGTACATGTAATCTGTTACTCCCCAACACTGTCAATGTTTAACTGATTATATTCGATCTGATGTCATAAAATAAAACATATTCAGTCTGTAGAACCTCTTCTTATATCCAGCTACAGCACATTCATGGACGTTTATCTCAAACTTAACATGACTAATACAACATTTTACTACGTCATATTCTAATTACAACACAAATCTCTTTACTGTCGTTTTTCTTTCAACTATTTTTTCTCTTAAACAGTGTTCGTCAGAGTCGTTCTTACATGTGGCCTGTGGAACATACATGTGCTCCTTAGATCAGGGGATTACTCTGTGAAGCTCCTTTTACAAAAACAAAAATACCAAAGAGCTACTTATTTTAGCATTTGCAAGAAATTTAGTAAATATAAGATCTGCAGCCTTGGATGGGAACAGTTCAACACCAGAAAACATGAAGCATTATCCATTTATCAAAATAATTCATCACATTTTACATCCTCACCACAATATGTACAGTTCAGAAATCCCTAGAGGAGCTACTTGGAACGGGGTGAGGAGTTATTGGTTGGAGACCCCTGCCTTAGATTATATTTACTTTCTGTCTGAGTGCCTGCAAAGAAAGAGGAATTTCACTATGTTTGACTTTGTACATGAACTTAGTTGTGTACAAGTCGACCAAATCATAGAACTTTACAGCATTGTTTCCCAAAGACTGAGAAACAATGTTCTAAAGGTGGGTCACAAGAGTTTTTTTGGGGGGTTGCCTTGTCACGATCTGCATGTAGGTCTGTGATATACAGTTCTACAGACTATTTTATTCCAATATTGCTGGTTCAACTGAATGTTAGAGAAAAATCCCGCACTACTCTGTTGTACATGTTTAAATACATTTAAAGTACCTATAATGGACCAGAACAGAATCACAAGGACATTAGAACTGTATCTGCAGAAACAAAACTCACCGTGTGCTGCTTTTCTTCCTCTAAACGCAGTAACAGGGAGGGCATCTGGTATAAAGTCTCCTAGTGCCACATCACCCTGTAGAAACACGATAACTGTTTCAATAGGAAGTTCATTTTGAAAAATGTGTTTAAACTCATTTTAGTTGGTTTACTTCAACATCAGCTGTAACATTCATGACCTTCCCCACAGCTTCAGCAGAGCTCTGGACGTCACTCTGTGTTTGTAGACGACTCTGGAAGCAACACATTCACATCTGAGTACAACTGTCACACTCTTGTAGATGACAGTCAAATACAATTTGTCTCATGGAAACAGTCCGTACATTAACTCTAATTTCAAATAAAACACCACAAACATGTTTTAACAATGACGACATTCTAGTCCAGAGAAACATATAACAGCTTTGAAAAGTCTCACCTCCAGATCAGCTCTCATAATCCTCCTGCTCCACACTGTGTGTCCTCTGCTCCTGGAACTTTAAGAGGAGTTAAGATGCTCTAGACCACAGGTGTCAAACTCATTTTGGTTCGGGGGCCGTATCCAACCAACTTTGATCCCAAAGGGGCCGGATCAGAAAACTCATTGCATAATATACTCCAAAAATAGCAATATGTCCAAATATTTGTGCAGAGAAACACAAATCTTTTCTACAGAAATCTTTTTTAATTGATGAACTCTTTATTTTACAAAATATTATAATATAATGAACAACCTGAAACTTTAAGAAAAATTTAATTTCAACACAATGTTTTAACATGAACTTGTATGCAAATACGAATAAGTAAATTTTTCTTGGAAAATCCTGCACTCGGTGTCCACTTTTCTCATTTTTGACATTTTTCTGATGAGGGTGTCACGGTCAACAGTCAAAACGATCGTCTTTAAGAGCGTTTGGAAAGAGACAAGTCTTCATTTGTGCTGCTCTGGTGGGAGGAGCCACGTACAGAGACGCTGGAGATGCTGCTATGCTACGTGACACAGAAAATTACCAATATTTTAATAGAAAATATAATTAAAATATTTTGGTAGAAAATCAGCCAAGGGCCAGATTAAAGGCACGGTGGCCGAGTGGCTAGCACTCATGCCTCACAGCAAGAAGGTTCCGGGTTCAATCCCTGGGTCACCCGGGCCTTTCTGTGTGGAGTTTGCATGTTTCTCCCCGTGTCTGGATGGGTTTCCTCCGGGTGCTCCGGTTTCCCCCATCAACCCAAAACATGCTACAGGTCTCCAGAACAGTTGATAGTCAAGGTCAGTTAAATACAATCAATCAATGAATCTGTCCAGGGACGACAGGTGGAAATTAGCACTGATGCTACAACCTGATGTACAATGCATCTCTCCTGTTAAGGTAAAATGCAAAAATTGTGTGCTGTCCCTGTCTCAAATAAAATAAAATAAAAATAAATAAAAAGGTTTTGGAGGGCCGGATCTGGCCCCCGGGCCGCATGTTTGACACCTGTGCTCTAGACCATTTTAAACCAACTTTATTTTAAACTGAACTTTAATCTGTTAGTGTTATTTCCAGTGTTGTTCAGTTCTAGTTTCCATCCAGGTTGTGCTCTGAGTTGTGGTTCGGTGCCAGGTTTTCCCCTTGTGGTTTGATGGAGAACTGCAGCATAGCACCTCCTGAGACTCCACTGACTCAGCAGAAACACCAAGGTGATTTAGGCTTATGTCATCAGAGCAGCTCACAATTACTCAGTCTGTACGCAGCACTGAGAACGGTTTACTTTCAGAGGCAAAACAGTTTTATATGAAGATTGAATGGAATGGAAAAACTGATGGTACTGGTAGATTTTTTCAGTGTTTTATCAGTTACCATGGAGACACAATGCACACATTAGCAAACACTGCCGAAAATGTTTAATATCGTCTGAAAACTCAAACAGCACATTTTCAGGAGCTGCAATTTGTGTTTATGGTTTGATTTTCAACAGAAAAGGGGAGAGTGTATGTTATACTGGCAAACATTTCAGGCAAAGCAAAAGTGTTTCCATGGAGACAAGCAGCTGGTGAACCCTCCTTAAGAAAAGTTACATACTGAACCTTTAAAGCAAACCTATACTGCAAAATCGACTTTTCTGAACTTTTTATCGTGGTATAGTTGTTTCTACTTCTCATTTACACTCTTAAAGTTGTATTTGGATTGATTTATGCATGTTTGAGTTTTTCCCTGTACTTTGTTCTCCAGTGAATCTGTGATACGCATTGGATTCGGCAGCATTGCGTTGTTATTTCGGTACAAGTAAAAAAAAAAATAAAAATCAGCTGCTCACTTGTGTACTATACAGATATCCTCCGGAGTTGCCGACTCTTTGGCTGTGTTCAGACTGCAGCCTGAAGTGACCCAAATCCGATTTTTTGGCCCCTATGTGACCTGTATCTGATCTTTTAATGACAGTCTGAACGACACAGATCCGATTTTTTTCAGCTGATTTATACAGATTTTGGCACTGTCTTCCTACTGGTGGAGGCAGAATCATCTGCTGATGGTGCTGTCATCTTGAATCTTTATAAATCGGTATAAATCTGATGACCAGACATGTCACAGCAACATCACGTGACCACTCTGAGGAAGATATGAAGGTCAGGTATGAAAACAAACTCTTGGTCTGAAAAAAGAACCTAATAACCAATTTTATAATGTTTCCTCATCATAAACAGACCCTGAATTGTGTTTTGTTTCATTCATACATGTTCAACACACAAACCCTGTAGATTTAGGCTCAAACAGAAAACACTTATGATGTCACATATACAATAGAGGAAATGCTCCACTGTGTTTTTAAACTCCATACACGTTCACTAGACTCATTTAGATCATTTCAGCCCTGGAATTGCTACTGAACTAAAGGTAAAATGTAGCTGTTAACTTGAAAATTATAGGGTTCCCACAGTCATGGAAATCCAGTAGAAGTCATGGAAATTGAAAATGCCATTTTCCAGGCCTTGAAAAGTCATAGAATTTTGTAAATTCAATGAAAGTTTTGGAGAAGTCATGGGATTTTAATATCTCTTTCACCCAGCTACAGCGTTCTGTTAAGTTCTCATGAGGCGATTCTCATTATTTCTGAACGTCTGTGCCTTTTGTTTAAAAGAGATGAGAATAAATGCACTGACAGGATTTTGAATGTTAAAAAACTATAGAGAAAGAACAAAAATGTGGCTGTTTGCTGCAGGTGTTCCAATCAGTAGGAGCAAATAGAGGTGCTCTTGGAAAAAAAGGATCAAAACTCAAGACACAACAGATTCCAGGCAACTCCAAAACAGTAGAAAAAGTTAACACATCGCACGAGGAAAAATATAATTAAAAGGCCTTTGTTTGAATGGCCCAAGCCAACATGTTTCGACCTTAACTGGTCTTCATCAGGGCTTTCCTCGTGTGATGTGTTAACTTTTTTTTGACTGTTTTGAAGTGCCTTGAATCTGTTGTGTCTTGAGTTAAAAAACTATAATCCCAAACCATAAGGTGAGTGGAAAGAGTTAAAATTTCATATTTAGCCCTAAAAGTCTGATCAATTCTACACATGTAGGTGCAGTAAAGTCATGGAAAATTTACTTTAGGTCATGAAAAATTCAAGTCAAGGTCACAAGGTCACAAGTTGGAACAAAGTATTTTGAGCTTTGGAGATGTAGACATAATAAAGATTAGGGGTGTCAAATTATCGCGTTAATTGCGATTAATTAATTACAGTCATATTTAGCGCGTTATGTTTTTTAATCGCGTTAATCTCATTTTTAATCTCTAACTTTAGTGTTTCTGTATGTGAGTTGCTTTATTATTAAACCAGTTTTTATGTGTTGTTGGGACAACAACACACACACACAAAACACATTTATAAATTTTTTTATTTCGGTAATTCCACTCATTGTCGGAAACCCACAAAACACGCGCAGTAAGAGCGATGTAAACGTCACATCAACGTTGGCGGCGTCAGTCGCACAATGGACGAGGTCGTAGAGCCACTAGAACAGAGGCAGCAGTGCACAGGTAAAAACACATTCATGTCTTGGAAATGATTCTCCCGACGTGAAATATAAAAGAAAATAACAAATATAATATCACCTGAAAACAACCTGCATAGGCTCATGATGTCTGCACTACTGTCCTATAGTGACCTGCCACATGAGGGGACACGCACACAAACACAAACAAACACAAACACACACACACACAAACACAAACACACACACACACACACACACACACACACACACAAACACACACAAAC
This sequence comes from Boleophthalmus pectinirostris, assembly GCF_026225935.1. Lineage (NCBI taxonomy): Eukaryota > Metazoa > Chordata > Actinopteri > Gobiiformes > Gobiidae > Boleophthalmus > Boleophthalmus pectinirostris. The sequence continues at coordinate 34,907,529 of NW_026571018.1, read as the reverse complement.
ACACACAACACACACACAAACACACACACACACACACAAACAAACACACACCTTCATCATCGTCATTAACCTGAGAACGCGCGGACCACGTTTCCTTCTGTAGACACTGCGCGGACACCGACGTGCTCCCGTGAGCCGCGTGTGGATTGTGTTTTCTCGCTACGCTGCGTAAACCGCGCTTCCTCCTGTGCGCCTCTAAACCAGAACTAACACCAAGACTAAAACCAGGACTAATCCAGTCCAGAACTAAACCAGGACTAAACCAGAACTAAAACCAGGTCTAAACCAGGACTAAACCAGAACTAACACCAGGACTAAAACCAGGACTAACCCTTTCCAGGACTAAACTAGGACTAAAGTAGGACTAAAGCAGGTCTAAACCAGGTCTAAACCAGGACTAAAACCAGTGATCTCATATATAAATCATTTCTCTATCAATAATATTTTTAAGATGGTTAAGGAAAGACTGGACTTTTTATTGTCTTTAAGTAGACAAAAGTTATTATGTTCAGATTTCCTCGTCTTTGCTACTTTACAGCAAACAGTTTCTTATTCATGGAGACTTGGGCTCAACAGACAATTTGGGGAGATTTGATAAACAATAAATGACTTTATAAAGTCACTTTTTTAAAATCTATATTAGTCTTCTGATCTGCCACAATAATGTAATAATGAATTTAAATGAAAATACCTCAAATTGAAGCTTTTCTCAGCAATTTTTAGGTGAGATTAAAATGAGATTAATTAGATTAATTAATTACAGATCATAATTAATTAATCTCTAAATTTTTTTAATCGCATGACAGCACTAAATAAAGTGTTACTCAAACATGTATGAATGAAACAAAACACAACTCCAGGTCTGTTTTTGAGGAGGGAACAACATTAGAACATGACTTCAAGCTCACCCGAGTCAATTTTGTGTCATATTGGACCTTTAAATATTAATAATCAGACTTTGAAGAAATAATTTGCTTTCAGAAAGTCGGCGTAGCGTGTGAGAGAAACGCGGCGCTCTCAGTAGTTCAGTGGGTTAGGTTTTGACAGGCTGGTTTGCGCGTCCCTGATCTGTCCCCTCGTCTCAGTCTGAGGCCGGGGGCGGGGCTCGAGGGTCTGCAGGTTCACTCTGTGGCAGTTTAATGTGCTGCTGATGTCACGCCTGGAAACAACAGCTCAGCAAAACGTGTCCACAGACTGTTTATTTAAATGGACATAATGTAGAAACAGCTTTTATGAGTTTGTGTAGCGTTTCGTCGTCTTTTGCTCACTCAGAGTTGTTTCTCGGTCGATTCATGCTCAGAATTGTGTGGTGTCATGTGTTTGAGGCTGCTGGAGCGGATCAAAAGTGTCTCTATCTCGCCAACTGTTCTGAAATTAGTTGCGATTATTAAAAAAACAGATCAGAAAAAAAAAAAATAAATAAATAAAAATCCTAAAATCTGGGCCATACAGAGAACAATCAAAATCTGGACTAGTTTCCATGAACAGACAATATTCCAAAGTATAAATTTTGTAATTTTAAGGAAGAATCACAGTCTGTACATATAAATGGACATAAATAACCTTCTAGCTGCTGTTCTAAATAGGACGTGAGCATGAGTGTGATTCAGCTCCATCGATTCTGCCTTCAATTCACCTGTGATATTCTTTCAAGTTGTTGACAAAAAATTTAAAAACTCATGTCGGTAACGGAGGGAATGAAATATGCAGCACTTTTTGGGCAATAAATACAAACAGTGATAACTCTTGGTTCTCACTTACATATCCTTAACAAACTGGTTTGAATATTTGCTTCATATAGTTTTCTACCATATGGTACAAGATTAGGTTGAAAAACCTCTTACTTTTTGAATCATGAGATTTTTTATTAAGAAAGGTCATGGTAACGGAGAGAAAAGTAACAGAGGGAAAATTGTGCAAACAAGTAGAAGGTGCAGGATTTTACATAATTTGTCGCTTTTTTCTTCCGAATACTTTAATATTACTTCAAAATGAAAGGAAACTATTTCTATAAAATATGTCAGTCCTTCCAAGCAAATTTTTATCATTTTAAATACTTTTTTTTTTTTTATAATTTACCTTCATCAACAGTTCAAAGATCGAATGAAACAAGATATGATGATACATCAATTTTTTTATATGATTTGCAGGTTTTTGAAATTTGGGAAATAATTTTTGTTCCATGTTTCATACATCTTCTGTTTAAAACGTATGGAACTTTAGAACCAAAAATGGTACAGAAAAAAGGTAAACAGTTTCATAAACTAGAGTACATATGTATCTGTTGAATACATTTTTATATCAGTTTATATGAAGTTTTTGGCCTTGCTGTTTACTTCTGCTTGACCAGGCCCATCTGTAACTCAAATTTGTTATTTTGGTCTTAAAATGTTCATATTAACCCATAGTTTTAGTAACAGGTTTGACTGAAAAACTGGTAAATTAGCAGCGCTTGTGTCCTGTCAATTTGAGCTACCTAGTAGTACGGTCTATGGGAATCATGCCGGTGTACACTTCCAGAAAGTTACACATTGTTGCTTTAAAGGTGCACTATGTAACTTTTTGGTTGGGGGTCCTTCACCTGCTTGTTTCCATGGAGATGTCATTGCTCTGCCTGGAATGTTCCAGAGCGTGACATTAAACAGCTCTACCTTACATTTATTCATTTTCAGGTGGTTTTATAGCTCAAAAAAAAAAAAAAAAAAAAAGCCTAATAAAAAGGTATTCTGACTTTGAGTGGGGACGCCTCTCCACAGATCTGACCTGTAACTTGGACTGGCTTGGTCTCCATGAAGATAGATACTGTGGAAGATTCTAGACAAAGCAATAACATCTCCATAGATAGAACAGCATTTGAAGGAACCTCCAAAAAAAGAAAAGTTACACCTAATGCATACATCCTGGTTTTTGTTTTCTGTGATACATTTACTAATTGGGTGTATTAAAGCAGTAAAGCTAAAAAAAAAAAAAAAAAACAAAACAGTGTGGGTGGACGTGTGCCAGTGACAGACACGCCCTGTAGTTCTATTGAGTCGGGTCAGAGCTGGTCATCCCGGAGCGTTAGTGAGAGGAGGAAGTGGAGGCTGGAAGGGGGGGGTGGCAGCTCGGAGGGGCAACCCAGACAAAGAGCCACATGTCTGGGCTCGGGGCGGGTCAGTGCGGGGGTGTGGGCTGGGTGTGTGGAGGACAGCTGCTCTTAATAGGCCCTGCTGTGCCCAAATAGAATATGTGCATGAAAGATGTGTGTGGCGTAAAAGATGTGTGGAGGCTTTGTTTACATTTATGTTGTGTTTCTATTTTACGTTATAGTCGTCACGTACACATCATATACGCATCACATCGCAGACATGCAGTGTTGGGAAGGTGACTTTTAAAATGTCTTCCCCTACAGATTACAGATTACAGACCCCAAAATGTAGTTTGTTCTCTTCAAATTGGCCCTGGTTTAGACATGATTTTAGCCCTGGTTTAGTCCTAGTTTAGACCTGGTTTAGACTTGGTTCAGACTTTGTTTAGACCTGGTTTAGTCCTGGTTTTAGTCCGGGTTTAGTCCTAGTTTAGTCCTGGTTTAGACTTGGTTTAGACTTGGTTTAGACCTGGTTTAGTCCTGGTTTAGACCTGGTTTAGTCCTGGTTTTAGTCCGGGTTTAGTCCTAGTTTAGTCCTGGTTTAGTCCTGGTTTAGACCTGGTGTAGTCCTAGTTTAGACCTGGTTTAGACTTGGTTTAGACTTTGTTTAGACCTGGTTTAGTCCTGGTTTTAGTCCGGGTTTAGTCCTAGTTTAGACCTGGTTTAGACCTGGTTTAGACTTGGTTTAGACTTGGTTTAGTCCTGGTTTTAGTACGGGTTTAGTCCTAGTTTAGTCCTGATTTAGACCTGGTTAAGTCCTGGTTTAGTCCTGGTTTAGACCTGGTTTAATCCTGGTTTTAGTCCTGGTTTAGTCCTGGTTTAGTCCTGGTTTAGACCTGGTTTAGTCCTGGTTTTAGTCCGGGTTTAGTCCTAGTTTAGTCCTGATTTAGACCTGGTTAAGTCCTGGTTTAGTCCTGGTTTAGACCTGGTTTAGTCCTGGTTTTAGTCCTGGTTTAGTCCTGGTTTAGACCTGGTTTAGTCCTAGTTTAGTCCTGGTTTAGACCTGGTTTAGACTTGGTTTAGACCTGGTTTAGTCCTGGTTTTAGTCCGGGTTTAGTCCTAGTTTAGTCCTGGTTTAGACCTGGTTTAGTCCTGGTTTTAGTCCTGGTTTAGACCTGGTTTAGTCCTAGTTTAGTCCTGGTTTAGACCTTGTTTAGACTTGGTTTAGACCTGGTTTAGTCCTGGTTTTAGTCCGGGTTTAGTCCTAGTTTAGACCTGGTTTAGACCTGGTTTAGACTTGGTTTAGACTTGGTTTAGACCTGGTTTAGTCCTGGTTTTAGTCCGGGTTTAGTCCTAGTTTAGTCCTGATTTAGACCTGGTTAAGTCCTGGTTTAGTCCTGGTTTAGACCTGGTTTAGTCCTGGTTTTAGTCCTGGTTTAGTCCTGGTTTAGACCTGGTTTAGTCCTAGTTTAGTCCTGGTTTAGACCTTGTTTAAACTTGGTTTAGACCTGGTTTAGTCCTGGTTTTAGTCCGGGTTTAGTCCTAGTTTAGTCCTGGTTTAGACCTGGTTTAGTCCTGGTTTAGTCCTGGTTTAGACCTGGTTTAGTCCTGGTTTAGTCCTGGTTTAGACCTGGTTTAGACCTGGTTAAGTCCTGATTTAGTCCTGGTTTAGACCTGGTTTAGTCCTGGTTTTAGTCCTGGTTTAGACCTGGTTAAGTCCTGATTTAGTCCTGGTTTAGACCTGGTTTAGTCCTGGTTTTAGTCCGGGTTTAGTCCTAGTTTAGTCCTGGTTTAGTCCTAGTTTAGTCCTGGTTTAGACCTGGTTTAGTCCTAGTTTAGTCCTGGTTTTAGTCCTGGTTTAGTCCTGGTTTTACTCCTGGTTTAGACCTGGTTTAGACCTGGTTAAGTCCTGGTTTAGTCCTGGTTTAGACCTGATTTAGTCCTGGTTTTAGTCCTGGTTTAGTCCTTTAGTCTGGTTTTAGTCCTGGTTTAGTCCTGGTTTAGACCTGATTTAAGTCCTGGTTTAGTCCTGGTTTAGACCTGATTTAGTCCTGGTTTTAGTCCTGGTTTAGTCCTGGTTTAGTTCTGGTTTAGACCAAAATGTGAAAACAGGAAAATCCCGCCGTGTAATCCATTTATTTCAACAAAGTAACTGTAATCCAATTACCACTCACTGAAACAGTAACTGTAACTCAATACAGTTACTCATAATTTGTACTCTGATTACGTAACTCTGGTACATGTAATCTGTTACTCCCCAACACTGCAGACACGTCACACTGTTTCATACATAGTAGAAACTCAGCTGCCATGTGATAAATACTTGAAATACTGGACATTTTTTGTGACAGAAATTGTGTTTGAGCTCACTGTAAGATCCACTGCTTTAAGAATGATAAAAACAATAATAATTAGGACCATTGCCATAGTGATTAGCAATTAAAAAATAAATTACGACTACTGAATGAGAGGGAAAAAACTCTAAATGTTGCATAGCCGATAACAGGAAGCTGAAGTTCTTGAAAGAGGCCGAGACCCAAATTTTGTTATGATCTTAACTTTCTAGTTTTCTAGTGTGGAAATTCTTCAGTTCATCATCACATGAACACACTGATGATTCCATTAAAGTTTTACTATCAATAGGGGAGTTTCAGCTGACGTCATTGTTATTAAAAGCCCGCGTTGCTTGCTGGGAAATATTTTGGTCGGAGGAAAGAAACACGATAGCGTCAAACACAGTGCGTAACCTCGCATATTTATCCCCGATAATGGTAAATTCCTGCTGCATTATCGGATGCACAAATAGAAGCACTGAAGAAGGAAAATGTGTTTTTCGTATTCTGAGTGAAAAGAACCGCTAACGGTGAATTAAATGACTTTCAAACATTCACAGAGTAAACGTAGAAGATCCTACAAGACTCCAACAAGTTCAACAACACATCGAGACTCTTGGAGGTTTTCATCTTTTCTGCTGTGAATGGCCCAGGAGTTTCCACCAAGTCATTGTGGATATCACCGAAGTGAATGTTTGTCTGGGTAGTTGGAGATTCCGACCAGAAATTTGGTTTGTTCCACCTTTTGTCGGGGTTGAAAAGGGTGATTTGGCGTCCATCGATGCTTATGACCAATTTCTGGTCAAATGGTCTTGGGTCCTCTGCCATTAGAGTGGATAAATAACCGGGATCAATACCCTTTACGTGCTTTCTCGCTTCGTCCGTCATGTTGAATTCGTGTTTATTGCCGCCGACCAAAATAATTCCCAGCATGCAACGCGCGCTTTTGTCAACAATGAAACTCGCCTATAGGCTACCTTTAATGCCGGACATACACTGTGAAATATTTTCGATCGTTTCACTCAGCTCCAGCTCAAACTGTACGACCAAATCACGGGGTTTAAAAGTTCACAGCTCAAGATTCATGTTCTCACACTAAACGAACGACTTCAACAGAGAGAAACCTTCACGAGAGGCGACTGGATTTCTAACAGGTTTGAGATTCTTGCGACCTACGATGCCGATCAGGAGCTGGTCATGAGGTATTAATCGCTTCTCGTTACCCCATGTTTACTACACAAAGCACGACACACGATTAAAGGTTGTATGGAGGATTTTTTTTTGTTTCAAACTGTCAGTGAAAGATTAAAATACCATTACAGAGACGCAGCAGCTTTGTAATTATGATGACCAAAAAAAAAAAAAAGAACGAAAATCTATCAACTGTGGACGTGTTGAGGCCAGATAAACATCAGCCAATAGAAAACGAGGCTCCCTCATTTTCTATTGGCTGTTGGGTTGTCAATCAAACTCCCTAGCATAACTGACTCGTCGGAGCGCGGGGATTACGTGGTTTACGCAGCGGTTCTTAGAGGCTTTTTCGAACTGTCGCTTCCTCGCATTTCGCACAAAGTTTGTCGCGATGGCGGACGAGAATCCACGACCGGTTCGCCGCAAAAGAAAGTCCGTTTTTGAGGTCGCTGAAAGAAGAAGAGAAGGGGAAAAGGAGCGAAGCCAAACTGAGGTGATTCTTGGAGATCTCGTCCAGCGATGGCGCGACCGAAGCAGACGAAGGGTCTAAAACTGACGCGTCGGTCGCTGAATTACTTCTAGACAGGAAACTTCAACAGTAATTCTGAATGCGCACAAGGACTGTCGCTGTATTTCTCTTCCCTTAAAAAAATCCTCTATACAACCTTTAAGTGAAAACTCACCCGATCCCCAAAACAGTCGCAGGAGTGAAAAACTGACTCAAAAAAGGTCAAAAATCACACAGTGTATGCCCAGCTTAAGACGATTAAAATGTTGGTCAGTTTTGTCTCTGAGCACATAAGTATTGTCCACTCTGCACTCAAAGATGTTTTAATATTTAAAAGATAAATCAACTTGCCTCCATACATTTATTACACTACCGTTCAAAAGTTTGGGGTCACATAGAAATTTCCTTATTTTTGAAAGAAAAGCACTTTTTTTTTCAATGAAGATAACTCTAAACTAATCAGAAATACACTCTATACATTGCTAATGTGGTAAATGATTATTCTAGCTGCAAATGTCTGGTTTTTGATGCAATATTTACATAGGTGTATAGAGGCCACATTTCAAACAACTGTCACTCCAGTGTTCTAATGGTACAATGTGTTTGCTCATTGTGTCAGAAGGCTAAAGGATGTTTAGAAAACCCTTGTGCATCATGTTAGAACAGGTGAAAACAGTTTAACTGGTTAGAGAAGCTATAAAACTGACCTTCCTTTGAGCAGGTTGAGTATCTGGAGCATCACATTTGTGGGGTCAATTAAAAGCTCAAAATGGCCAGAAAAAGAAAACTTTCATATGAAACTCGACAGTCTGTTCTTGTTCTTAGAAATGAAGGCTATTTCATGCGAGAAATTGCCAAGAAACTGAAGATTTCCTACAGCGGTGTGCACTACTCCCTTCAGAGAACAGCACAAAAAGGCTCTAAGCAGAGTAGAAAGAGAAGTGGGCAGCTTGACCGTACGGTACACAAGAAGTGTCCATCCAGCCAATCCAACTTGTGGGAGGTGATTCTTCGAAGCGTGGGGTTAAATTTCTCCAGATTAACTCAACAAATCAACAGATAGAATGCCAAAGGTCTGCAATGCTGTAACTGCTGCAAATTGAGGATTCTTTGACGAAAGCAAAGTTTGAAGGAAAAAAAATTATTATTATTTCAAATAAAAGTGTGAATTTTAATGGAAAACACAAAATTGTCTGGATGATCTAAACTTTTGAACGGTAGTGTATATGGGACATTGTGACTTTTAAAGGCAACATTTTTCTCTCATAGGGACACGAGGATCAATTGTGGTCATTTTTACATATAAATAAATTTTATGTATGAAAATATTACATGATCAAAAGTAGAAGAAGTTTCAACTTGATATCTCTAAATTTAAGATTTTTTTTTTCCTATTCACCTACAGTGTCTTGCCTCAAAGCCACAGTATGTAACTTTTTCGCCTGAAAAAAAGTTACTAAAATAAATCCATGCATGTTTTCATTATGAACATTTCTATTTCACTGAAAAACATAGATAACTGTCCTTACTGTGAGCTTGTATCTCTCCTGTTTGTTTCCAGGGAAATGCTGTTTCTGTGGTTATAATCTTCTGAGGAATGATTTTAACTTCCTATTTCCATGGAATCATGTAGTTCACTTTCCACCTCCACAAACTTGCATAGGCTGATTATCACTTTAGACAAGCTTTATTGATCTACCTGGGAAAGTATCTGGACACAGTAGCTCACACGTCACAATATATTATAATAACAAAGACAAAAAAATATATATATATAATATAATAAATTCTAAATAAGTAGCAAAAATAACAAGAGACTGGTGTCAAATAAGGCATAATTATTGTATAATTACAAGAAAAATTAAACATAGAAATGTAGTAAATATATCTTGCAAGATCTTAAGGAGAAAGTGAAAATATTAAATAGTTATTGACAGAACATAGGGTTATCTGTTTGGCTACATACGGGTGAGCTGTACAGTTGTAGGGAGTATTATCTGTTACATAAAGTGAGTTGTACAGTTGTAGGGAGTATTATCTGTTACATAAGGGTGAGTTGTTGTGCACAGTTGTAGGGAGTATTATCTGTTGAGTTATTGTTGTAGGGAGTATTATCTGTTACATAATAGTGAATTGTTGTACAGTTGTAGGGAGTATTATCTGTTAAGTTGTTGTATTGTTGTAGGGAGTATTATCAGTTACATAAGGGTGAGTTATTGTACAGTTGTAGGGAGTATTATCTGTTACATAAGGGTGAGTTGTACAGTTGTAGGGAGTATTATCTGTTGAGTGTTGTTGTTGTAGGGAGTATTATCTGTTACATAAGGGTGAGTTGTTGTGCAGTTGTAGGGAGCATTATCTGTTCAATAAGGGTCAGTTGTTGCACAGTTGTAGGGAGTATTATCTGTTGAGTTGTTGTTGTTGTAGGGAGTATTATCTGTTCCATAAGGATGAGTTGTTGTACAGATGTAGTGAATATTACCTGTTAAATAAAGTTGAGTTGTTGTACAGTTGTAGGGAGTATTATCTGTCAGATAAGGGTGAGTTGTTGTACAGTCGTAGGGAGTATTATCTGTCAGATAAGGGTGAGTTGTTGTACAGTTGTAGGGAGTATTATCTGTCAGATAAGGGTGAGTTGTTGTACAGTTGTAGGGAGTATTATCTGTCAGATAAGGGTGAGTTGTTGTACAGTTGTAGGGAGTATTATCTGTCACATAAGAGTGTTTTTTTTTTTTTTTGTCTGTATTCTGTAAATTCTCCCCCAAACTTCATCCACGCAGACAACAGAAGCAGCAGTCTAATCTAATCTATTCTGTTCTATTCTTCTATTCTATTCTACTACTGTCTAAATCAGACTTGGAGAAACTTATCCATGCGTTTGTCTCCAGTAGGTTAGATACTGTAATGTTCTGCTCACTGGTCTCTCCAAACGAGCTGTGAGACGCTGCAGAACATCCAGAACATCCAGAACATCCAGAACGCTGCAGCTCGGGTCCTGACTCAAACTAGGAAGTACGAGCACATAAGTCCTGTGCTCAGGTCTCTGCACTGGCTCCTGTGCCTCAGAGACTTTAAAGCAGCTCTTCTTGTACAAGTGTCTCCATGGCCGAGCACCAAAGTCCATCTGTGACATGTTAGTGTCATATGAACCATCTCACACTCTGAGGAGCTCAGGGACCGGCCTCCTGCTGGTGCCCAGAGTCACGACTAAACAAGGGGAGTCAGAGTTTCAGGTTCATGCAGCTAAAACCTGGAACAGTCTGAACATGTGAGACAGACTCTTCTGTGACGCTGTTTAAATCCAGACTCAAAACATTTCTGTTTAACTGCGCATATGACTGAAAGGTTTTCATTCCGCACTCTTCTCTCCAATTTATGTCTTTCTTTTTTAATTTTAATCTTCATGATTTTTTATGTTTTGATTTGTTTTTGTTTATTATTCTTATTCTGTAAAGCACTTTGAATTGCTTTGTGTACGAATTGTGCTATACAAATAAACTTGCCTTGCCTTGCCTTACTGCACCAGCTGCGCCCTCTAGCGGACACCTCCCCGCACTGTCTTTGTCTCGCGGAGTCGGTGCTTTGAGGGAGGGGCCGGTGCGCTCTGCTGTTAGCCGTTCCCACACTTTCCCCATCGCAGCAGCAGCAGAAGCAGCAGCAGCAGCAGCAGCAGCGGACAAGGGCGACGCTTCCATCCTCTGCAGCATCATCGAACCACGGGGGAAAATATCCGCCAGAACCTCGGCCTTGACTCCGGTACCGGACCTAAACCATGTCTTATCAAGGAAAAAAGAACATCCCGAAGATCACTGTGAGTACACGAGTTATCCACGCGTCGCTGGCTTTGGGGAAAGTTTGATGCGTAAAAACGAGCACACGGCGTGAGGCTGCACAAATGTGAAGCTAGCGCGCGGGGGACGGTCGGAGGTGTCTTGTGTTGCACTGTGGGGGGGAAAATTACACATTGACACTGGGAATGGCATGCCTGGCTTCCATGGTAACAGCCAGTGCAGAGGAATAAGGCGTTTTCTTAAAGGTATCCCGCATCTTTCTTTGTTGAAGCCGTGCGTAATTTTAGCCTACAAAAAATAGACCGGCTCGCCCCTTTTACAATCACTACCTGCGGATGTAACGGGACCAATCCGTGAATATTTAGCAGTATTTTAGTATTTTTTTTGTGTTTTTTTTTTAAAATATTTGCAGCATTGTGTGTCTGCAGGTTACGTTTATTTATTTATTGCTAGTTAATTTGTTAATTTGCTTAAGGTGGCACCAGCTCTGACCCTTTTCTAAAACCGTACATTTTTGTTTTTACGTTTTTGCACAAGTAAGCAACGGCCTTTAGAATCTGTCTAACTTGTCCACATCGTTTAGAAATCACTGAATCAACTGTCCAGCGTTGGCCTACTGGGTCTGACCGTGCATCTGACCTTAAAACAACGACAACAGCAGTAAAATAACAAGTTAGCCTAAGCATATTTTGTTTTAACTCTCTCTTACTGTAACGTACGTGAAACTACACGAGTTTAAACGCACTGAATCGTACATACAGACTAGAACAGAGGCTTTTAGTGTTGCAGGCTGGCGCATTGACTGAAAGCGAGAGGAGGGAGGAAGAGGAGGGGGGGGGGGAGTAGCCGTACACGCCCATTTAATATTGACTCCATGGCAGCACCGGCCTCTCTACGGGTCACTGGCGCTCGCATGACATCGCAGGCCCGGGTGGAGTGGATGATTAGATCGGGGGGGAACACCTCGTCGTCATCTTTGCCACTTTCGCATCGGTGACGCTTGGGTGTGTTTTGGATTTGCGTCGCTGGGATTCAAGCGGGGTCTTTTAGGAGTGTCGTAGCGCGTGATTAGTTGGAGTTGAAGTCGAAGTCGCAGTTTGGGTGGTTACAAATATAAAACCGCGAAGGATGGACTTATTCGTGCGTAATCGTTTCACCTCTCTCCATGGGGTGTTGCGTAAAACGTGCTGATAACCCTGCAGTTGCAGTTATGTTCTGAAATGCATGGGATGGTTAGGTTAGTTTTAGTATTTAGCAGTTAATATTTTAGTCTTCTCTCAAATGTTAATGCTCCTGAAACTATAAAAATGCACACTTTAAAGGTCCGATATTGCGCAAAATTGACTCTTTGAGCTTTGAGTCATGATACAATGTTGTTACTAGCCAGGCTGGCGCCACCTAGTGCCTCCACTCAATTTCATTTCTCTCCAGCGACTAGGTCAGGAATCAAAATACAATTGACGGTTTGCAAAAACACCAGAAGTGCAAGTTCAGGCAGCAGTAAATCAGCGGAGAGCCATTTATATTGGCAGTGATTACCGAGATCAAGGATTTAAAGCCGGAACAAAGAGAATGTTTGGTGAATTTTAATCAAGGGGAAAGACGTTATTGTCCTTCTTTCTACGGGATTTGGGAAAAGCTTAATATACCAGTTAGCCCCGTTAGAGGCGCATTACATATGTCACGACCAAATAACAGCGACTGGGTAAATGATAAAAAGTACCTGCCTACACGAGCGAATGAAATCTAAGGCTATGGTCAGACGGTTTGTACGAAGTGAAACGAAGTAAAACTGGGTGATGAATCAGGCTATGTTGTTACCTCCTCAGAAACAGACCTGGAGTTGTGTTTTGTTTGATTCACATGACACAATGTTTGAGTAACATTATCAGTTAGTATCAGTATTTCCAAAGCTCAGAATTTCAGAATTTCTCCTTATGATGTCATGAATCAGTAAGATAAGATAAGATAATCCTTTATTGTCTCCCATGGGAGAAATTTGTCTTGGGACGGGGGTAACATGCTTTATCAAAAAACAGGACAACAGAGCACAAAGCACCACATAAACAAACACCATAAAACAAAATAAATACAAGACCGCAAGTATGACCACGAGTGATGCACCAACAGGACTTTTAAATTATTCTTAACTGGCAAGCCCTTTGCATTCTTGTATTCTATTAATAATTGCGCATTCCCTAAGCCTATGTGCAGTTTTGATTATTGCACATTCCCCTTGAGCCCTTGAGCTTGAGCAGTTTTCTAGTTAACAGCTACCTTTTACCTTTTGTTTAGTAAAGATTGGCAATTCCAGGGCTATATTATCTATGTGATTCTAGTGAAGGTGTAGGGTGTTTAAATAGGGTGACCAGATTTTTATAATCCAAAACTCGAACACCCCCGGTTTGTGGTGGCTGGTAATAATAAAATTGTGAAACAAATGCGTAATGAAGGAAAACTGTTCTGCACTCAGCCCATTCATGACTAACATGTGAGTCAGTATAGACCAAAATACAAAGAAAATGTGCCATTTTTAAGTGTCCTTTTGTGTATTTTACCTAAACAAATGGCAATGTGTGCCTCTTTTTACTGTTGGCAGGGAGCAGATTGGTCAAAAATAGGGACATCTGGGACATTTCTTGTGTAAAACTGGGACAAATCACTGGTTTTGGATAAATCTGCTAGGACAGGGGACACAGGCTCAAAACTGGTAGCCATGATGGTGCCAGCTAGTGCCTCTGCTCAATTTCATTTCTCTCCAGCAACTAGGTTAGGAATCGGAATACAGATAGTTTGCAAGAACCCCGGAAGTTGTAGACCTGTGAATCCATGACGTCAAACTCAAGCGCCTGTCTGGGTCCCTTTTGTGGAACAGCACAACATTAAACAAAGCGTCGAGATGGATGTAGACGAAGACAGACATGCTGTGTTGGCAACAATTCCCGAGATTGAGGATTTAAAGCCAGAACAAAGAGAATGTTTGGTGAATTTTATCAAGAGGAATGATGTTATTGCCCTTCTTCCTACGGGATTTGATGCATTACATATGTCACGACCAAATAGCAGTGATTGGTTAAATTAAAAAAGTACGTGTATACCATCGAGTGAACAAATCCTAATGCTGCCAGGTCAGATGGTTTCCACAAAGTGAAACCAGCTGATGAGTCAGGCTACAAAACTGGCACTGTCCCGGGTAAATAGGGACGTCTGGTCACCCGTTTTTTAAACCACAGTGGAGCACTTCCTGTATTACCACACTGTTACCACTTTATAAAATGTGTGAATGAAACGAAACACAACCCCAGGTCGGTTTTCGATGAGGAAACCCACATTAGAAAATAGCTAAACATGGGCCCTTTAATCTGAAGCACAGTTTTACAACATATAATCACAATCGCAACAGATACTTTACAAAATTGCTCAGCTCCCGTCTAGTGTGTGTATTTGACACTATAGAGCGCTACTGCAGACTGGGTGGTAGTGAGTGAGGAGGGCTCGCTTCAGTGGAGGGGGGACCCAGCCTTTGTTTCGTCTCATCGGGTGACTACATGACACCGTGAGGGGCGGCCGGTGGTGCACTCGAGGGGGCTTCTCTCTTTCTGTGCAATCTATACAGCCCTTTATTATTACTGCTGATGTGTTGAAGTGGGTCAGGGTCGGATTTGGGAAAGAAGATTCTGTTTTCAGCAAGATAAAGAAGGTTTACAGTCACATTCAGTGTGGTTCCAATGTCACTATTGTGTTAGATGAATCAGAGTGTCATATCAGATGCTTGTAATGCCGCTGTTTACCACCAGATGGAGTTATGAGTCGAGCTAGACCGGTTTGCCAATATATCAGGCCGATATTTAGACTTTTTTGTCTACATTAAGGCTTATGTTTATATGTTTATATTTAGATGACGGTCTGAACAGAAGACTCAAAAATGGCATCGCGTCTTCACTTTTTATTCTGTGTGTAGACAAATGTTTTTGGGAGAAAATCGGCGTGCATACGGTGACGCAAAAGTGTGTGGAATTCGATTGTGTATGCATGCCAGGCGGCTCGGTGGTGACTCTAGGTGGTGATGTATGTGACGTAAACGCGTACGTGACGTGAGCAGATCTGACTAGAGTTTTGCGTCTTGGTCAGTGTAGACGGAAACACTACGGCGGAATGTATTCAACTTTTCCACTCTGGAGGGTGGTTTCAGATTTTTGCGTTTGTGAGCCCCAAAAACGCTGTCACCGTCTAAACGAAAGCCACTTCTGATAAAATATTTTGTCGTTTTTACCTGCAAGCATTCTTGTGTAAACAGGCCCTAAGTCTCCAGCACAGGACGGTATTTTGTTTTGGTTAATCTTCTGTCTAAAAAAATACACACATTTTATTTTAACACTTTAATATGAAGAGATAACTGCACGAAACATGACCACACAGCTCTCTTATAGGTTTGTGGTTAAAAAAAAACAGGCTTGGAAGGAGTTTGCAGTAACTTTAAACTATATAATTTAGGCAGAAGCACCCAAATCAGCCCTGCATCTGGATTCTAAACACTCGGTATTGGCCATGAACAAAAACATATCGGTGGATCTTTAATTATGAGTCTCGTCCACCCTCAATGATCTACACTTTTTCTTGTTTTTCCACAAAAGGAGGTTTCTTGACAATATATATCATTAACCTTAAGAGCATAGGCCCGTAAATGGTGCTCAGCCATATAAGCATGCAGATGTAATGTATGTAGTTTGACAGAATTGCCAGACATGTTTAGAACTTTAGTCTGACAATGATTTATGGATTTCAAAACAGTGCAGCAGACTTCTGGAGTTCTACCTGTGACGTAACAATCCATGGAAAATTTAAACAAAGTGATTTCTAAGGCAAACATGTATTTTTTTTTAAAGCTTTCTACCATGTTATAACTTTGTTCTCTCACCAAAAACATGCCTGAAGTGGTTTTAGATGTCACCCATGCATGTCTGTGTAATCTAGTGAACTCTCCCGGACCCTATTCAAGACTGCTGCAGGTTTTAGCTACGTGAATCTGAAACGCTGACTCCCCTTGTTTAGTCGTGACTCTGGGCACCAGGAGGAGGCCGGTCCCTGAGGTCCTCAGAGTGCGAGATGGTTCATATGACACTAACATGTCACAGATGGACTTTGGTGCTCGGCCATGGAGAGACTTGTACAAGCAGAGCTGCTTTAAAGTCTATTCTCTGGGCCACAGGGGGCAGTGGAGAGACCTGAGCACACGACGGATGTGCTCGTACTTCCTAGTTTGAGTCAAGACCTGGGCTGCTGCATTCTGGATGTTCTGCAGCGTCTCACAGCTCGTTTGGAGAGACCAGTGAGCAGGACGTTACCGGAGTCTAACATACCTCAGACAAACACATGGATAAGTCTCTCCAAGTCTGCTTTAGACAGTAAACCTTTGATTTTTGCTATGTTTTTTACATGGTAAAAATCTGCAGATGTTATTGATTTGATGTGGCTGTTAAAGTTCAAGTCTGAGTCCATTATTACCCCGAGATTTCTTCCCTGATTTGAGGGTTTTAGAGAGAGAGACTGGAGGTGACTGCTGACACTGTCTCTTTGTTTCTGTGGACCAAACACTATGACTTCAGTCTTGTCAGAGTTTAGCTGGAGAAAGTTGTTTTGCATCCAGTGAGACATAGATCTGAGTGTCATCTGCGTAATTGTGGTAGGACACATTATTGCTGCGTATTAACTGGCCTAATGGCAGCATGTAGAGATTGAACAACAGGGGGCCCAGGATCGACCCCTGAGGCACCCCACAGGCCAGGGCAAGGTGAGCTGAGACACAGTTTTCAATTTCAACAAAATACTTCCTGTCTTCTAGATAGGACTTGAACCAGTTTAGTGCAGTACCAGAGATGCCCACCCAGTCCTCTAGTCTCTGTAAGAGGATCCCATGATCAACAGTGTCGAAAGCAGCACTCAGACCTAACAGGATCCAGACTGAGACTTTGCCTGCATCAGTGTTCAGGCGGATGTCATTTGTCACCTTGATAAGAGCAGTCTCAGTGCTGTGGTGGGCTCTAAAACCTGACTGGAAAACATCAAAGGAGTTGTTCAGATCCTTCTTATGGTTAGCAGTAAGATTCTGCGCAACGCTTCGCAAACCAAATATACAAAAAACATGATACGAAACTGTACACAACAACTTGACAAACCTGATGTGATGTGTTAGTGCTCTGAAGGGGGAGTGACTAAACATGGGGAGCAAAGCGGGGGGACTCAGAGCACCAAAAACAAACTTATAAAACATGTTCATATGTTATTTTTGGCAAATATAGCCTTTTCAAAACAATAAAAGTTAACTTGGCGATCTAAATTTGTTACATGTGAGCAGTTGTAGAAGTAAAATAGTCTCCTTTAAGTTCTCTAAACCTTCTAATCCCGTGAATTCCAAAGTAAATCTAAGAGGGCTGCATCTGGAAGGGCTTTTGGTGGAATATATCAATTAGAAATGCCAGTTACTGCTCACGATCTGTTTGCTTGTTTAGTTGTCAGAAATGCCTGGCGTAAACAAACAAGAATCTCCATGAGGCTAAAGGCTTGGGAATGTGTGGAAGTCAATTAAGGTCAAACGAGATTACAAAAAAACTTTGATAAAATCTGTGTTTCTTAATCTAATCCAGATCGCTAACTGAATCACTGACTGTACTGTGACTGGGCTGCAGATCTCTGGGAACTTCAGGAAAAACTGCCTGGCCGTTTGTTGGTTCAGTTCCATGTTTAGATGTGGTGTTGTTTTAGCCCAAAGAGGAGCTCGTTTTCTGTTGGAAACCACTGGGCTGAGATGCACATGCTACTACAAACCAAACGGTTAAAGGTGCATGGTGCAAGTTTGCTGGCAGAGGGTCCGTCAAATGCTTTTTTAATTCTCCGTGGAGATCCAATCCAATCCAACTTTATTTGTATAGCACATTTTACCAACACAAAGTCTCCGAAGTGCTGCACAGAGTAAAAATAAATAAATAAGCAAGTCAATAAAAAAAATACTAAAATTGGCAAATAGAAAAATAGCAAATAAAATAACAGAAGAAGCGAAAGTGGCGTCGCATCTTCACGTTTTATTCCGCGTTTAGACGAGCGTTTTCGGGAGGAAATCTGAGTGCATACGGTGACGCAAACGTGTGTGGAATACATGCATCTTGAATTTCGGACTTCCAATCATTGCACTATACCTACTGGGAAGGGCTCTCCGAAAAAGTGAGCATCAAACGTCCATGTTTTATTTCCCAGTGGGATGTGTCTATTGACAAAGCCGATCTTTTCAAGTCTTTGGAACCATATTGCTTTTGTTTCTGGTTCTGATATTGTCATATTTTAGTTATGGGATTTAGACATCATAATTTTCTGATTGTTGGAAAATAGCTCAGGAAATTGGCTTCAGAAGTTTGTGAACTCCATAACTGCAAAAGGGATGCAGGTCTATGTGACCGCAAAGCTCTGTTTCCCTTCCCAATGGAAATGAAAAATAGCAAAAGGCGATTGGCAGTATTGACACACAGAAAGGCAGAAAAAGGTAACCTTTGGTTGCCTAAGAAATCATCCCGAGTTTGCAGGGAAAATCTTTTATGTGGAGAGCCAAAGGTTTCCTTTTTGGTCCTTCCTGTGTATCAATACTGCCCATTGCCTTTCACTATTTTTCAATTCTGCTGGGAAGGGAAACAGTTGGAATGGAGGTTTGCAGTCACACACATCTGATTCCCTTTTGCAGTTACAGAGTTTGCAAAGCTTGTTTTCTGCTGTTATGACATCCAACAAAAACACAATTACGATGTCCAAATCCCAAAACTAAAATATGACAATATCAGAACCAGAAACAAAAGCGATATGGTTCAAAAGACTTGAAAAGATCAACTTTGGAAATAGATGCATCTCACTGGGAAATCAAGCATGGAGGTTTGATGCTCACTTTTTTGGAGGACCCTTCCCAGTATGCATTGCACGATGACCAAAATTCGGGATGCATGCATGTATTCAATTGGGTATGCATTCTATCCGACATGTTTGTATGAGTGTACTTGGTGTATGTGACATAAACCTGTATGCAGTGTGAGCAGATCTGACCAGAGTTTTGCGTCTTGGGCTGTGTAGACGGAAACGCTACGTCGGAGTCTATTCAACTTGGTGGTTTCAGATTTTTGCGTTTTTAAGTCCCAAAAACGCTGTCACTGTCTAAACGAAAGCCACTTCTGATAAAATATGTTGTTGATTTTACCCGCGTCGTTCTCATGTATATAGGCCTTTAAAAGAATTGACTGAAGGGGCGGGGGAAAGAGCATTCCAAAGTTTGGAGCCGACCACAGAAAAGACCCGGTCACCCCAGAGTCACCCCAAGGTCACCTCGGCTTTTGAGTCTCGAGTTTGCGACAAGAAGTTGGAGCTGGTCCTCAGACCTCAGAGCGAGCGGAGAAGTGTAGGGAACAATGATGTCTGAAATGTACGTTGGGGCCAGAGATGTTATTGCTTTGTCTGGGATGTTTCATGGTATGGCATTAAACCTTTCAATCTACACGGAGACCAAACCAGGCGGAGTCACGGGTCAGATCTGTGGAGAGGCGACCCCGCTTACAGTCAGAATGTCTGTTTTTCTAGGTATTTTTGAGCTACAAAACCACGTGGAATTCAATAAATGTAAGGTTGAGTTGTTTAATGTCATACTGTGGAACATTCCAGACAGACCAATGACATATCCGTAGAAACAAGCAGGTGACGGACCCCAAAACAAAAAGTTACACCTTTAAACTAAACCACTGGCATTATAAAGACCCTCCAGACTTGGCTCAACACATTATACGACAATGAAAATAGTGCTGGGTGATATGGGGAAAAAATAAATGCTTTTTGTTGGTTTTTTTCATGATTTGCATTTGATCTTCAAATGGACCATAGACGGGAGGACTTCAGGCATAAAGAGCAGAATGTCAGGATCCTTACAGTTTTTATTCCGTGGTGATAGGCCCAGTAATTCCAGAGAAATCCACATGTAAAATCTGGAATGAGTTCGTACAATACACTCATAAACGGTGAGAAAATAGTCATTTACTTTCCATAACTCGGATTATAACAATAAAAAGCCCAAGAGGAACGAAGAAGAAGTTGCAGCTGGATCGGAGAGAAGGAGGGGGAGCGAGGGCAGACAGCATCGCACACACACACACACACACACACACACAACCAGACACACACATTGCACTTTTACTCAAATTGTGCAGATTTAAGCCAAAACCTGTGAAACGAGAAGACACATGAGGAGACCGTGGCCCTGACTCGGAGCTTTCACCTAAATTAGAGATCGCTGACTCCTTTTCAGTACCGCACACTCAATTTAACATTTTTGGCATAGTCCCAATCGAAATCCGTGACATCGTTTTTGGTCTGTCCGATAACAAGCAGCTGTACAGTTCTCTATTCACACTTACGTCATAAACCGGGAAGATGCGGTTACAGTTTCCGGTGTGGTTCCCGACACTGGGCTCACCGACCGACTGTGATCAAACCCGCTGAAGTAAATGTGATCAGCGGTAAAATGAAGACCGCAGACGTATGTGCTGTTTGGAATCATCTGGAATTTGGCGATCTCATCAATCTAATGCAAGGAACGTCTGTCTCTGTGTCTGTTTGTTTGTTTGTCTGTTCCACGCGTAACTCTCGAACCGCTCATCCGACTGATTTAAAATTTGGAGGGTGTCATTCTAGTGGTACGCGTGCGTGCAGTGTCAGTTTTCTTGTTGCTAGGGCAAAAAACGCCATAGATCTGGTCAAATTAGAGATATATTTTAAATACTAGTCTCTTCTAATTGTACCCAGTGAGGTCGGAGTTGTGTTTCAGTGAAAACTCAGGTAGTAATCTGTCAGGGGATGACAGTGGCACAACTGACATCTTAGTAGTAGTAGCAGTAGTAGTAGTAGCTGTAGTAGTTGTAGTAGTAGTAGTTGTTGTCATAGTGGTAGTAGTAGTAGTAGTTTTTTTTACTTTTGGTTAATAGTTTTTGTTACTAGTGATAGTAGCAGAGCAGCAGCAGTAGTAGTAGTAGTAATAGTAGAAGTAGTAGTGGCAGTAGTGGCAGTAGTAGTAGTGGCAGTAGTAGTAGTGGGAGTAGTTGTAGTAGTAGTAGTAGTAGTGGCAATAGTAGTACTAGTAGTAGTAGTAGTGGCAATAATAGTACTAGTAGTAGTGGCAATAGTAGTACTAGAAGTAGTGGCAATAGTAATAGCAGTAGTAGTAGTAGTGGCAGTAGTAGCAATAGTAGTGGCAGTAGTAGTAGTAGTAGTAGTGGCAGTAGTGGCAGTGGTAGTAGTAGTGGTAGTAGTAGTGGCAGTAGTAGTAGTAGTAGTGGCAGTAGTAGTAGTGGCAATAGTAGTAGTAGAAGTAGTAGTAGTAGTGGCAATAGTAGTAGTAGTAGTAGTAGTAGTGGCAGTAGTGGCAGTGGTAATAGTGGTAGTAGTAGTAGTAGTGGCAGCAGTAGCAATAGTAGTGGCAGTAGTAGTAGTAGTAGTGGCAGTAGTAGTAGTAGTGGCAATAGTAGTAATAGTAGTGGCAGTAGTAGTAGTAGTAGTAGTGGCAATAGTAGTAGTAGTAGTAGTAGTAGTGGCAATAGTAGTACTAGTAGTAGTGGCAATAGTAGTAGTAGTAGTAGTAGTAGTAGTGGCAGTAGTGGCAGTAGTGGCAGTAGTGGCAGTAGTAGTAGTAGTAGTAGTAGTAGTAGTGGCAGTAGTGGCAGTAGTGGCAGTAGTAGTAGTAGTAGTAGTAGCAGTAATACTAGCTGTGGTAGCAGTAGTAGTAGCAGCAGCAGCAGCAGCAGTAGTAGTAGTAGTAGTAGTAGTAGTAGTAGTAGTAGTGGCAGTAGGAGTAGTAGTAGTAGTAGTAGTAGTGGCAGTAGGAGTAGTAGTAGTAGTGGCAATAGTAGTAATAGTAGTGGCAGTAGTAGTAGTAGTGGCAATAGTAGTAGTAGTAGTAGTAGTAGTGGCAATAGTAGTACTAGTAGTAGTGGCAATAGTAGTAGTAGTAGTAGTAGTAGTGGCAGTAGTGGCAGTAGTGGCAGTAGTAGTAGTAGTAGTAGTAGTAGCAGTAATACTAGCCGTGGTAGCAGTAGTAGTAGCAGCAGCAGCAGCAGCAGTAGTAGTAGTAGTAGTAGTAGTGGCAGTAGGAGTAGTAGTAGTAGTGGCAGTAGTAGTATTAGTAGTAGTTGCAATAGTAATAGTAGTAGTAGTAGCAGTAATACTAGCTGTGGTAGCAGTAGTAGTAGCAGTAGCAGCAGCAGCAGTAGCAGTAGTAGTAGTAGAAGTTGCATTAGTAGTAGTACTTCCTTGTCCTGTAGTGAAATGTCTCCTCTGCATTTGTCCTTCGTCTTCAGCAGAGAAATTGGAATCCACACTTGGAACCTGTTAACAAAATAATATATAGTTTTTTTTTCCCTCCACGTACAGTTCAGAGTTAAAGATTGAAAGTGACTTGAGGTTGTGGAGAAGTGAAGCTCTGGCGGCTCAAACCTGCCGTCTGCCTGAAAGAATAAATGACACAGACGTCTTTACATAGCAACACCAGAGCAATATTTATGAAAATGTGCACTTGAATCCAGCCAATCTCCACACGCGCTCCTCTGGCAATTACAGCTCAAAGGCACAAGGTCAGCATGTGCCAACACCTCTTTTTTTACACGGCCGGTCGTTTGGTCCGCAGAGACGACGGAAAAGAGAACTCAAGTCATTCAGAAAACAAAGACGATACGAGACGGGGTGAGGTGAGGATGACTGTGGGTTTGTGTTGGACTTCTATACTTCAACTTAGATTTACACGTTTAAATGATTATTCTTCAAATTTCCCTTTAAAGTATCCCTCTGAGGAAGCAGTTTTCTTACAATTATTTCAAAAAGAATATGTAGTGTGCATGATTATTACAATTAAACACATTTTTGTCCTTTTTCTGTCACTGACAGTTGTGGGTTACTATAGTTTCTACACATAATTTTATGTTGAGCCAAAGTAAAACATTTAGATCCAGTATCTAAAATATTTAACTTTACTTATAGGTGCAACTGCGTAACAATCTGTGTCATTCGTTCATTTGTTTTTCAAAATAAAACCAAAAATAAGAAAACAAAAAATCAACTATTTTCATCGTTATTTGTCGTGTTGGGATGTGCCCAGAAGTGCGCCCGCCTAGACTGTGACGAAACCAGGTCTAAGACCAGGTCTAAACCAAGTCTAAACCAGGACTAAACCAGGTCTAAACCAGGTCTAAACCAGGACTAAACCAGGACTAAAACCAGGACGAAACCAGGTCTAAACCAGGTCTAAACCAGGACTAAACCAGGACTAAAACCAGGACGAAACCAGGTCTAAACCAGGTCTAAACCAGGTCTAAACCAGGTCTAAACCACGACTAAACCAGGACTAAACCAGGACTAAACCAGGTCTAAACCAGGACTAAACCAGGACTAAACCAGGTCTAAACCAGGACTAAACCAGGTCTAAACCAGGTCTAAACCAGGACTAAACCAGGACTAAACCAGGACTAAACCAGGACTAAACCAGGTCTAAACCAGGTCTAAAACCAGGTCTAAACCAGGACTAAACCAGGACGAAACCAGGTCTAAACCAGGACTAAACCAGGACTAAACCAGGTCTAAACCAGGTCTAAACCAGGACTAAACCAGGACTAAACCAGGTCTAAACCAGGTCTAAACCAGGTCTAAACCAGGTCTAAACCAGGACTAAACCAGGTCTAAACCAGGTCTAAACCAGGACAAAACCAGGATCAGACCAGGACTGAGACCAGGACTGAGACCAGGACTGAGACCGGGACTGACACCGGGACCAGATTGGGACCAGTCCGGGACTGAGACCAGGACTGAGACGGGGAACAGACGGGGACCGAGACCAGGACTGACACTGGTTTAATCCTGGTTTAGACCTAGTTAAGTCCTGTTTTAGTCCTGGTTTAGACCTGGTTTACTCCTTTATTAGACCAAGTTCAGTCCTGATTTAGTCCTGGTTTAGTCCTGGTTCAGTCCTGGTTTAGACCTGGTTTAGACCTGTTTTAGATGTGGTTTAGTCCTGGTTTAGACCTGGTTTAGACCTGGTTTAGTCCTGGTTTAGACCTGGTTTAGACCTGGTTTAGTCCTGGTTTAGACCTGGTTCAGTCCTGGTTTAGACCTGGTTTAGACCTGTTTTAGATGTGGTTTAGTCCTGGTTTATATATGTGGTTTAGTCCTGGTTTATTCCTGGTTTAGTCCTGGTTTAGACCTGTTTTAGATCTGGTTTAGATCTGGTTTAGTCCTGGTTTATTCCTGGTTTAGTCCTGGTTTAGACCTGGTTTAGACCTGGTTTAGACCTGGTTTAGTCCTGGTTTAGACCTGGTTCAGTCCTGGTTTAGACCTGGTTTAGACCTGTTTTAGATGTGGTTTAGTCCTGGTTTATGTGGTTTAGTCCTGGTTTATTCCTGGTTTAGTCCTGGTTTAGTCCTGGTTTAGACCTGGTTTAGATCTGGTTTAGTCCTGGTTTAGTCCTGGTTTATTCCTGGTTTAGTCCTGGTTTATTCCTGGTTTAGATCTGGTTTAGTCCTGGTTTAGTCCTGGTTTATTCCTGGTTTAGTCCTGGTTTAGTCCTGGTTTAGTCCTGGTTTAGTCCTGGTTTAGTCCTGGTTTAGTCCTAGTTTAGTCCTGGTTTAGTCCTGGTTCATGTGTTGTAGTTTATGGTTTATGTTCTGTAGGTGATTATGAATAGTGTTAATGTTAATAACATGCGGATACATGTTATTAACATTAACACATTTGGGGGGGCAGAGGTCACATTGATGACGTCATGAATCGCGTCCCCCCACTTTAAAAATCCCCACGACACCACTGGATATAGATTTTATGGGTTTAACAATGTTTAAAGAGCCCATATGACACTATTTTCTGATCTATGTTCTAATGTAGTTTCCTCATGACAAACAGACCTGGAGTTGTGTTTTGTTTCATCCACACATGTTTAACACACAAACCCTGCATATTTAGTCTGTGTTCGCCCTCGTTTGGATAATTTCAGCCCTGGAATTACCAATCTCCACTGAAATAAAAGGTAAAAAGTAGTTATTAACTTGAAAACTGCCTCTTCATGACAGCACAAGGTGGAGCATTTTGAACTATGGAGATGCAGAACAATGTGAATGAAACAAAACACAAGTCCAGGTTTGTTTTTGACTCGGCAACAACATTCTGACATGACTTAAAACTCACACAAGAATCCATTTAGTGTAACATGTGACCAGTGTTGGGGAGTAACAGATTACATGTACCGGAGTTACGTAATCAGAGTACAAATTATGAGGAACTGTATTCAGTTACAGTTACTGTTTTAATGAGTGGTAATTGGATTACAGTTACTTTGTTGAAACCAGGACTAAACCAGGACTAAATCAGGACTAAAACCAGGACTAAAACCAGGACTAAACCAGGACTAAACCAGGACTAAACCAGGACTAAATCAGGACTAAAACCAGGACTAAACCAGGACTAAATCAGGACTAAACCAGGACTAAAATCAGGACTAAAACCAGGACTAAACCAGGACCAGGACTAAACCAGGACTCAGGACTAAAACCAGGACTAAAAACCAGGACTAAAACCAGGACTAAACCAGGACTAAAAACCAGGACTAAAACAGAAACAGGACTAAACCAGGACTAAAACCAGGACTAAAAACCAGGACTAAAAACCAGGACTAAATCAGGACTAAAACCAGGACTAAAACCAGGACTAAATCAGGACTAAAACCAGGACTAAAACCAGGACTGGACTAAAACCAGGACTAAAAAGGATAAAACCAGGACTAAAACCAGGACTAAAACCAGGACTAAATCAGGACTAAAACCAGGACTAAAACCAGGACTAAACCAGGACTAAATCAGGACTAAAACCAGGACTAAACCAGGACTAAAACCAGGAGGACTAAACTCAGGACTAAACCAGGACTAAACCAGGACTAATATGACACTTAACATTAGGGTGGACATAATTTAAAGCAGCAGTGATCTCATATAAAAAGCATTTCTTCTTCATTTCTTCTTTACTTCTTATGTTCAGATCCTCGTCTTTGCTTCTCTACAGTAAAACAAAAGTCTGTTCATGGAGACTTGGGCTCAACAGACAATTTGAAGAGAAAAAAAACAAGAATTTGCAGGATGTGGTTGGTACATTCATGTCGTTTTAAAAAGCACGACAATATCAAGTAATCCAAAGTATTCAGATTACGTTACTCACTTTAAGTAAATTAATGGATTACGTTACAATCTACATTTTGGGGTATTTAATCTGTAATCTGTAGGGGAATACATTTTAAAAGTCACCTTCCCAACACTGCATATGACATTTAACAAAACCCGCGCCTCCCCAACTCAAATAAGTGCACAGTTTTCCCGTTGCCATGGAGCTTCTGGGTGGCCCGCGGCATTGTGAGCCTTTTTTTTTTTTTTTTTTTTTCTCCTTGGACTTGGCGCTATCCCAAGTCTGGAGAGAGAGGGCGGGGTACGGCGTTCACCCCGGAGCGTGCGCCCGGTCGATGCTCGTCTCCAGCTGGACGGGATTAGGCGGTGACACGGGGCAAAAACAAACACCATTCGACTGGTACTGCGACTTCTACTACGACTTGAGCTGCGAGTGTTTTGGCCGACGGGAGCGGAGGGGAAGAGCCACGCCTAAAATGTGACAGTGTGTCCGGGCCGGAGTCAGACGAGAGGAAACAGCTGCAGGAGAGGGGCACGGGCACACAGACAAAGAGACGCAGAGGGAGGGGGCTCGCAGGTATAATGAGACTTTAATGTGTTTTCATGAGTAATAGTGTGGGTTGCTATGTAAACATGAGGTTAAAAATAAAATAAGTCATTTGGCACAGTTTGCGGGTGAGGATAAATCAGTTTGTGTAACAGGAGTGCGTAAATTGTATTGTGAATTTGAGTTAAAGGTGCATTCTTGGAGGTCGCGTGTTTGTCTCCGTGAAGATGTTTTCGCTTTGCTTGGAATGTTCCAGAGTCGTTGTTTTGCAAGTCTCAAGTAAGGCCCCGTCCGCACTAGTACGTATTCCAGTCGTTTTCATTGTGGATCCAGTGTTCGTCCACACTAATCCAATTGAAAACGGCTCCAGAGATGGAACGATCCGGCGCCTCCAGCTCCCACGAATTCATCCGAGTACGGCTCTGATCCGGCACTGTGTGGACCCCTGAAAACGCTGATACTCTGATGTAAGTCTATGCGCCGCAAAGGAGCTAATTCACCGCCAAAACGCTAAAAGGATAGAATATATGTCCATTCATATAGACCACAGGTGTCAAACATACGGCCCGGGGGCCAGATCCGGCCCTCCAAGACCTTTAATCTGGCCCTAGGCTGATTTTCTACTAAAATATTTTAATTATATTTTCTATTAAAATCTTGTTAATTTTCTGTGGTGTTTATCACAGCAGCGTCTCCAGCGTCTCTGTACGTGGCCCCTCCCACCAGAGCAGCACAAATGAAGACTTGTCTCTTTCCAAACGCTCTTAAAGGACGATCGTTTTGACTGTTGACTGTGACACCCTCATCAGAAAAATGTCAAAAATGAGAAAAGTGGAGCCGAGTGCAGAATTTTCCAAGAAAAATTGACTTATTCCTGTTTACATACAAGTTCATGTTAAAACATTGTGTTGAAATTTAATTTTTCTTAAAGTTTCAGGTTGTTCATAATATTATAAAATTATAATTAGAAAGAGTTCATCAATTAAAAAAGATTTCTGTAATAGATTTGTGTTTCTCTGCACAAATATTTGAACTTATTATTATTTTTGGGGTTTATATGACATGAGTTTTCTGATCCGGCCCCTTTGGGATCAAAGTAGGTTGGATACGGCCCCCAGACCAAAATGAGTTTGACTCTCCTGATATAGACAGTCCATGTGTACGACCTGCAGATGTATAATCTCTGAAAAGTTTAACATGAACCATCTCCAACACGACAGAAACACAGACCAGATTCACCATCAGCAGAACATCCCTCTGTCACAGAAAGAACACTCACATTCCACTGAGTCGTGTCCTTTAGTCCGACAGAAACTGAACCGCATCAGCGCACAATAGCGAGTTGTTTTTTGAGCGCTCAGTTTATGCAAATTAGCCATGTGGTTTTAAGTTTCGTTTCTGTTTCTGTAAAACGTAAACAAATACGTTCAAAGCTGTGTGGATAGTGAAGGATTGCGGACGCAGAAACGACGTGTCTGGACGCAGGTCGTTTTCGATACGGTGATACGCGGATTCGTTTCAGTGTAAACGAGGTCTAAGTCTCAAGTCTGAGTCAAGTCCCAAGTCAAAGACAGGAAAGTCCAAGTCGAGTCTCAAGTCGCTGGCCCATAAGTCCAAGTCAAGTCCAAGTCGTCTGCTTTGAGATGCAAGTCATTTCAAGTCTTTAAACCAAAGTTTCAAATATAGCTTAGATTTTTGCAATTTATATTAATTTTTTAACTAAATTGTATTTAAAAAGTCACTGTATATTTATGAGTATTTATATAGTTGTTATATAGTCATTTTTAAATGTCGTGTCAAGATCTTAGTATGAATTATTTCAGAATAGAAATCATTTAGATTTTAAAGAGCTTAGTAACTTATTTTGTCATGAAATTTAAGGATCATGTTCTATATTGTTCCCTCTGTTTTACTGTATTGTACTGTATATTACTGTAGTACATTTGAAGATACCATATCACAGTACTTCAGTTACATCCCAAGTAACAAATAAAGAAGTGTGAGCGACATGTTCCAGTTTGTTCCTGTAAAATTAAGCACCACATTTATCAACTGTAAAGAGAAAAGTATTTTCTAAAAACATGTTTTTTTAAAAGCATTAAGTCCGAGTCAAAGTCAAAGTCCCAAGTCATTGACCTTCAAGTTCAAGTCGAGTCCCAAGTCTTAGTCCGTTTTATCAAGTCAAGTCTCAAGTCCTGAAAATAGTGACTCAAGTCTGACTGGAGTCTTAAGTCACAACTTGCATGTTCCACCTCTATAGAATGTTCCAAGTGATTCCTGGGCTTAAAACAACTGCGTTATGGATATTAGTCATCACGTAGCTGCACCGATACGATACTGGTATTGGATATCAGAGCTGATATTGAACATTTTGGTGGATCAGGTATCAGTTATCAAGATATCAGTTCAGACGATATCCCATTTTGGTATAAATTTGTGTAATAAGATGATTTACTGGTCCAAAATTTGTCCGTCGAATGCTTTTCTCCATGGAGATGTTGTTGTTTTGTCTGGAATGTTTCACAGTATGGCATTAAACCTTTCTGTCTCTGTGGAGACCGTGGAAATCAGATCAAGTCACAGGTCAGATCTGTGAAGAGGCAAACGTCAGAGCGCGTGTTTTTCTAGGTATTTTTGAGCTATGAAACCATCTGTAATTGAGTAACTGTAAAGTAGAGCTGTTTAATGTCATACTGCGGAACATTCCAGAGCAGAGCAATGACGTATCCGTAGAAACGGGCATGTGTCGGACCCCAGCCACAAAGTTACACACATTTACGCACATTTAAACTCAACTAAAAGATGTTCTGCAGTTACAAAACACATCTGGGTCTTTTTTTTTTTTTTTTTTTTTTTTTTACCATTTACTGTTTTTGTTTAAAGGAAATCAGTTCTTTTCAGTCTCTGCTCTGGTATTGATCGGATATTGAAACAGAAAAACCTGGACACGTAGCTGGTTAGTCACTGCGACGCCTGTGAACTCTCAATATCAGATTTTTTTTTTTTAAGTCAATAAAAAAGTTAATGGAAAACTGACTTCCGAAACTAGAACTAGTAGCTTGTGACCAGTGTTGGGGAGTAACAGATTACATGTACTGGAGTTACGTATCAGAGTACAAATTATGAGTAACTGTATTCTGTTACAGTTACTGTTTCAGTGAGTGGTAATTAGATTACAGTTACTTTGTTGAAATAAATCGATTACACGGCAGTATTTTCCTGTTTTCACATTTTGGACTATATAACCCCCTTTTCTTTTCTTTTTTTTCCAGTAATTCCACTCATTGCTGGAAACTAAACCAGGTCTAAACTAGATCTAAACCAGGACTAAACCAGGTCTAAACCAGGACTAAAACAGGATTAAACCAGGTCTAAACCAGGGCTAAAACCAGGTCTAAACCAGGACTAAAACAGGATTAAACCAGGTCTAAACCAGGACTAAAACAGGATTAAACCAGGTCTAAACCAGGTCTAAACTAGATCTAAACCAGGACTAAACCAGGACTAAATCCAGGTCTAAACCAGGACTAAAACAAGATTAAACCAGGTCTAAACCAGGACTAAAACATAATTAAACCAGGATTAAACCAGGACTAAAACCAGGTCTAAACTAGAGCTAAACTAGATCTAAACCAGGACTAAACCAAGACTAAAACCAGGTCTAAAACAGGATTAAACCAGGTCTAAACCAGGACTAAAACAGGATTAAACCAGGTCTAAACCAGGACTAAAACAGGATTAAACCAGGACTAAAACCAGGTCTAAACTAGAGCTAAACTAGATCTAAACCAGGACTAAATCCAGGTCTAAAACAGGACTAAAACAGGATTTAACAGGACTAAACCATGCTGTGCGGACGTGTCTCCTCCTCCTTTATCAATAATATTTTTAATACGGTTAAGTAAAGTCTGGACTTTTTATTGTCTTTTAGCAGACAAAACATCTTATGTGAAGATTTCCTAGTCTTTGCTTCTCTACAGCAAATCAAGTAATCCAAAGTATTCAGATTACGTTACTCACCTTAAGTAACTTAATAGATTCCGTTACAAACAACATTCTGGGATATGTAATCTGTAATCTGTAGGGGAATACATTTTAAAAGTAAACTTCCCAACACTGCTGGTGACTGAGCTCCATACTGACAAGTGAAGTCCTGTTTTTGGGCTCAAAGGTAACCACAGAAAAGGTCAAAGGTGACATTATTACAGCGCTGTACACCCACACACACACACACACACACACACTCCTGAGCTTCTGTTTTGGTAACACACAGGTTGACAGGGCGATTAATGCAGACACATGCAGATCATTGTCCATTTTCCAGAAAGTGAAGAAAAAAAAAACCTGTGCCGTTTTGGGCTGAGGTAAATATTTGGGTTCCCGCAGCAACAAGCTTGGAGCACATTTGGGACGACTTCTCTTCTTCCACTCGTCCGTCTGTAATACTACTAATACTGCTAATACTGCTAATACTGCTAATACTACTAATACTCCTGGCACTGTTCTTATTACAGACACCTAACTTATTTTTACTGTCTTAAAGCGGAATTATTCTGCAGAGTCGAACTTTTCAGAGCTTTTAAACATGTTGCAGTTGTTTCCACTTCATTTACTCTTGATTTGTGCATGTTTAAACAGTATTTAATTAATCACTTATTTTCATTTTTATTCTAACATGATTTATAATATATATTTTTATAACTCAACTCCAGTGTTCACAGACACTGGCGTACGTCTGCTGCTCTGTACTGACTTCGTTCTCCATTTTTACCACAACGTCATGTCATCTTTTTCATGGCAGCAACTAGCATGCGAACGTTGCACTATTGCTTCTTTGCGGACAATAAGCGTACTTTATTATAGAACAGAAATCTTATGTTGATGTCAAGAGCTGTAATTTATATCAGTAAAAAATTCTTACTTTATTAGATTTAAACAATTAGGGACAGTATTATTTTTTATACTTTTTTGATTTTTTTTAACTGTTGTTGTCAGACTTTCATTTTGGTCTTAAAATGTTCGCACTAACCAGCTTTAGATGATCCTGTGGTGTTCATTTCGCTATTTTGTCTGTAAATTGCACCATAACAGACCAGTGAGATATCTTCTTTCCCCCGAGGTCGCTCCTTCCTCGCGTTTGAGTAACAGGTTTGATTGACATTGTGGGCGGGAAGTAGCCAGGCTGGCACCACCTAGTGTCTCCACTCACTCTCTACTCTCCAGCGACTAGGTCACGAATCAGAATACACCAGACGGTTTGCAAGTGTGAGTTCAGGTACCAGCTAATCAGCGAAGAGCGATTTGGGTCCGGTCAAGCGGTAACGGAGGGAAACAGGGGCAGATTTTTTACATTCAAATAGCTCTTATTCAGAAACTCGAGGGACTATTGAAATAAGTAAAGTATCAGAATGTAGGAAAGAGTTACACTCCAACAGGGTCAAGTTGAACCTGTGATATTCTTAAACTCATGTCGGTAACGGAGGGAATGAAACATGCAGCACTTCTTGGGCAATAAATACAAACAGTGATAACTAGTGGTTCTCACTTACATATCCTTAACAAATTTAATATAGTTTTCTACCATATGGTACAAGATTAGGTTGAAAAACCTCTTACTTTTTGAGTAATGAGATTTTTTATTAAGAAAGGTCATGGTAACGGAGGGAAAAGTAACGGAGGGAAAATTGTTCAAGCAAGTAGAAAGTGCATGATTTTGCAGAATTTGTCAACTTTTTTCTTCCGTATACTTTAATATTACTTCAAAATGAAAGGAAACTATTTCTATAAAATATGTCAGTCCTTCCCAGCAAATGTTTATAATTTTAAATAATTTTTTTTTTTGAAAAATCATGTACCTTCATCAGCAGTTCAAAGATGGAATAACACAAGATATGATGAAATACATCCATTTATTTACATGATTTGCAGGTCTTTAAAATTTGGGAAATAATTTTTGTTCCATGTTTCATACATGGTCTGTTTAAAACGGATGGAACTTTAGAACCAAAAATGGTACAGAAAAAAGGTAAACAGCTTCATAAACTAGAGTACATATGTATCTGTTCAATACATTTTTATATCAGATGCATTAACTTGAATTTTTGGCCTTGCTGTTTACTTCTGCTTGACCGGGCCCATATGTTCTGTGTTGGCAACGTTTCCTGAGATCGAGGATTTAAAGCTGGAACAAAAAGAATGTTTGGTGAATTTTATCAAAGGGAAAGACATTATTGCCCTTCTTCATACAGGATTTGGTGCATTACACGTCATGACCAAACAGCAGTGACTGGTTAAATAAACAAAGTAAACGCCTACCGTCCAGCGAACGAATCCTAATGCTGCGAGGTCAGACGGTTTCTACAAAGTGAAACCGGCTAATGAATCAGGTTAGGCGGGAAGCGGCGTTACCTTCAATAGGCTCGCTCCTGATTGGCTCTTCGGTTGCTATTATACCTGCGGTCGGAATTCTAAATATGAAATTCTACTTTCAGATTCGCCTCCATAACTGCAAGTATCACTGAGCTTCATTTGACTGAATTAGAACACTATAGGTGACGTCACACTCAGTTCAGTCCAGTTTGTTATACAGTTTATGGTTTTAATACCTCAGCTAACCGACTTCGATGCTGTTGTTTTTAGCCTTATTCAGACTGCAGCATTGCTCGGTGCCGTGCTCGGAACTCAAGAATAACTTACTTTAATTGGATTCCATTTTAATCAGTGAAAATAAATAAGTAAATAAGTTTAAAAAATTGTTTAAATGGAAGCAAGTAAGAAGTAGTTGGCGTTGGGCGGATGCTAACCCTAACAATCCCCAAATGTGTTTTTTCGACTGAAACGGTATCTACAGTCTCTATCATTGTTAGTGTTGGAAAAAAGCTAGGTAACTTGATGACTTACTCTGGTGTACGCCCGGGAGGCCCTCGGTAAGACTGGGTAATTCAGCTTTAAGTTTTCCAACATGACCAGTAGCATAATGAGACAATTACTGTGACTATTAGCAGCCCGTCCTGTGCGCCCCCTCCTCATGAAGCTTACTGGAAACTGATTGTCACAGTACAGTCACTGCTTATGATCTGAGGCTGTATTTTTGAAGTTACCACAATACCCTACAGTTGTGTTGAATTAAGTCATGTTTAAAGGTTCTGTATTGCGTGAAATGACTCTTGTGAGCTTTAAGTCACGTTATAATGTTGTTACTTCGTCGCAAACAAGCAATTTACAATAATAAACCTTGTTGATGTTTTATTTTTCAATTTTATCAAGAGGAAAGACGTTATTGCCCTTCTTCCTACGGGATTTGGCGCATTACATACGCTACGATCAAATAGCAGTGTTTGGTTAAATAAAAAAAGTACCTGCTTACTCTCAAGTGAACGAATCCTAATGCTGTGAAGTCAGACGGTTTCCACGAAGTTAAACCGTCCCTGAATCAGATTATGTGAGTCACAGAGCCATTTGGAATTCCCAGTGGTCTCCCATCCAAGTACTACGCAAGCCCGGCCTTGCTGAGCTTCTGAGATCTGACGAAATCAGACTTTGACAAGGAAGTATGACCACAGTGCCTTTTACCTTTAGTTCAGTAGAGATTGGCAATTCCACGTGACTCTCGTAAAGTATGGAGCTTAAAAACACAGTGGAGCACTTCCTGTTATTGAAGAGGAAAAGAGTGTTTTTTTGTTTGACAATAGAACTCATCTAAATCTGCAGGTTTTGTGCGTTAAACGTGTGTGAATGAAACAAAACACAACTCCAGGTCTGTTTGTGACGTGGAAACAACATTATAACACAGATCAGAAAATGCCGGACTATGGGCCTTTTAAACATTTTCATAGATTTGAGTGGCAGGATAGATTTTCCCCGTAAGGTTTAAGTATCCGGCAGCAGATGTGAGGAGACATCTGGAATATAGGCAGATGGGACTGGAAAATGTATAGAGTTTCCAGTGAAAAGGAAATAGAAAAATTGTTAAAGAAACTCTCTGGGCATCATTACATTGAAGTTTCCAAATGTTGCAGAACAGACTAACCATAATATAAGGAGTTTATGGAACAAATGACCTGTCAATCAAACGAAACCGCTGTCATAGTATTCATGTTTAACTTCACCATCATTTCAAGTCACTTTTCTGGTGGAGGGTCCGTCAGTCGCTTTTCTCCATGGAGATGTTATTGCTTTGTCTGGGATGTTTCACAGTATAAACCTTTCTATCTTCATGGAGACCAATCCAGACCAAGTTACAGGTCAGGTCTGTGGAGAGGCGACCTTGCTCACAGTCATAATAATCCGTGTATCATTCGTTCATTCGTTTTTCAATATAAAACCAAAAATAAGAAAACAAAAAAACAACAGTTTTCTTTGTTATTTGTCTCCAAAACCAAAATGAAAAAACGGATAACGATTCGTTTTTTCAGTTTTCGATTTTGTGTTTAAATGAAGAATGGAAAAGACGGATAACGGCCGTTTCCCGTTTACGTGACTTCAGTGACTGCGATGCCGGACTTTTGCACCGCATACGGACTGAATCAGGACGGATCCAG
This sequence comes from Boleophthalmus pectinirostris, assembly GCF_026225935.1. Lineage (NCBI taxonomy): Eukaryota > Metazoa > Chordata > Actinopteri > Gobiiformes > Gobiidae > Boleophthalmus > Boleophthalmus pectinirostris. The sequence goes on along the minus strand of NW_026571018.1, from coordinate 34,872,325 downwards.
GTCCGGGACCAGACCGAGACCAGAGCGGGACCAGGGCGGACTCCGAGCTTTGACTCTGAGCCTCCACGGGGTCCGAGCCTCAGCTTCGAGCTCCGGCCCTGCCGTGGGCTCTGAGCCTCCGGTCTGGTCCCGGTCTGGTCCTGGTCTTGTCTCGGTCTCGGTCTCAGGCCCGCTCTGGTCCCGGTCTGGTCTTAGTCTCAGTAGCGCTTTGGTCCCGGTCTGGTCCCGGACCTGGTCCATTTGAACCAAAAGCTCTTATTTCGATTCATTTTCATTGGTGTGAATGCGTCAGTCGGATGCTTTGCGCCACCTCGGAACCAGCCGCGGTTCTTGAGCGCGGAGGACCAGAGCAGCTCTGTCCCGGTCTCAGTCCCGCTTTGGTCCCGGTCTGGTCTCGGACCTGGATCCGTCCTGATTCAGTCCGTATGCGGTGCAAAAGTCCGGCATCGCAGTCACTGAAGTCACGTAAACGGGAAACGGCCGTTATCCGTCTTTTCCATTCTTCATTTAAACACAAAATCGAAAACTGAAAAAACGAATCGTTATCCGTTTTTTCATTTTGGTTTTGGAGACAAATAGCGAAGAAAACTGTTGTTTTTTCGTTTTCTTATTTTTGGTTTTATATTGAAAAACGAATGAACGAATGATACACGGATTCATAATGTTTGTTGTTACGTGTATTTTTGAGCTATAAAACCACCTGTAATTGAATAAATGTAAGGTAGATCTGTTTAATGTCACACCGCGTTTAAGAGAATTTAAGTCATTTATCCTCCATGTACGTCTCTCAGTTTAACATTGACTCACAGGAGCTAGAGTAACACGATCAGCTTCCATCGCCTCATTATTATCTAAATTGTGGCATATTGCTGACTAACTGCCCTGTCCACACTAGTAGGTATTTGAGTCGTTTTCGTTGTGGATGCAGTGGAAAACAGCTCCAGAGACAGAACGATCTGGTGCCGCCAGCTCCCACGAATTCATTTGAGTACAGATCTGATGCAGTGCCGTTTCCAAACCAGTAGTCAGATTTAAGTTACTTATCTAATACACCGTGCGTTACTATTTTTGTGTTTCAGAGCGATGTAGTTTATTTATTTATTTTTATTTTTTGGCGACGTGGGTTATGTGACCCCAAAGATGGTATAAATTGTCTCTGGTGGCACGTTTCCTATGATGTTACGAGTCAGAGGTAAACAATGGAGGGAGAGAGGAACGACTTTTACAGCTGGAAATACAAACATTATTTTGATTTTATTTCAGCTAAGGATGGCAACATAAAGGTTCATTGTACAATCTGTGCTGGCGACAAAGTGTTGTCTGCCTTCAAGAAGGCGGTGGGGGATCAGCCGTTGCTGAAAGTAAGTAAGTAGTAAGTAACTTGTAATCTAACTTAGTTACTTTTAAAGCAAGTAGTCAGTAACTTAACTAAGTTACTTTTTAAAGAAGTAATCAGTAGTCTATATTAAGCAAACGTGACTCTTGTGAGCTTTAAGCCATGTTATAATGTTGTTACCAGGGATGGGCATTCTTTGAAATTTTTCTTAATCGATCGTCGGGAGAATTAAGGATCGATTATCGATTAATCATTAACGTTTTTATATTAAAATGATCATCATTATTATTACTATCTGCACTACTAATCTGCAGAAATAAATTCAACTTTACGACATATAAACCGTAACGACTCTAGACTCACATCAACCCGTTTGACATTATAATGTGTTTAATTCAGTTTTGCTCAACTCTCACAGAAACAAAACTTAAAACCACATCGCTAATTTGCATAAACTAAGCGATGATAAAACTACAGCTCTTGTGTCGCTGATGCGGTTCAATTTCTGTCAGATTAAAAGACACGACTCAGGTGAATACAGGTTAGTGTGACCGGATTTGCGTTTGTCAAAACCAGAACACCGTACGGGGGGAGGGAGGTGGGGACTCGTCATCGACATTGAGCGACTCTCACCTGGTAAAACTTTTTCCCACTGGACACCGAAACATATGTGCTGCTTTATACACTGTGCACATGGACTCACACTTGTCCCGAACGCAACGGAAAGCGTGGAATTTCTTGTACAAATCATCGTTAAATATGCATATGCACTTCGGTACGTTGCAGACTGACCGACTGTTTGTGTCTCGCTCCTTCTGAGTGCAGAGAGACACATGTACAGACCTGTTTGGTCACGATACACACAGCAACCTACATTCGGTTTGTAACGTAATCGATGAAATTCTTAATGATCAATTTTCGATTAATTGACTAATCATGCCCATCCCTAGTTGTTACCTCATCAAAAATATACCAGTTTTTTTTTTTTTTGTTTTGTTTTTTTTCATTATTGTGTTTACATCTCCAAAGCTGAAAAAGCTCTGTTCCACCTTGTGATGTCATGAAACAGTAGTTTTCAAGATAACAGCTACTTTCGACCTTTATTCCAGTAGAGATTGAAATTCCAAGGCTGAAATGATCCAAATAATTTTAATGAAAGTTTGTGGCGTTTACAATCACAGTGGAGCACTTCCTGTATTACCACGTGACATCTGAATATGTGGGGTTTGTGTGTCTGTTTGTGATGACGAAACAATATAGATCGGAAAATAACGTAACAGAGGCCCTTTAAAGATTTACTTTTACATACAGTATTTTTGTTGGTTTGCCATTATATTTTCTTTATTTTTTTTATGATGATGATCAGAATATGTGTTCATTTTTGTCAGTATGGCTTTTCCCTTCTTTGTCACAGTTGTTTATTGATTTTTAAAATGCTTTTATGGTGACATTTATTTGACCTTTATACAGTTGGCCGTGATTGACGGGGGAGGACATGCCCACTGACCCCCTGCCAGTGCAAAACGCTCAATAAACTGCCCCCTCAATCTAACGCTGTAGCACTACATTACAGTCATATTTTAGGTTTTTATTCATAAAGACACTGTTCACATTGGACCCCTGGGTTGCTCGGGCCTTTCTGTGTGGAGTTTGTGTGTTCTCTTTCCAATTCTTTGTCTGAGAAAGTGAAATCTTCTCTCGAGTCTCTGTACAGCAGGCGGGTAAGAGTCACAGCTTCATTATTGTGAGCTGTGACTCTCATCTTCTATCTGAGTTTCACTTTCTCACGTCAGGACGGCAGACTCAAAGTGACAAGCTGCAGAACAAAGCTTTAAAGGTTGTATAGAGGATTTTCCAAGGAACGAGAAATCCAGCAACTGTTTTCTCCTTTTTCAAATGTTGCGCATGCGTGAAACCACCCCCCCCCTCCCCTACAGCTCCTACGTAGAAACGCCTCCTCCCGCCTCCTCTTTACGCCAGAAACAGGTTTGTTTACAGCCGGTGCTGCACATGACTTGTAAACAACTAACTACAGTGTTGGTTAGGCAAGACGGAGAAGTGAGGAGCGGGGGGAGCGGGTGTGCGGACATTTCGTTCGCGGACGAGAAGTGAGGAGCAGGGAGAAGAGCGGAGCGGGGAGCAGGGAGAGAGGAGAGAGGAGAGAGGAGAGGAGAGAGGAGAGGGGAGCGGTGCGTGGAGATTCCGTGCCCGAAGAAGTGAGGAGCAGGGGGAAGAGCGGAACGGGCAGCGGGGACAGGAGCAGGAAAGGGGTGCAGAGAAGGTTGCGCGGAGATTCAGTGCGAATGAACTAGCTACAACACGCAGCAGCATGCGGACTCTTTCTTTGCCTTGAAAATGACGTTTTCAGACATAGGATATCGCTTTCGTGTCCTGAAAAACGTTTGACTAGCTCTTGGAAATAAAGTACGTTTTCATAATAAGCAGAAGTGACCTGTCCAGGAGTAATTTGTGGACCAGTGCGTCAGTCTTTAGACCCTGCGTCTGCTTCAGTCGCGCCATCGCTGGAATGAATCTTCAAGAATCACCTTAGTTTGGCTTCGCTGCTTTTCCCCTTGTCTTCTTCTTTCAGCGACCTCAAAAACGGACTTTCTTTTGCGTCGAACTGCTCCTGGATTCTTGTCGCCATTGCAACAAACTTTGTGCTAACTGCGAGGAAGATATAGGTCAAAAAAAGAACTGTTGCGTTGGTGGAGTAAACAGCGTCTGTGCGGCTTGCGTCTGTGGACTGCGTGACAGTCGTACGTAAACCACGTAACGGCGGCGCGCAGGCAAGTCAGTTACACTAGAAACATAGGGAGATTGATTGACAGCCTGTCAGCTCACAGATAACGAGGCAGTGTCGTTATCTATTGGCAAATGTTTAGCCCCACCACGTCCAGAGTTGATGAATTTTTATTCTCTTTTTTGTGGTCATCATAATTACAAGGCTACTGCACCTCTATAATGCTATCATTGACAACTTGAAACAAAACAAAATCCTCCATACAACCTTTAAAGGAACAGCTTCGTTACTGAGCAGGTTACGCGCTGCCATTGCGACGTACAGCCATGTCTACTTATCGGATTGGCGGCATTTCCATTTTTTATCAAACCTCCCTGCGCTCTGACGTTTTTTTTCCTCGGTCGGAGTGGCGGCACTTTAGCTTTCTTTTCAGCATTCCGACACACAAGGGAATTATTAAGTTGCGGCGGCGCTCTTTTCGGGACAATATTTTCACGGACTGGTGGCGGAGGAGGTGCAGTTCACATGGCATGGATTAGTTCTGGTTAAATCCTGTTTTAGTTCTGGTTTAGACATGGTTTAGACCTGCTTTTAGTCCTGATTTAATACTGGTTTAGTCCTAGTTTAGACCTGATTTCAACCTGGTTTTAGTCCTCATTTTAATCCTGGTTTAGTTCTGGTTTCAACCTAGTTTTAGTCCTCATTTTAGTCCTTGTTTAGTCCTGGTTTAGACCTGGTTTTAGTTCTCATTTTAGTCCTGGTTTAGACCTGGTTTAGTCCTGGTTTAGTCCTGGTTTAGACCTTGTTTAAACCTGGTTTTAGTTCTCATTTTAGTCCTGGTTTAGACCTGGTTTAGTCCTGGTTTAGACCTGATTTAGACCTGGTTTTAGTCCTCATGTTAGTCATGGTTTAGACCTGGTTTAGTCCTGGTTTAGACCTGGTTTTAGTTCTCATTTTAGTCCTGGTTTAGACCTGGTTTAGTCCTGGTTTAGACCTTGTTTAGACCTGGTTTTAGTTCTCATTTTAGTCCTGGTTTAGACCTGGTTTAGTCCTGGTGTAGACCTGGTTAAGACCTGGTTTAGACTTAGTTTTAGTCCTCATTTTAGTCCTGGTTTAGACCTGGTTTCGAGTAAATACAGTGGGTTAAATTCCTCCTCAGGGAACAGTCCACCAGTGAGACACGTTGCCTCAGAAACTTCTGTGTTCTCAATAAATGTGCCACAACTATTTCAGGAACTGATCTTACATATTTCAATAAAATACACAGTGAAGATCTTCCTAAAAGTGATTCTGAATGATTTCTGAACAAATTCTGTAGTTTTCTAAGTTTCTTGTGTTGCGCTGCATGGCAAACAGGTAAGGAAATAATTCATATTTCTTCCAAATCAACAGTTACAGATGATATTACCAGAAAAAATGATTTAAGATATGATTTCATAGTAAACTTCTGCAAGCAAATGAGGATTACAAAATGACATAAACAAGGCCCGACATTTGGTCTCGGTACATTCACATTTCATTACCTCCGCCAAAGAGGTTATGTTTTTGCCGGTGTTTGTTTGTTTGTTTGTTTGTTTGTTTGTCTGTTAGCAACATAACTCAAAAAGTTATGGACCAATTTTGATGAAATTTTCAGGATTTGTTGGAAATGTGAAAAGGAAGAACTGATTTCATTTTGGGGGTGATCCAGAAGAAATCCTGGATTCTGGATCACTTTGAAATTTTAGTTAACATTGTGGTAAATGGGGCCAAAAATTTAGTTTCTCAATATCTCGGTTAATTATTGACCAAACCTCATGAAATTTGACTCAGGGATGGACAATGGGATCCTCTTTCATATTCCAAATTGAAAGATACGAGACAAATATTTATGGAAAACACAATTAATATGAGGGGGACTGTAGTTCTTGGCGGAGGTCTGCGCTCTCTTAGTGCTTTTCTAGTTTGATTATGATATATATATGATATTTTCTAACTCAGTACATCACAGTGCTTGACGAGGAGAAGCGGGCGCCCGGAGGAAGGAGGGGGACATTCCCGCTGAGAGAATGGGACACTACAAACCGAGCGCTACAGACACTTTACATACAGTTTGTTCTCTGCGCTTCATATCTCCTGCTCCGTGCTGTGTGTGTGTTTGCTCGATGCAAAACAAAAACAAAGAAAAACCCACTATAGAGGCTTTGCACCGTCACGTGACTCCTATAGCAATGGCACCTACGCCGCCATGACACCGGGCACTATGTCATTGACTTCAGCAGCATCGGAGAAACATGGGCAGGTTTTGTTGTGTATTTGGTTGTTCTAGACCACAGGTGTCAAACATAAGGCCCGGGGGCCAGATCCGGCCCTCCAAGACCTTTAATGTGGCCCTTGGCTGATTTTGTACTAAAATATTTTAATTATATTTTCTATTAAAATATTGTTAATTTTCTGCGGTGTTTATCACAGCAGCGTCTCCAGCGTCTCTGTACGTGGCCCCTCCCACCAGAGCAGCACAAATGAAGACTTGTCTCTTTCCAAACGCTCTTAAAGGACGATCGTTTTGACTGTTGACCGTGACACCCTCATCAGAAAAATGTCCAACATGAGAAAAGTGGAGCCGAGTGCAGAATTTTCCAAGATAAATGGACTTATTCCTTATTTACATACAAGTTCATGTTAAAACATTGTGTTGAAATTGACATTTTTCTTAAAGTTTCAGGTTGTTCATAATATTATAATATTTTGTAAAAGAAAGAGTTCATCAATTAAAAAAATATTTCTGTAATAGATTTGCATTTCTCTGCACAAATATTTGAACTTATTGTTATTTTTGGGGTTTATATGCCATGAGTTTTCAGATCCGGCCCCTTTGGGATCAAAGTAGGTTGGATACGGCCCCTGGACCAAAATGAGTTTGACACCTCTGATCTAGACGCTCTGAACGGGATAAAACGATTTGAGGGAGCGGATCTTTCTAACGTTCGCGAGGATCTTTTCATGGCCGATTCTTTCGAGGTTCGGCTCACAGACTCTTCGACTCGTGCGCCATGTTGATCCTAGGAGCCCAGTGTGGGTTCATTGAATCGTAAACTAGTGCGGGTTTTCCTGGATAAATTAATGAAATTTTAGTTCAGTAAATGTGCTTCTTTCATTAAATAAACATGTGGACTGCGTTTTCTCGCGTACGCTGCGTAGACCTCACTTCCTCCTGTGCGCCTCTAAACCAGAAGTAACACCAGGACTAAACCAGGACTAAACCAGGACTAAACCAGGACTAAACTAGGACTAAACCAAGACTAAACCAGGACTAAACCAAGACTAAACCAAGACTAAATCAGGACTAAACTAGGACTAAACCAAGACTAAACCAGGACTAAACCAGGACTAAACTAGGACTAAACCAGGACTAAACCAGGACTAAACCAAGACTAAACCAAGACTAAACCAAGACTAAATCAGGACTAAACCAAGACTAAACTAAACCAGACTAAACCAGGACTAAACTAGGACTAAACCAAGACTAAACCAGGACTAAACCAGGACTAAACTAGGACTAAACCAAGACTAAACCAGGACTAAACCAGGACTAAACAGGACTAAACTAGGACTAAACCAAGACTAAACCAGGACTAAACCAGGACTAAAACTAGGACTAAACCAAGACTAAACCAGGACTAAACCAGGACTAAACTAGGACTAAACCAAGACTAAACCAAGACTAAACCAGGACTAAAACCAGGACTTAAACCAGAACTAATACCAGAACTAAAACCAGGTCTAAACCAGGTCTAAACCAGATCTAAAACAGGACTAAAACCAGGACTAAAACCAGAACTAAAACCAGGTCTAAACCAGGTCTAAACCAGATCTAAAACAGGACTAAAACCAGGACTAAAACCAGAACTAAAACCAGGTCTAAACCAGGTCTAAACCAGATCTAAAACCAGGACTAAAACCAGTGATCTCATATATAAAGCATTTCTCTATCATGAATATTTGAATATGGTTAAGGAAAGACTGAGCTTGTTATTGTCTTTAAGCAGACAAAACATCTTATGTTAACATATTCTGATCTTTGCTACTTTACAGCAAACAGTTGCTTATTCATGGAGACTTGGGCTCAACAGTCAGTTTGACGAGAACAAACAAGAATTTTCAGGATGTGGTTGCTACATTCATGTCGTTTTAAAAAGCACTGTAATATCAAGTAATCCAAAGTATTCAGATTATGTTTAAGATTATGGATTATGTTACAAACTACATTTTGGTGTATGTAATCTGTAATCTGTAGGGGATTACATTTTCAAAGTAACCTTCCCAACACTGTCGATGACATATACAAGGCCCACACATCACGCTTAGAAGGTAGAAAGCGCTGAAAAGTTGATTTTGCATGAGATGGGCCTTTTAAATCCAAGATTAGTCCTGGTTTAGTTCTGGTGTAGTCCTAGTTTAGTCCTGACCCACCCGTAATCAGGACGCGGGGGAGGGATACAACAAAAATTACGCTCAAAAAAATCAGCGAAACAGCGAATATATATCGAGGGACGACTGTGTATCACTCCAAATAAATTAATAACCTGTCGATGGAGGAAAAAAGAGACGTCGCCCGCCAGAAACATTAAAGACTGACCATTTAAATTATAGATATTATATAGTCATCGTCTTTTGTCTTGATCATCTGTTCTTTTTTCCTCACCAGTGTAATAACCAAGTAAAAATATACTCTTTATTCTGTGTCCACACCATAATACCACACAAGGACTTTCTGTTTTTGTCAAAGAAAGTTTCAATTACTATAAAATACAGACATGTAAATGAGTTATGAAGAGCTCTTGTGTGTAATTTTGTTTGTTAAAGATACAGAATGTTCAGAATCGTCTCCATTTGTGGCTTACAGTCGAGCAGTTTGTGTAGTTTTACGATGTGTTGAGGTCTCCCGTATTATTTTATGTGGTCAGATTACAATTACTGCGGCTCATTGTGGTCATTTTGAGACTTTATTCTGTCCTCTATTCCAGTAAAATTCACCACAAATGTTTGCTTTTCCAGGTCGATTTGTGAAGGCTGATTGAGGCTCAGATTGAGAAGTTAATATAAAGGTCAGTCTCTTGGATTACGTGCAGGAGAAAGCCTCTTGACAGATGGTGTACGCTGCCTTGCCAAATGACACCACGGCGCTATTGTTTCATTTCTAATCTTCTGTGACAGTGACGCTCGTCCATGTTTTGGTTTTCTGTTCAGGAAGTACTCTGATTATAGGATCATATGTGGGAAGTTGTAAAGGACAATGTGTTTTATTGGGTGATTTGTGCATAGTGGAAAGGCTATGGTCAGCAGATGGACAGAAGAAGTAATAAAATAAAAGGGTCTTGACTGTAAATGCGGTCTTGTATAACTGTGATGGGCTCATCATCATTAAATTAAAAAAGAGAGAGACATTAAATGAGAGAGAAGAGCGCAGAATGAAAACAGAACAGTTTTGAGCCTGGATTTTAACAGAGTCGAAGTAGAGTCTGTCTCACATGTTCAGACTGTTCCAGGATTGTGCTGCACAAAACTGAAACACTGACTCCCCCTGTTTGGTCCTGTCTCTGGACACTGTCAGGAGGCTGGTCCCTGAGCTCCTCAGAGTGTGAGATGGTTCATATGGCACGAACATGTCAGAGATGTACTTTGGTGCCATGGAGAGATTTGTACACAAGCAGAGCCGCTTTACAGCTCCAGATCTCCACATCTTGAGTTTTGGTCAGGACCAGTTTAGCTCAAGTGTTTGCCCCGTGTTGCACAATTTGGTTTGATGGGAGAAACTTGAGACAGAGAACATGCAAACTGCACACAGAAAGGCCCTGGAGACTCAGGAATGACTGAACAACAAACAAAAACAAAACGAAATGGTTTATGAGATTATGTTTTGTCAGTATCAACAGTATTCAACAGTAGGTGCTAGCTTTAGTATTGATTTGTATTTGGGTATAGATGATTTACTACACTGTTAGGAGCAAACCAAAGATTGAGTGACAGTAGCTCAGTTGGTAGAGAGACAACGTTATGCAACATTGTCAGTAGATTGGCTGGTTCCCTGGTCCCCTGCACGATCCCACTTACATAAAAGTGAAAAAATACTCAGATGGCCAAAAGCTTTTTCTTTCTTTCTTTTTTTTTTAAAATAACATTTTGGCAAAAAAAAAAGCCTTCATCAGACATTTTCCTTGCCTTGGACCACAGTGGGCGATCCCAGTTCCCACATATGGATACTGTTGTTGTGCCTTGATGTAAAGCACAGGTGTCAAACATAAGGCCCGGGGGCCAGATCCGGCCCTCCAAGACCTTTAATGTGGCCCTTGGCTGATTTTGTACTAAAATATTTTAATTATATTTTCTATTAAAATATTGTTTAATTTTCTGCGGTGTTTGATCATAGCAGCGTCTCCAGCGTCTCTGTGCGTGGCCCCTCCCACCAGAGCAGCACAAATGAAGACTTGTCTCTTTCCAAACGCTCTTAAAGGACGATCGTTTTGACTGTTGACCGTGACACCCTCATCAGAAAAATGTCCAAAATGAGAAAAGTGGAGCCGAGTGCAGGATTTTCCAAGAAAAATGGTCTTATTCCTATTTGCACACAAGTTAATGTTAAACTTTGTGTTGAAATTACATTTTTCTTAAAGTTTCAGGTTGTTCATAATATTATAATATTTTGTAAAAGAAAGAGTTCATCAATTAAAAAAATATTTCTGTAATAGATTTGCATTTCTCTGCACAAATATTTGAACTTATTGTTATTTTTGGGGTTTATATGCCATGAGTTTTCTGATCCGGCCCCTTTGGGATCAAAGTAGGTTGGATACGGCCCCTGGACCAAAATGAGTTTGACACCCCTGATGTAAAGTGTTTTAGAGCCTTGAAGATGGAAAAGTGTCGTATAAATGTGGCCATATCATATTTACCACTTTGCACACTCAAATAAGACAGTGCTGTACAGTAGGGATGGGCATGATTAATCGATTAATCAATAATTGATCATTAAGAATTTCATCTATTACGTTAATTTTAATCGACAAACTGAATGTAGGTTGCTGTGTGTAGCGTGACCAAACAGGTGTGTACATGTGTCTCTGCACTCAGAAGGAGCGAGACACAAACAGTGGGTCAGTCTGCAACGTACCGAAGCACAAATGTGTATTTAACGATGATTTGTAGAAGAAATTCCACGCTTTCCGTTGCGTTCGGGACAAGTGTGAGTCCATGTGCACAGTGTATAAAGCAGCACATGTGTTTCGGTGTCCAGTGGGAAAAAGTTTTGCCAGGTGAGAGTCGCTCAATGTCGATGACGAGTCCCCACCCCCCTCCCCCCGTACGGTGTCCTGGTTTTGACAAACGCAAATCTGGTCACACTAACCTGTATTCACCTGAGTCATGTCTTTTAATCTGACAGAAACTGAACACATCAGCGACACAAGAGCTGTAGTTTTATCTTCGTTGAGTTTATGCAAATTAGTGATGCGGTTTAAAGTTTCGTTTCTGTGAGAGTTGAGCAAAACTGAATTAAACACATTATAATGTCAAACGGGCTGATGTGGCTCTAGAGTCGTTATGGTTTATATGTCGTAAAGTTGAATTTATTTACGCAGATTAGTAGTGCAGATAGTAATAATAATGATGATCATTTTAATATAAAAACGTTAATGATTAATCAATAATCGATCGTTAATTCTTCAGACGATCGATTAAGAAAATTTCATCGAATGCCCATCCCTACTTTACAGTGCTCTAATATCTGCTCTTTCTTTTGTTCTCAGTGAAAGACAGCTCTGGGTGGGGTCGCGCACAAATGTGGAAATATCAGTATATTGCGATACTAAATTTGGTGATACTGTATCAACATCGTGGGCTGCTTCGTTGTTATGTCACCAAAAGTATTTCTGGTATCTGTTAGTCTTTTTTTTTTGGCTACACTACAGTTTTGTTGGACAGAAATTTGTTTATGTAATACTCTTGACATATTCACTGTTTTGATGATTAAAACTGATGCATTTCGGTGGTTTAACAAAAATACTGTTGCTAATACATCACCATATTGTGAGCAGTGTTGGGAAGGTGACTTTTAAAATGTATTCCCCTACAGATTACAGATTACATACACCAAAATGTAGTTTGTAATGGAATCCATTAAATTACTTAAGGTGAGTAACGTAATCTGAATACTTTGGATTACTTGGTTTTCTGTAGAGAAGCAAAGACGAGGAAATCTTCACATAAGAAGTTTTATCTGCTAAAAGACAATAAAATGCCCAGACTTTACTTAACTGTATTAAAAATATTATTGATAGAAGACGAGGAGACGTGGTCCACGCGGCATGGTTCAGTCCTTTTAAATACTGGTTTATACCTGGTTTTAGACCTGGTTTTAGACCTGGTTTTAGACCTGGTTTTAGACCTGGTTTAGACCTAGTTTAGACCTGGTTTTAGACTGGTTTTAGACCTGGTTTTAGACCTGGTTTAGACCTAAGTTTAGACCTGGTTTTAGACCTGGTTTAGACCTGGTTTAGACCTAGTTTAGACCTGGTTTTAGACTTGGGTTTAGACTTGGTTTTAGACCTGGTTTAGACCTAGTTTAGACCTGGTTTTAGACTTGGTTTAGACATGGTTCAGACCTGGTTTGACCTAGTTTAGACCTGGTTTTAGACCTGGTTTTAGACTTGGTTTTAGACCTGGTTTAGACCTGGTTTAGACCTGGTTTTAGACCTGGTTTTAGACTTGGTTTTAGACCTGGTTTAGACCTAGTTTTAGACCTGTTTTAGACCTGGTTTAGACCTGGTTTAGACCTGGTTTAGACCTGGTTTTAGACTTGGTTTAGACCTGGTTTAGACCTAGTTTAGACCCTGGTTTAGACCTTAGACTGGTTTTAGACCTGGTTTTAGACCTGGTTTAGACCTAGTTTAGACCTGGTTTTAGACTTGGTTTTAGACCTGGTTTAGACCTAGTTTAGACCTGGTTTTAGACCTGGTTTAGACCTTTAGACCTGGTTTTAGACTTGGTTTTAGACTGGTTTAGACCTTAGTTTTAGACCTGGTTTTAGACCTGGTTTAGACCTGGTTTAGACCTAGTTTTAGACCTGGTTTAGACCTGGTTTAGACCTAGTTTAGACCTGGTTTTAGACCTGGGTTTAGACCTGGTTTTAGACCTGGTTTTAGACTTGGTTTTAGACCTGGTTTAGACCTAGTTTAGACCTGGTTTTAGACTTGGTTTAGACCTGGTTTAGACCTAGTTTTAGACCTGGTTTTAGACCTGGTTTAGACCTAGTTTAGACCTGGTTTTAGACCTGGTTTTAGACCTGGTTTAGACCTAGTTTAGACCTGGTTTTAGACTTGGGTTTAGACCTGGTTTAGACCTGGTTTTAGACTTGGTTTTAGACCTGGTTTAGACCTTTTAGACTGGTTTAGACTTTTAGACTAGTTTAGACCTGGTTTTAGACCTGGTTTAGACCTGCTTTTAGACCTGATTTAGACATAGTTTAGACCTGCTTTTAGACCTGGTTTAGACATAGTTTAGACCTGCATTTAGACCGGGTTTAGTGTCTGGCAATGAGTGGAATTACGAAAAAAAAAAAAAAAAAAAAAGGGGGATATAGCCCAAAATGTAAAATCAGGAAACTACCGCAGTGTAATCCACTTATTTCAACAAAGTAACTGTAATCCAATTACCACTCACTGAAACAGTAACTGTAACCGAATACTCTGATTACGTAACTCCGGTACATGTAATCTGTTACTCCCCGACACTGTTTGTGAGCCATCGAATCATGAGGGACCCTGCGGTTCTCAGCTCTGGTTCTGGGACGTCTCTCCCTGTGTAACACAATGTGCCGTAGTCCTCCGCTCTAGTGTGTGACGCGGCCTGTTGTAATTCTCAGGGTGTGGCAGTCCTGCATTACTCCACACACACACACACACACACACACACGCACACACACACATCCTCTCTCACCAGAAACACAGCACTCGAGTCAACGCAGGGGCGGGGTGTTGTATAACAGTAGTTCAGTCAAATTCAAAACAGTAAAGCGCGACTCAAAGTGACAAGTTTTTACAAGTTTCGATGCAATTTTTCGAGCGTCGTTTCTCGTTACGCGCTGAAAATGAATAAATTCTTGTTTTAAACCGCAAATATTCTCTCCGTTCTAGCCAATCAGAGCCTCAGCTTTTTGTGGATGCAGAGACAGTGGTGAGACAGTGTTCCTCGGCACGACGGGGACTCCTATGATTTGAATTGTAACTAATAATTATATGGCTAGAATCAAAGTACAGGGCCATGTTTAAAAATCTATCAAATAAGTACAATTACCCGCAAATCTGAATATTTATAAGTAGTGCGAGTGCGTCTCCGTAGAACAGTCCGTCTCTGTGTTGCATGTGTTCCATGTGTGAGTGTGTGAAGGAGGGGCCGCTCTGATGAAACGGGCTGGTGCGGAGCCAGGAGTCTGAATCATCCTCCAAACAGGGACATGACCAAATGCTTTTTATGAATTAAACGCTGAGCTCATTCATTTGTTTTAGCAACATGAGGTTTCTCAGCTCGGAGGTCGCCAGGTTCACTTAAAGAGCCCATAACGCGCCGCTTTCTCGTCTGCGTTGTAATGTTGTTTCCGCGTCACAAACGGACCGGGGGTCGTGTTTTGTTTCATTGTTTCGCGCTTGTTTAACGCACAAACCCCGCGTAATTAGACGAAGAGCTTCTTTCAAACTGAAAACACGGCGTTCCACCTTGTGATGTCATGTGCTGATACAGAAAGTGCTTCATTGTGTTTTTAAACTCCATGCACTGGTAAAAAACAATATCTAGGTAAGTTAAAATGACTTAAATTAAGAACATTTTACTTTATCTGAGTAGATTCAACTTGACAAGTCAAATTATGTACAAATGGAATAAGTTTGTTTTTCTTAATTCAAGCAACATTGGATTTGTTTCTTATTTTAAGTGCAAAAAGTTGTTGTTTTTCTTATTCTTAAGTGTAGCAAGATGTATTTTCATATTTTAACTACAAAAAGTCTTGTTCCACTGGAAGATAATTTTACTTGTCAAGTGAAATGAACTTTCTTAATTCAAGTTATCTTAACTTGAATAGATTTTGTTTTTGCAGTGTACACCTTCACTAAAATGATTTGGATAATTTCAGTCCTGGAATTGCTAATCTCTGCTGAACTAAACATAAAGGTACTAGCTAGGGATGGGCATGATTAGTCGATTAATCAATAATTGATCATTAAGAATTTCATCGATTACGTTAATTTTAATCGACAAACCGAATGTAGGTTGCTGTGTGTATCGTGACCAAACAGGTCTGTTCATGTGTCTCTGCATCAGAAGGAGCGAGACACAAACAGTCGGTCAGTCTGCAACGTACCGAAGCACAAATGTGTATTTAACGATGATTTGTACAAGAAATTCCACACTTTCCGTTGCGTTCGGGACAAGTGTGAGTCCATGTGCACAGTGTACAAAGCAGCACATATGTTTCTGTGTCCAGTGGGAAAAAGTTTTACCAGGTGAGAGTCGCTCAATGTCGATGACGAGTCCCCACCTCCCTCCCCCCGTACGGTGTCCTGGTTTTGACAAACGCAAATCTGGTCACACTAACCTGTATTCACCTGAGTCATGTCTTTTAATCCAACAGAAATTGAACCACATCA
Source organism: Boleophthalmus pectinirostris (assembly GCF_026225935.1). Classification (NCBI taxonomy): domain Eukaryota; kingdom Metazoa; phylum Chordata; class Actinopteri; order Gobiiformes; family Gobiidae; genus Boleophthalmus; species Boleophthalmus pectinirostris. The sequence continues at coordinate 34,856,571 of NW_026571018.1, read as the reverse complement.
GCGACACAAGAGCTGTAGTTTTATCTTCGCTTAGTTTATGCAAATTAGCGATGCAGTTTTAAGTTTTGTTTCTGTGAGAGTTGAACAAAACTGAATTAAACACATTATAATGTCAAACGGGCTGATGTGGCTCTAGAGTCGTTACGGTTTATATGTCGTAAAGTTGAATTTATTTACGCAGATTAGTAGTGCAGATAGTAATAATAATGATGATCATTTTAATATAAAAACGTTAATGATTAATCGTTAATTCTTCCGACGATCGATTAAGAAAATTTGATCGAATGCCCATCCCTAGTACTAGCTATAAACTTACTTACTATAAAATTACCACCACATGACATCACAAGATGGAACAGAGCTTTCTGAGCTTTGGAGATGTAGACAGACTAATAATAAATGGTCACTCAAACACGTGTGAATGAAACAAAACTCAACTTCAGGTAAGTTTTTGAGCAGGTAGCAGCATTAAAACATGTCTTAAAGCTCACAAGAGTCAAATTTGTGTAATGTAGGACCTTTAATATGTGTCCTGGCCAAATGTTTAGACTTTATTGCCCTTATCTGCATTTGACCCGTCCTTTCAACACTATCTGGGCAATATGCAACTAAGAAAGAAGCCGGTCAGAGGTGAGGAGTTGAGGGGATAGTGCAGGTTTTTAAAGGTGCATTGTGTTTTCTGGTGCAGGGTGGAGGCTTTTCTCCATGAAGATGTTTCACAGTAAACCTTTCTATCTTCATGGAGACCAAACAAGACCGAGTGACAGGTCAGATCTGTGGAGATGCTGACTGTGTTGTGACACTCTGTAGCGGGAGCATGTTAGTATTGTGATTTAGGCAAATATAGCATTTTCTAAACAATAAAAAGTAAGATGATTTAAACATGTTATGTGTTAGCAGTTAGAACCCCATAGAATTAAAATACCACCTCTTTAAATGATTTGGAATTTAAATAGTTGGAGAATAAAATAATAATAATAAACAACTAAAATAACGGCAGATCTCTTTTAGGTTGAAAGAAGTGACTCAGTGTTAACAGACATGTAAACTGTGTCCTTTACTGAGTGTATTTTTTACAGATTGGCAGCCATGTTTTAGTCAGTAGCTGCAGTGTGGCTGTGTCCAAATAATTGGTTATATAAATCATAATCTTCTTCTGCTGTCATGTTCAAGAAGACCTATGGTGCCTCAGTCTGTTATATAGTTATAATCTATGACTAGGGGTGTGCAAAAATATCAAAATATCAATATATCACATCGTTTAATGTGATGATACAGGATCGATATCGTGGGCTGCTGTATCGATATATCACCAAGAGTATTTTTTGGTATATTTTACCAAATTATTTTGTTTTAGAGCTACAGTTTTCTTGTTTGTTTAGTGGAAAGAAACTCGTTTATGCGACGCATTTGACGTTTTCACTGTTTTGATGATTTAAAATGTTTGTGTTTCATATGAACTTTGCACAAGAAGTGGTTTAACAAAGAATTTTAGTATCACAGCCATGATTTAGACATAATTTTTTATTGAACTGTATCGAATCGATTTGAAACATATGGTATCGAATCGCAAGTTGACTATATCGAGATATGTATCGTCTCATGGCCTATGTATCGAGGTATGTATCGTATCGGTAACTTCTTAATGATACCCAGCCCTATCTGTGACACCTGTGGATTATTCTGTTATCATTTGGACATTTTAATATTTATATCACAATATTATTTAAAACAACCTAAATACATAAGATGTTTTGTATTAATTTAAATGGTCATATTTTGCTACAGCGCTTTTCCACCTTCAAGGCTCTCAAAGCGCTTTACAACAAGGAACCACTCACCCATTCACACACCAGTGTACGCAGACACTGTGGAGAGGTGGGTAAAGTGTCTTGCCCAAGGACACAACAACAGCATTAATCTGTGGGAGCTGGAATCACACCAGCCAACCTGTGGGTGAGTGGATCTGACCGCTCAACCTGTGATGTTTATTAGAGCCGACCGATATATCGGCTGACCGATATTATCGGCTGATATGGGCAACTTTAGGCATATCGGCTATCGGCCTTGCTGATAGGGGCCGATATTTCACGTGGGCATGTTATCCTCGTTATAAAGCTTAGACTCTCTACATTCTGTTCATTTAATCCAATTTACAGACAGATAAATGTCCTAATATGTGGCTCCACATCAGTATTATCTACGGAGTCATTTGTCTGTGTGTGTCCGTACTGTCCCTGAACACACCACAGAGTCGCGTCACTCACGTGTGTTTGTTTACACCTGCAGACACAGATCCAAACACTGAGATTATATTCTTTTTACGGACAATCGGTTTGAGTCTGGATTAAAAGGACATTTATTAGTGCAGATTTGTGATGTGAGGAGGAGCCTGTATGAGCGGTGAGTGTTGGAAATATGTCGACTCTGAAGCTAGTTTTTGTCATTTGTTATGGGTTAGCTGCTGTAGCTCCCGCACATAAACAGACTGTTTCTATTGGTCTATTGTAAAGTGACTATATTGGCCGTATATTTGCTACTGGACCTGCACTGATATGTAAATGAGCTGTGAACAGACGTGTGAATTATGACATTTGCGCATATAATTAATTACCGTGGCGCGCACGTATTTACGGCTAAAGGCTAATAGCGCTACTTTCTTTACTAGTTATGGGTCCGTCGCGAACGAAATGACTCTTAGAACCGGCTCTTTGAAGGGAACGACGGGAGCCTGATCCTTATTGGGAGCCGTGTTTTCTCTTTCTCTCACTTTTTTTTCTCTTCACGCCGCGTGCAGATTCGTGGTTTGACAGCGGCAGCGGCTGAAAACGAAACTTTGAGAAATTTGCGTGTACGTAGGATTAAAAAAAAAAAAAAAAAAAAACGAGCATATTTGACTGTAGTTTAGCATAAAATAAAGTCCCGGTTTAGTCCTTTTTCAGTCCTGGTTTAGACCTGGTTCAGTCCTGATTCAGTCCTGCTTTAGATTTAGTCCTGCTTGCAACAAAACAATCTGAAGAGCCACTTGGGAGCCAAAAGAACCAGCAGCTTTTAGTGAGCCGAGCCAAAAGAGCCGGTTCTCTAAAAAGAACTGGAATACCCATCACTAGTGTCTAGAATGTGATGCAAAAATGCCATTAAGCCGAACTACTGTCTGTAAATATGATGTAAAGAGGCAGAATAACAATAAATGTTGCCTAAATAAACCCAATTTAAAATCCACCAGAGCCAAACCTAAGTTTTTTAAACAATTCAACATTTACAGTGAATTTTTACATCACTAAATGTATTTGGCGATTATATCGGCTATCGGCAGCTCCAACTTCCATTATATCGGTTTCATATCGGCTACAGCAAACTCCATATCGGTCGGGCTCTAATGTTTATGTCAAGAGCTGGATTGGATCAGTGGGCAAATGCTCTACCAACTGAGCTACTGCCGCCCAAAATACAAAATTTATACCAAAAGGACTAAGCAACACTACTAAATTCTACACTTAGCACCAATTAAGAAAATAAAATGGTAAAAAAAGTTAATACAAAGCAGTGAACGTGTATCGGTGTCTTGAAAATAAGTGATTACAATTTTTTCAAACATGCAAAAATCACTCCAAACATAACTTGGCTAAAAAAAGTTATTTTGCGTAATAAGTCTGCTTTAAAATGAATTGATAGTCATATTGTACTTTTGCTGTATGTGCAAGCGTGTTTTCTCTTATATTAATGCATTTTTTTTTGCTATTAAGCTACTTGTTGCAGCTTTCTAGGCTTTAAAATGCTAAAGCTCATATTGATGTTGTTGCCCAGCGTGTATCTGTTGAACAATTGTGCAGACCCTGGTTTTCCACTGTTCGTCTGTCCTCCTCTGTCTCCATGGTAACCTGCAGATTCTGGCTGTGGCGTCATGGCAACAATCAGGCCACATCAGGATCACTTCCTCGAGACTCACCTGCGCCTCCTCGCATTCACCTGAGCTCACTCGTTTTTCACTACGATTTTAGGGAGCAGAGGGTCAGTCGTCATTTAAAGGTCCCGTATTACGCAAAAGTGACTCTTCAAGTGAGCTTCAAGCCACGTTAGAATAAGTATTACCTCCCCAAAACTTACCTGGAGTTGTGTTTTATCCGAGTAATCCTTTATTATTTGTGTTGTGATGTAGTGGTTGTTTTCAAATTTTCAAACAGCTACGTTTTACTTTTAGTTCAGCAGAGATCGGCGATATTTGGGCTGAACTTATCCAAATGATGTAGCAAAGATGTGTGAAGTTGAAAACACAGTGGAGCACTTCCTGTATCGCCACATGACATCACAAGGTGGAATAGAGTGTTTCCAATTTGAGAGAAGAACTCAGAAGAAAGTAAATCTGCAGGGTTTGTGTGTTAAATGTATGAATGACACAAAACACAACTCCAGGTCTGTTTGTGTTGAGAAAACAACATCAGAAGATACAGTAGATCGTAAAATATCGCAATGTGGGTTCTTTAAAAACAGAAACATACATAAATATTTGCGCTGGATTAAACGGTATGATTCATCTTAACACAGTGTCCACGGTTTTGTTACATAACAGAATCTATGTAAACACGGCTTATCTTAATCCTTCATCAGTCCCTTTAAATCTGATTTGGCGCAGCTCTCTGTGATCTGTCCTTGACCTGAGGCTGTTGAATCAGGGCACTGTACTTTTTATTTTATTTATAGAGTTTTGCTGAGATGAACTGAATTTCATGAACTGACATCTGGACACAATTTGGACTTTTTAGTGTATCAACCTTAAATCTTGAGCACAGATATTTTGTTTTGACCTGCTGCCTAAAGAGTACACACAAAGCTTTGTTTTACAGGTGCAACTTTTTGTATTACTTTTTGGTTGGGGGTCCGTCACCTGCTTGTTTCTATGTAGATGTCATTGCTCTGCCTGGAATGCCCCACAGTGTAATGTTAACAAGTCTGTTTTATTTAGGCTTATTGTTTTTGGTTGTCTTGCAGTTCCTGTGTAACCAGGCTGGTGCCACCTAGTGTCTCCGCTCAGTTTCATTTCTCTCCAGCGATTAGAACAGGAATCAGAATACACTAGACCAGGGGTGTGCAAAAATATTGAAATATTGATATGTCGTATCATTTAATGTTATCATACAGTACTGATATCGGGGGCTGCTGTATCGATATATCGCCAAGAGTATTTTTTGTGTGTATTTTTCTAAAATTTTTTTGTTTAACAGAGCTACAGTTTTGTTGTTTGTTCAGAGGAAGGAAACTTTTTTATGCGACACATTTGACATTTTCACTGTTTTGATGATAAAATGTTTTCATTTTCACTTTGCACAAGAAGTGGTTTAACAAAGACTTTCAGTATCACAGCCATGATTTAGCCTTTATTTTTATTGAACCATATCGAATCAATTTGAAATATATCATATCGAATTGAAAGCTCACTGTATCAAGATAGTTATCGTATCGTGGTCTGTGTATCGAGGTATGTATCGTATCTGCAATGTCTTAATGATACCCAGCCCTACACTAGACGCTTTGCAAGAACCCTGGAAGTCGTACACCGCGCACCGGTCAATCAGTGAAGATCTGTGAAGCCATGACGTCAAACTCGTTACGCCTGTCTGGGTCTCTTTTGTGGTACGACACAACAGTAAACAAAGCGTCGAGATGGATGTAGATGAAGACAGACATTCTGTGTTGGCAACGATTCCCGAGATCGAGGATTTAAAATTGAGGATTTAAAGAGAATGTTTGATGAATTTCATCAAGGGGAAAGACGTTCCTACGGGATTTGGTGCATTACGTACGTCACGACCAAATAGCAGTGATTGGTTAAATAAAAAAAGTATCCCTCTACCGTCGAGCGAACGAATCTTGATGCTGCGAGGCCAGACGGTTTCCACAAAGTGAAACCGGCTCATGAATCAGACTAGTTCCTGTGTTCTTTAGAAAGTAAAGTTTATTGATCTTTGAAAGGGTGTATTTGCATTTTCATTACATTGTCATTACATTAGTTGAAAATGGTCTCAAAATGTCAATATTACCGTTTATTGCAATAATTTCTTGGTCAAATAATCGTCCAGCAAAATCTGTTATCGTTACAGGCCTAAGTGTGACATTAAACATCTGTACCTTACATTTATTCAATTACAGGTGGTTTTATAGCTCAGAAGCGCAAACAAACATTCTGACTGTGAGCGGGGTCGCCTCTCCGCAGATCTGACCTGTAACTTGTTCAGGTTTGGTCTCCATGAAGATAGAAAGGTTTAATACCAGACTGTGAAACATTTCATGGAAAAAATCATTTGACAGACTCACCACATCTTTAAAAGTGAAGAAAAAAAAAACAAAAAACCCACACACTAAGATGGCTGATGTCCAAAGGTTGTTTTTTTTTTTTTTTTCGTCAAAAAGCCTTTTTCAGATATTTTTTCTTGCTTTGGACACACAATATTTTTTTCTTTTTATTTTTTTTCTGTGTGTTTTGTTTTTTTCTTTTTTTTTCACTTTTTTTTTCCCATTTCTTTCACTTATAAATTGCTGTTTTTTTTTGCACCTCTACAAGAACTTTGGTGTGTGTTTTCTGTTCCATTAGACTCTCCAACTGTAATATTTTTTTATGCAAAGAGAAAACTTCACAAAACACAAAACATCCACACTACAACGGATGGGACAAGATCTCGTGTCACGAAATCCCACGAGACAAAATCACCACAAGATCGTGCGCACATGAGGAAAATTATCTCGTGATTTTTTTCATTGTTTCTGTTGGACTGGACAAAAAGGTTTTAAGAGCTGCGTTTCTCGAGAAGCTGCAATTCCAAAAAAAGTAGTGCCTCTATTACACGACATTATATAAAGTCAAACACAAACGGCGACGGCAAAATTGTAACCCAAACCGCACAATTTACGACAATTTATTTATTATAAGTAATGTGAAAATCTGGTTTGGTCTTCGGTTTGCTGGATCCAATTTTGTGGCTGGTCTCATCTTGTGGAAATTGTCTCTGTTCCCACTCGTAATGACTACACAGCTCTGTTATAGTTTTGTGGTAAAAAAAATGAGTTGTGCGTCAGTTCGTAGTACGTTAAAATGACAGAATTTGGGGGAAATAATACAAATCAGCCTTACATATCGTCCCAGAAACATCGGCGAAAATCCGTATCGCTCAATCTCTCTTGAGTACTACTTTAAAGGATCTTATCTGTTTTCAAAGTACATTTTTATTGAATTAAATCAGTCAAAATTGTACAATGGCTCCTAAGTGATTCAATAAAAAGCACTGTATTAGATTTTTTTTCTCTCGTCAAACCGTTTGCAGTGGTCCAAAGTTTTTCCTCATTTACTTTATGCATTCAGAGGATCCTAACGAGGGGTGGAGTGGGCGTGGTACTCGGGGCTACGCTGTCCACTCACTTCTCCCGACATGAGTTATAAAAAAATAATAAATATAAAATAGCTTTAACACAACTTAAATGTCAAACTTGAGCTACTGGTACTGGTGAAAACAAACTGCACAGACTCATGATATCTGCACTACTGTCCTATAGAGATCTGAGATATGAGGGACCAGGACTGGACCAGGACTAAACCAGGACTAAACCAGGACTGAACCAGGACTAAACCCTAACTAAATCAGGACTGAGTGCTGGAACGGGCCCAGGGGTGCACCTGCATACATCGTCGGGCGACTGCAGGAGAAAAGAGCTCCACGCCCCACGAGGCAAGATTAGTCCTGGTTTAGTCCTGGTTTTAGTTCTGGTTTTCGTTTCTGGTTTAGTCCTCGTTTAGTCCTGGTTTAGTCCTCGTTCAGTCCTGGTTTAGTCCTGGTTCAGTCCTCGTTCAGTCCTGGTTTAGTCCTGGTTCAGTTCTGGTTTCGTCCTGGTTCAGGCCTGATTCAGTCCTGGTTTAGTCCTGGTTTAGACCTGGTTTAGTATTGGTTTAGAAATGGTTTAGTCCTAGTTTAGACCTGGTTTAGTCCTGGTTCAGTCTTGGTGTAGTCCTGGTTTAGTCCTGTTTAGACCTGGTTTAGTCCTGGTTTAATCCTGGTTTAGACCTGGTTTAGACCTGGTTTAGACCTAGTTTAGTCCTGGTTTATACCTGGTTTAGTCCTGATTCAGTTCTTGTTTAGACCTGGTTTAGACCTGGTGTAGTCATGTTTTAGTCCTGGTTCAGTCCTGGTTCAGTCCTGGTTTAGTCCTGGTTTAGACCTGGTTGAGTCCTGGTTAGTCTGGTTTAGTCCTGGTTCTTAGTCCTGGTTTCAGTCCTGGTTTAGTCCTGGTTTCAGTCCTGGTTTAGTCCTGGTTTAGTCCTACCTGGTTTAGTCCTAGTCCTGTAGTCCTGTTTAGTCCTTTCAGTTTAGTCCTGGTTTATCCTGTTTAGTCCTGGTTTAGTCCTGGTTTAGTTTAGTCCTGGTTTCCTGGTTTAGTCCTGGTTCAGTCCTGGTTTAGACCTGGTTTAGTCCTGGTCCTGGTTCAGTCCTGGTTTATTCCTGTTTAGTTACCTGGTTAGTCCTGGTTTAGTCCTGGTTTAGTCCTGGTTTAGTCCTGGTCCTTTAGTCCTGGTTTAGTCCTGGTTTAGTCCTGGTTTAGACCTGGTTTAGTCCTGGTTCAGTCCTGCGTGAGGCGTATGGGAGGAGGCGGCGTATACGAGGCAAAAAAACGCTGCAACGCTCCAAACTATGAGTAGGTTGTCAGAATGGCAACACAAAAAGTGTCAGAATGAGGGAATGTTGAAGCGGGGGTGGCAGGATGTCGGAATAAGGGTTGTATCCATGATGTTTGTTTTCCTCTGTCCCAGTGATGTTTGCTCCGTCGCTGTCCAGAATGTGCTTCTCTCTTTTACAGCTGCCACATTTGAGTTGTTCTTGTTCTGCGTTTTGTTTTGTGGCTCATGTGGACGCATTTGCTGTTTCCTTCTGTCCTATGTTCCTTTTTTTCGTGGACTGAACGCCCTCCTTCTTTCCCCGATGTGTGTTTTATTTCAAGACGTGCAGGGTATTTTGTATATGATGTCACATTTACGCTCCGGTTCTATTTGATCTTTTGGCTGGATGTGTTTTCTGTACAGTTTTTCTGCTGTGTTCATATTTTCATTCGTGTTTGCTCGTTGCCCTCTGCACTCTTGGTCGAAAAAAATCAAAAATAACCTAACAATCTAAATTATCGGGAGACCAAATGGATGACCTCATTGGACTAAGTGTGTGTTTGCGTTTTACTGAAGCTCATGTGTGATGTGTGTGTCCTTGTGCAGAGCGAGCGCCTGCTGATCAAAGGAGGGAGGATTGTGAACGATGACCAGTCTTTTCACGCAGACATCTACATGGAGGATGGACTCATCAAGTAAGACATTTAACAGACTCTCGCTGTAAACGAATCATTCATCACATCTTCGCTTATCAAGATCAGAAGGTGAAAGCAAATATACAAAATCATCAGTTGGACACGCTGCATTTAACTAGAACTGTTCTGTGACTAATCGACATAATGTAGTTTCCACATCACAAACAGACCTGGAGTTGTGTTTTGTTTCATTCACACGTGTTCAACTCACAAGTTCTTCTCTCAAACTGAAACGCCCTGTTCCACCTTGTGATGTCATGTGGTAATACAGGAAGTGCTCCAATGTGTTTTTAAATTCCGTACACCTTCACTAGATTCCAGTAGGGTCCGGTCAAGTGGTAACGGAGGGAAACAGGGGCAGATTTTTTACATTCAAATAGCTCTTATTCAGAAACTAGAGGGACTATTGAAATAAGTAAAGTATCAGAATGTAGGAAAGAGTTAACACTCTCCAACAGGGTAAAGTTAAACCTGTGATATTCTTTCTTAAAAACTCATGTCAGTAACGGAGGGAATGAAATATTCAGCATTTTTGGGCAATCACAATATTTGTCAGAAAAAAAATAAATACAAAAATCTAAATTGTGCAGCTTCACCGAGCGAAATATAAACACTTGGAATTGTCTAAATGTAGTAAACCTCATTGAACTTAAATTCAGTGTGCAGTCTCCTCTCTCTGTCTCTCTCTCTCTCTGCTTTCCCTTCTTTCTCTTCTCTCTCCTCTCTCCCTCCTCTCTTTCCTCTCTCTCACCTTTTCCCTCTTTCCCTCTCTCTGTCCCCTTTCTCCTTCCTCTCTCTGCCCCCCCTCTCTCTCCTCTCTTTCCCTCTCTCTCTCCTCTCTTCTCCCCCCCTCAGCCCTCTCTCCTCTCCTCTCTCTTTCCTCTCTCTCCTCTCTCTCTCCTCTTTCTCTCCTCTCTCTCCTCTTTCCCCTCTTTCCCCTTTCTTTTCTTTCTCTCCTCTCGTCCCCTCTCTCTCCTCTCACTCTCTCCTCTTCTCTTTCTCCTCCCCATTTCCTCTCTTTCCTGTCTCTCTCCTCTTCCTCCTCTCTCTCCTTAATCTCCTCTCTCCTGTATCTCTGTCCTCTCTCTCTCTCCTCTCCCCTCTTTTTCTCCTATCTTTCCTTTTCTCTCTCTCTCTCTCTCTCTCTCTCTCTCTTTCTCTCTCCTCCCCCCTCTTTCTCCTGTCTCTCTTCTCTCCCTCCTCTCTCCTCTCTCTTTCCTTTCCCTCCTCTCTCCTGTCTCTCTGTCCTCTCTTCTTTCTCCCTTCCTGTCTTTCTCTCCTCTCTCTTCTCTCTCTCTCTCTCTCTTCTCCCCCTCTCTCTCCTTTCTCTCCTCTCTCTCTCTTCTTTCCCCTCTTTCCCCTTTCTTTTCTTTCTCTCCTCTCTTCCCCTCTCTCTCCTCTCACTCTCTCCTCTTCTCTTTCTCCTCCCCATTTCCTCTCTCTCCTCTCTCCTCTCTCTCTGTCCTCTCTTCTCTCTCCCTTCCTGTCTTTCTCTCCTCTTTCCCCTTTCTTTTCTTTCTCTCCTCTCTGCCCATCTCTCTTCTCTCTCTTCTCTCTCTCTTTCTTCTCCCCGTCTCTCTCCTTTCTCTCCTCTCATCCCCTCTCTCTCCTCTCACTCTCTCCTCTTCTCTTTCTCCTCCCCATTTCCTCTCTCTCCTGTCTCTCTCCTCTTCCTCCTCTCTCTCCTTAATCTCCTCTCTCCTGTATCTCTGTCCTCTCTCTCTCTTCCCTCCCCTCTTTTTCTCCTATCTTTCCTTCTCTCTCTCTCTCTCTCTCTCCCTCTCCTCTCTCTTCTCTCTCTCTCTCTTTCTCTCTCTCTCCCCCTCTCTCGTCCTCTCTCTCCGCTCTCTCCTCTCTCTCTCGCTCTCCTCTTCTCTTTCTTCTCCCCTTTTCCTCTCTCTCCTGTCTCTCTCCTCTCCCTCCTTTCTCTCCTCTCTCTTTCCTTTCCTTCTCTCTCTCCCGTCTCTCTGTCCTCTCTTCTCTCTCCCTTCCTGTCTTTCTCTCTCTATCTCTACTCTCCTTTCTCTCCTCTCTCTCTCTCTCTTCCCTCTTTCCCCTTTCTTTTCTTTCTCTCTCCTCTCTCTCTCTCTCTCTCTCTCTCTTCTCCCCCCTGTATCTCCTTTCTCTCCTCTCTGCCCCTCTCTCTCCTCTCACTCTCTCCTCTTCTGTTTCTCCTCCCCATTTCCTCTCTCTCCTGTCTCTCTCCTCTTCCTCCTCTCTCTCCTTTCTCTCCTCTCTCCTGTATCTCTGTCCTCTCTCTCTCTCTCCCCTCCCCTCTTTTTCTCCTATCTCTCCTTCTCTCTCTCTCTCTCTCTCTCTCTCTCTCTCTCTTCTCTCTCTCTCTCTCTTTCTCTCTCCTCCCCCTCTCTCTCCTCTCTCTCCGCTCTCTCCTCTCTCTCTCGCTCTCCTCTTCTCTTTCTCCTCCCCTTTTCCGCTCTCTCCTGTTTCTCTCCTCTTCCTCCTCTCTCTCCTTAATCTCCTCTCTCCCATCTCTCTGTCCTCTCTTCTTTCTCCCTTCCTGTCTTTCTCTCCTTTCTCTCCTCTCCTTTCTCTCTCTCTCTCTCTCTCTCTCTCTCTCTCTCTCTCTCTCTCTCTCTTCTCTCTCTCTCTCTTTCTCTCTCTCTCTCTCCTCTCTCTCCTCTCTCTCTCTTCTCTTCTCTCTCTCTCCCATTTCCTCTCTCTCCTGTCTCTCTCCTTTCTCTCCTCTCTCCTGTATCCCTGTCCTCTCTCTCTCTCCCCTCCCTCTCCTATCTCTCCTTCTCTCTCTCTCTCTCTCTCTCTCTCTCTCTCCTCTCTCTTCTCTCTCTCTTTCTATCTCCTCCCCCTTCTCTCTCCTTTCTCTCCTCTTCTCTCTCCTCTTCTCTTTCCCCTCCCCTTTTCCTCTCTCTCCTCTCCCTCCTCGCTCTCCTCTCTCTTTCCTTTCCCTCCTCTCTCCCGTCTCTCTCCCCTCTCTTCTCTCTCCCCTCCCCTCTTTCTCTCCTCCCTCTCTTTCTCTCTCTCTTTTCTTTGTCTGTCTGTATGTGGAGTCTCAGACAGTGTTGGCGTTGCATAATAATCAGGTTGTTTTCTATTGGAGCAGAGCAGAACTGGTGGTCCCCTCCCAAATCCTCTGACCCCCCCCCCCCCCCCCCGTCCTCCTCTCATCCCCCCGTCCCCCTCTCATCCCCCTGTCCCCTCCTCCTCTCATCCCCGTCCTCCCTCATCCCCCCGTCCCTCTGTGTCTGTCCCTTTTAGGAATGTGAGAAACCAAATGCGACTGTGCTGTGTTCAGAACTTTTAACCGTGTTCGAGTTATTTCCCTTCTGCACTTTCCCTCGCGACGGCCGCGTGAAATAATCCCCACGGGCTTTTATTTGGGCCGGACGCGTGCGTACGGTGTGTGTGTAGGTGAAGCTTCGGACTAAACTGTTTCTGTTTAGACGTCCTTGGAGACAAAGCTAAAATGATCTTGGCAGTTGGTCTGATCCCAGCCAGGTTTGTGCCCGGGTGCTTGTTACTACGGCAACTCGGCACCAGCTCTAGTAAAGCGTTTTGTTGGAACAGAGCTGAGGATTTCCAACGAGGTTCATTTGATCTTCTGATAATTTATGCTATTAGGGTTTTTTTTTTTTTTTCAGACCGAGAGTTTGTTTTCATCTGCACGGAACTGAGACCGGGACTAGACAAGAACTGAGACCGGGCCTAGACCAGGACTTAGACCGGGACCAGACCGGGGCTGAGACCAGGACCAGACAAGAACTGAGACCAGGACTGAGACCGGGACCAGACCAGGACTGAGACCAGGACCAGACAAGAAATGAGACCGGGACCAGAGCAGGACTTAGACCGGGACCAGACAAGAACTGAGACTGGGACTGAGACCGGGATCAGACCGGGACTGAGACCAGGACCAGACAAGAACTGAGACTGGGACTGAGACCGGGACAGACCGGGACTGAGACGGGACCAGACAGGACTGAGACCAGACTGAGACCGGGACCAGAGCAGGACTTAGACCGGGACCAGACAAGAACTGAGACTGGGACTGAGACCGGGGCTGAGACCAGGACTGAGATTGGGACCAGACCGGGACCAGACCGGGACCAGACCGGGACTGAGACCGGGACCAGACAAGAACTGAGACTGGGACTGAGACTGTGATTGAGACCGGGGCTGAGACCAGGACTGAGATTGGGACCAGACCGGGACCAGACCGGGACTGAGACCAGGACCAGACAAGAACTGAGACCGGGACCAGAGCAGGACTTAGACCGGGACCAGACCGGGACCAGACAAGAACTGAGACTGGGACTGAGACTGAGACTGGGGCTGAGACCAGGACTGAGATTGGGACCAGGACTGAGACGGGACCGAGACCGGACCAGACGGGACTGAGACCGGGACTGAGACCAGGGACTGAGAGACCGAGACCGGGACTGAGACCAGGACTGAGAGACCGGGACTGAGATTGGGACCAGACCGGGACTGAGACCAGGACTGTGACCGGGACCAGACAAGAACTGAGCACGGGCCCAGGCGAGGACTGAGAACGGGACCAGACTGGGACTGAGACCAGGACTGAGACTGGGACTGAGACCGGGACTAGACCGGGACCAGACCGGGACTGAGACCGGGACCAGACCGGGACTGAGACCGGGACTGAGACCGGGACTCCAGACGGGAGACTGAGACCGGGACTGAGACCGGACCAGACCGGACTGAGACCGGGACTGAGACTCGGACTGAGACCGGGACCAGACCAGGACCGAGACCTGAACCAGACTGGGATTGAGACCATGACTGAAACCAGGACTGAGTCTAGGAGTTTGTTTTCGTACCTGACAGTTTAGTTCTGCTCCCTGTGGTCTTCCTCAGACTGGTCACATGATGTTGCTGCACAGGACTGTAAACGGGGACGAGGGGCTTTTTTACTCTCACACACCTGGGATACTGTCCTGAGGAAGTGGGACTGCAGGTGGCGCTGTCGTCCTGCCTCCACTGGTAGGAAGACAGCACCAAAACCTGTTTAACCACTCTGAGGAAGACCGTGAGTGATCAGTCCAAACTGTATGAAAACAAACTCTCGGTCTGAAAAAAGAACCTAATAACACAGATCTAAGGATTTAACAAGGCTGGATTGACCAAATAAGCCAGACTTTGGTTTTAACTCACTTTATCAAGGAGAGCACTTTGAATGTTAGCTTTCATTAGTATATAATTGAATTGGCTTTAACTCTTTCCCCCCTGGACGCCGACTAGGAACAACCCATACATATATGACGAGGGCATAATTGCATAAAAGAAAACAGACTTCCACGAGTGATTATAAATGATTTTTACACTCATGAACTTAATTGTAACACAGACATATTTGTATCTCTGGAAACCTTAGACTCTGAACTATTCATTTATGGATGTTTAAATGTGATTCAACTCATTTATAGATGTATAACAGCTCACTGAAAATGAGAGTTTACCTGGTCAGGTGCAAAATTGAAAACAAAAAAACTACATTAAGCATCTGATATCTGCATGTTCTGAAAACTATATTCATAAAAAAATAAAAAATATACTTTGTCAAAGTATTTCAACAGATTTCATATCACCAGATACAGTATAGCCAAGTGTTCACCTGTTTTTACCTGTTGTTCACCTGTGTGGACCTAATTCATTTTTTCCATTTAACTTATTCAACTCATTTAGCTTATTATAATATAATAATATAATAATAAAACTCTTCCTCATCAGTGTTTGTCCAGTATTTGTCATCTTGGTTATTTTCTCGTGGGCAGAGCTCCGCATAAGTGTTTGTTTCTGTAGCGATTCTGTTATACATCTCATCTTGGAAAAAAAGACTGAAATATTTTAAAGGACTCACCTGGGCAACATCCAGATTTCAGGGCAATTTTGGTTCATAATCGAGTATAAAGCTCAGATAGTTTGTTTGGATATCGCAGGACTCCACACAGACGCATCAGCGGCGTTCTCACCTTCGTAAGTTTCACTCTCTGAAAGTCCGTCGCCGTCGCTGTTTTCCACTTTATAATCAACTTCATCATCACTTTGAAATCTATAAAAGTCACTTTCTCTAAACTTATCCATAAAACACGTCCGCTCCTCATTATTTCTAAAACTGTGCGCCGCAGCACCGCGATCTTTCCATTGCTCGTGTTTCGTGTTGTGTTTTTTCCGGAAGCTACAATCGTCACTACTTCGATTAACTTTGGAAAAAAATTGGCGAAAAACATATCCTTGAATCCTATTGGTCAGTCTAGTGTGGGTTGTAGTGGCCCCCACCTATCACAGCCTCTGTTTAAATGTGAAAAACCGAGCCGTTTCTAATAGTCGTCAAATCACGTCTTAAGTAAAACAGCAGAGGTGTCAAAAGACGTCATTAAGGAAACAAGAGGGTCGTCAAATGTCGTCTTCATGGGGGAAAGAGTTAATGTGCTTATTTTATGGTATCAAATCAACTCTGAGGTGTTCATTGAAGAAATACCTTTTTAAAACTGAAAGATAAGAATAAAATCGTTCCTGTAAACTGATTAAAATCCCCCAAAGAAATGTCCCATCCTAACATCTTGTCTTCTGTGTCTATTTTAGGCAGATTGGAGACAACCTGATCGTCCCTGGGGGGGTGAAGACTGTGGAGGCCAATGGGAAGATGGTGATTCCGGGTGGCATAGACATCCACACACACCTCCAGATGCCCTACCGCGGCACCACCACCGTAGATGACTTCGCCCAGGGGACCAAGGCTGCCCTGGCCGGAGGAACCACCATGATCGGTAAAGAGCTGTAGAAAACTGTACATAAGAAAAGATGAGGGCATGACCGGTCATTTTAGATGGCGTTTTGATGTTTAAACCTACTCTTTTCAGTCAAGATGAAGATTTATTATTATTATTTGAATTTATTTATTTGGAGGATAAGCCCCTTGAGATGTCTTGCCATCTCGTTTTCTAGGGGGTCCTCATAAATACAACAACAAAAGACAGATACAGAAGGGCAGACAGTAGGATACATGAATTAAAAAAAAAAATCAAAACAACAAAATCAACACGACCACAAACACACACGCACACTTGACTGTTTGACATATAATCAAACAAATTTGAGGAAAAAACAAAAAAAAAAATAAAAACAAAAAAAAACAGAGTTCAAAGATAATCACAACAAGATGAACAACAAAAATTCAACAAAATGCTCAAAAACAATTACATTACAATATACATTATTATTATAACTATAGACGATATACACTAATCCATCACAAATAATTAGAATATCAAAAAGTTCAAATTTTTTTACACTCATTTCACAAAGGCCTGACACATAAAGTGAAATATTTCAAGAATTTATGTCTTGAATTTTGATGACTGTGGCTTACAGATAATGAAACACCAAAATTCTGTGTCTCAGAAAATTCCAATATTACTTCAGATCCATTAAAATAAGGAAATCTTAATAGTCAGGGAGCCAAAGTCTCAAAAGCTCAATAAAATGGGTTGAACCTGACATCGTCTGCCATACTTTTTGTTTGTGTTTTTTTTTTTTTTTGTTAAATGTGACCTTAAGGACCAATAATTGAAGGGTCTGCTCTTCCGGAAATATCGCAAAAAAAACTGTGGTCATTTTAGTGTATGTGACCTTCATTTTTTGATAGAAAATTTAGAAAAATGCAAAGAACACATGGGGCGACAACATTCTGTGAAAAAATGATTTTCATCTTTACCTCATTGGCAATATCAGAATGTTGAGAGTAGCCTAACATTCTATTGAGGTTCCGTGTCTGTTGACGGCCAACTAGTAACGAAATCATCACAGATCTATTGATTTTGGTTGGATTTTTTAAATATTTTTTTCTGTGAAATGAGTTTACTGTTTGGAGAAAGGAATGGCCAATAAGGCTTATGTCATTACTTGGGTGAATAGTTGATTCCCAATGAGGTAAAGATGAAAATATTGGAAAAAAGTAAAAAAAAAAAAAAAAAAAAAAAAAAAAAAAAAAAACGCCTTATTTTTTGCATTAAATTGAGCCAAAATCATGTAGAAATGTGTTTCAGGAATAATTTTTTCACTGAATTTTGTCACCACAGGTGTTCTTTGCATCTGGAATGCATTTATTGACAGCTTACCCAACCCAGTGAGGATTTCAGGAAATTTTCATGTTTCAAAATTTTCCATAAAAAAATAAAGGTTACATGCACTAAAATGTGTGAAGAATCCCTCAGTCGTCCAGGCAGAATCCATGAGGAGAAAAATTCAGTTTGTCGACTGGACAAAAGTTAGTTTGTTGAAGACGTTTCGCGGCTCATCCAAGCTGCTTCTTCAGTTCTGGTCAGACGCTGGTGGACACTTCCTTAAATCTGCAGGGAGGAGCTAACTACACTGAAACTACACTGAAACTAACACACACACTTGTTCACAGTTTCTGTTAGTTAGTTATGTCTATTGACCTGTACAGGGTGGTGGGGTCTAATTAGCAGAACAATTAATGGGCATAATAGAGCTTCCTCACCTCTGGACCTGACCTGGCTGCACCTGTTGTTCTCTTGTTTGTTTTGACTTAGGTTTGAGGATGGAGTTGTAAATAGGACCGAACTAACAAACAGAATCTGTGAACAAGTGTGTGTGTTAGTTTCAGTGTAGTTAGCTCCTCCCTGCAGATATAAGGAAGTGTCCACCAGCGTCTGACCAGAACCGAAGAAGCAGCTTGGATGAGCTGCGAAACGTCTTCAACCAAACTAACATTTGTCCAGTCGACAAACTGAATTTTTCTCCTCATGCACTAAAATGGCCACAATTATTTTCGCGATATTTCCGAAAGTGCAGACCCTTCAATTATTGGTCCTTAGAGTCACATTTAACAAAAAAAAAACACAAATAAAATGTATGGCAGACCATGTCAAGTTCAACCCATTTTTGAAACTTTGGCTGAAATGTCAGGCTTCTGAAAAGAGCGTTCATTTCGATGCCTGAATTACTCTATCAATGCAACATGCATAAAGAAAAATGCATTTTAGAGCCCATATTACATATTGTCTGATCTACATTATAATGTTTCCTCATCACAAACAGACCTGGACTTATGTTTTGTTTCATTCACATGTTTAACACACAAACCCTGCATATTTCTCTCTCAAACAGAAACAGTCTATTTCACCTTGTGATGTCATGTGGTAATCTTACCACCACCTCACTGACATCCATGTCATGTGGATGTCAGTGAGCTTACAATTCGATACGATATATTTCAAATCGATTTGATACAGTTCAATAAAAAAATAAAGGCTAAATCATGGCTGTGATACTAAAAGTCTTTGTTAAACCACTTCTTGTGCAAAGTTTATATGAAACACAAACATTTTAATCATCAAAACTGTGAAAATGTCAAATGTGTCGCACAAACAAGTTTCCTTCCTCTGACCCAGGAGTGTCAAACTCAAATTCACAGACCAAAATTAAAAACTGGGACAAAGTCGTGGGCCAAACTAAATATTTACTGAAACATTTTACCAGCATCTGCATGTTTTCTCTTCTTTTGAGGTACGTAATGTTAAACCTTTTCTTATTAAAATAAATGTTTAATAATAGTTTTGCTTAAACATTGACTCCAGAACAAGCATCATATAAAATAATAACTAAATATTAAATAAATAATGCATCTATATAACTGGATTTGATCTCACGGGCCAAATATAACAATACCTCAGGCCAAATTTGGACCCCGGGCCTGAGTTTGACTGAGTCTGCTCTAAACAAACAACAAAACTGTAGCACTATAACAAAATAAATGAGTAAAATATATGAAAAAATACTCTTGGCGATACTTCTATATGATGATATTGATACTGTATCATCACACACCCCTTGTCATAAAGCAGTGTTTTTTATGCATTGTGTAACTGTTTTTCTACTGAACCAAAGGTCAAATGTCGCTGTTAACTTTAAACTCCCGTGACATGACATCACAAGAGCTGCTCAAACATGTGTGAATGAAACAAAACACAACACCAGGTCTGTTTTCAGTGAAGTAATAACATGACTTAAAGCTCACGAGTCCATTTGGTGTCATATAGAAGCTTTAACATGCATAACCAGTGTTGGAGAGTAATGGATTACATGTACTGGAGTTACGTAATCAGAGTACTAACTGTATTTAGTTACAGTTACTGTTTCAGTGAGTGGTAATGGGATTACAGTTACTTTGTTGAAATAAAGTGGATTACACAGCGGTATTTTTCAGTTTTTACATTTGGGGCTATATTCCCTTTATGTTTTTAAGTATTTTTTTTTCTCCGTAACTCCACTCATTGCCGGACACTAAACCAAGGACTAAAACCAGGTCTAAATGAGGACTAAACCAGGACTAAAACCAGGACTAAACCAGGACTAAACCAGGACTAAAACCAGGACTAAACCAGGACTAAACCAGGTCTAAACCAGGTCTAAAACAGGATTTAACAGGACTAAACCAGGACTAAAACAAGAGTAAAACAGGACTAAACCAGGTCTAAACCAGGTCTAAACCAGGTCTAAACTAGGTCTAAACCAGGTCTAAACCAGGACTAAAACCAGGTCTAAACCAGGTCTAAACCAGGACTAAACCAGGACTAAAACCAGGACTAAAACCAGGACTAAACCAGGACTAAACCAGGACTAAACCAGGACTTAAAACCAGGACTAAACCAGGACTAAACCAGGACTAAAACCAGGACTAAACCAGGACTAAAACCAGGACTAAACCAGGACTAAACCAGGACTAAAACCAGGACTAAAACCAGGACTAAACCAGGTCTAAACCAGGTCTAAACCAGGTCTAAACCAGGTCTAAACTAGGTCTAAACCAGGTCTAAACCAGGACTAAAATCAGGACTAAAACCAGGTCTAAACCAGGTCTAAAACCAGGGACTAAACCAGGACTAAACCAGGACTAAAACCAGGTCTAAACCAGGACTAAAACCAGGACTAAAACCAGGACTAAACCAGGTCTAAACCAGGACTAAACCAGGACTAAACCAGGACTAAAACCAGGTCTAAACCAGGACTAAAACCAGGACTTAACCAGGTCTAAACCAGGTCTAAACAAGGATTTAACAGGACCAAAACAGAACTAAACCATGCAGCGCGGACCTGTGTTTCCTCGTCTTCTATCAGTAATATTTTTAATACGTTTAAGGAAAGTCTGGGCTTTTCATTGTCTTTTATCAGACAAAACATCTTATGTTACGATTTCCTCGTCTTTGCTTCTCTACAGCAAATCAAGTAATCCAAAGTATTCAGATTACATTACTCACTTTAAGTCATTTAATGGATTCCGTTACAAACTACATTTTGGTGTGTGTAATCTGTAATCTGTAGGGGATTACATTTTAAAAGTCACCTTCCCAACACTGTGCATAACAACACACAGTTTAAATCATGTGTTTAGTACGGAGGTGTGTACTTATAAAACCCAAGCACATCTTCCCTTTGAAAACACATGTGCTGCATTTTTACAACAACGGGGCAGATCCACTTACGTAATAAAAAGTCTGATTTGCCACAGAGGCTCTACATTAAAAAGACCAGACAAAAGCTCTCATTGATACAGGATCAGCAACCAGTGTTGGGAAGGTGACTTTTAAAATGTATTCGCCTACAGATTACAGATTACACACACCAAAATGTAGTTTGTAACGTAATCCATTAAATTACTTAAAGTGAGTAATGTAATCTGAATACTTTTATTACTTGATTTGCTTGGATTACTTGATTTGCTGGAGACACGTCCGCCCAGCATGGTTTAGTCTTGGCTTAGACCTGGTTTTAGACCTGGTTTAGACCTGGTTTAGATCTAGTTTAGATCTAGTTTAGACCTGCTTTTAGTCCTGTTTTAGTCCTGGTTTAGACGTTTAGTTTTAGTCCTGTTTTAGTTTTAGTCCTGGTTTAGACCTGGTTTAGTCCTGTTTAGTCCTTTTAGTCCTGGTTTAGACCTGGTTTAGATCTAGTTTAGACCTGCTTTTAGTCCTGTTTTAGTCCTGGTTTAGACCTGGTTTAGAGCAAGTTTAGATCTAGTTTAGACCTGCTTTTAGTCCTGTTTTAGTCCTGGTTTAGACCTGGTTTAGAGCTAGTTTAGATCTAGTTTAGACCTGCTTTTAGTCCTGTTTTAGTCCTGGTTTAGACCTGGTTTAGAGCAAGTTTAGATCTAGTTTAGACCTGCTTTTAGTCCTGTTTTAGTCCTGGTTTAGACCTGGTTTAGATCTAGTTTAGACCTGCTTTTAGTCCTGTTTTAGTCCTATTTTTGTCCTATTTTAGTCCTGTTTTAGTCCTATTTTAGTCCTGGTTTAGTCCTGGTTTAGACCTGGTTTAGATCTAGTTTAGACCTGCTTTTAGTCCTGTCCTGTTTGCCTTTTTAGTCCTGGTTTAGTCCTTTTAGACCAGGTTTAGACCTGGTTTAGAGGTTTAGATCTAGTTTAGACCTGCTTTTAGTCCTGTTTTAGTCCTGGTTTAGACCTGGTTTAGAGCTAGTTTAGACCTTTTAGTCCTTTTAGTCCTGTTTTAGTCCTGTTTAGTCCTGGTTTAGACCTGGTTTAGATCTAGTTTAGATCTAGTTTAGACCTGCTTTTAGTCCTGTTTTAGTCCTGGTTTAGTCCTGGTTTAGACCTGGTTTAGACCTGGTTTAGATCTAGTTTAGATCTAGTTTAGACCTGCTTTTAGTCCTGTTTTAGTCCTATTTTAGTCCTGGTTTAGACCTGGTTTAGATCTAGTTTAGACCTGGTTTAGTTTCCGGGAATGAAGTGGAATTACCGGGAAAAAAAAAGGGGGATATAGCCCAAAATGTGAAAACAGGAAAATACCGCCATGTAATCCATTTATTTCAACAAAGTAACTGTAATCCAATTACCACTCACTGAAACAGTAACTGTAACTCAATACAGTTACTCATAATTTGTGCTCTGATTACGTAACTCCAGTACATGTAATCTGTTACTCCCCAACACTGTCAGCAACACACATTCAACAACAACACATTCACACACACACACACACACACGCCGCCCCTCCCTAAATGTCCCAGAGTCCAGACCAGATCCCCCCGAGCAGCTGCCGAAAACCACCCTCCCATAATGCATTTCTCTTCACCAGACTTGGCCGGGGCTGCGCTGCTAATGCGACTTTAGTCTGTAGTTTCCAAACGCACATGTACCACTGCAGCAGCCTATTGATTCAGGGATTATTATAATGTGTCTGGTGATTAATGACTTCCTACGTGTCTAAATTGTTCACAAGTTCCCACCGTTTTCCATACGGCCCGTGTACATTCCTACTTTGGGAATTAATAACAAATATAACGGAGGAAATCAAAACATAGAGTACAAATCGTTTTTTTACAAATTAACAATGCACATTTAACAAACAGATTCTGATCGTACATAAATCAGTAAAAATAAATAAAAAGATAATAAACGGAAAACAACAGAAAAGATTTATGATTCATTCAGGTGTAAGAAAAAAATCGATTCAGTGATATATCGTCATTGCCCAATTCTCGAGTCGATTCAAAATGGATCTGGATTATTATTATTTATTTTTTTTTCACTTAAATTCATTCATTCACTGTTCTTTTGATTTAAAAAAAAAAGTTTATACATTATATTTCATACAGTTGTGTTCTCTTGAAGGTGCAGTTGACTGTATTATTAGAAATAATTATTGATAAATTGCAATATATCAGCAATATTTATAAATTATTTGTTTCCACACAAACTCTTTTTCAGTCCATAGCATTCCGCCTCTGGTCATTCATTTATTTTTATTTTTTTCAATTTTCTTTTTCCAGGAATGAATATTTTTATTTACATGCATTCTCACAATCTTGAGTATTGTGTAATTTTTGTTCTATTTTTTTTACAACAAAAATTCCTTTCAGTAGCGCAGACATGGAATGTAACGAAGTACTAAAGTAAACATACAGTACGATACTTATTTTTTACTATTTTTAGGTATCTGTACTTTACTTGAGTACATTTTACAGTGGAAACTTTTACTTTTACTACATTTGAGAGCTTGTGTCTGTATGTTCTACTCCACTACGTTACTTTAGAGTACTTTTCTTTATGCTTTGAGACCATTTCATTTGAGTTTCTATCCCAACTTTGA
Organism: Boleophthalmus pectinirostris; assembly: GCF_026225935.1. Classification (NCBI taxonomy): domain Eukaryota; kingdom Metazoa; phylum Chordata; class Actinopteri; order Gobiiformes; family Gobiidae; genus Boleophthalmus; species Boleophthalmus pectinirostris. Next base: position 34,833,111 of record NW_026571018.1, on the reverse strand, counting down.
GCAAACCAAATGCACAAAAACACAGCTAGAAAAATGTAGAACTCAACCGAAGCCCTTAAAATCAGCTAAATTCTTTATCTAAATCATTACATTTGATGCTTTAATTATTCTAAAAAATCAATTCAAAAACATTTACGATACATTTTTACTCTTAAAGTACAATTTTAAATAGCTACTTAAATAGTTTTTTTATGTGATACTTTTACTTTTACTTGGGTAATCTTTTGCCCCTGTATCTTTTACTTAAGTAACAAAATTGAGTACTCCATCCACCACTGCAGATAAGGCAGTAATGATTTTTTCTGAAATTCCTTTTCTATATTACTCTAGCGAAAGACATCAGAATTTACAATAGCGTTTCTAAATAAGAAATTCACATATAAGGAATGATTAGGTAACACTTTATAATAACTACACCTTATTTAGCCTTAATAAAGCATGAACAAAGGCTTAATTAATAATGAACAAAGACTTAATTAATAATGATTCACGCTTAGTAACTACTTAATTACTACCTTAATTAGCACTTGCACTTAATTTTCCTGTGCTATAAATAGTTACTCATAATTATTTCATACTTAAATACTCATGAACTAACCATTTGAGCATTTATTAATGATTAATAAGCTATGACAAAATGATTTACTAATAATGCAAAGCAATGATAATTCAGGCAGCTGTTATCTGTTATTTAAGTCTTTTTGAGAGCTTTTCTTAAGTGAAGACGAATTATGCTTTATAAAGAATAGTTCATTATTAATTAAGTCTTTGTTCATGCTTAATTAAGGCTAAGTAAGGTGTAGTTATTATAAAGTGTTACCAATTATTATTATTATTATTATTATGTTGGTGGCTATAGTCATCAGCTGTGTTTTTATACTTTGCGGATGGTGTCAGCAACATTAACGCTAACTGTAGGCACTGTTCTCTCTGATGTGTTTTTAGACTTTAATCTGAGATTTCTTTTAACACAATCTGACTAGAAAGGGCTGACTTAGTTTCTGCTATAACAGGTGAGCTGGTCTGTGCTGTTGAATAAGTTTCTCACAGGTAAAATTACAGTCACAAGCAACTAGGTTCAGTCAACAGCATTTTGTATTTTTTCTGTATTTCTGTATTTTTTCTTGAGTTTTCAGACCATCTTCAAACTTAATTAGCACCATGGTAACTCCTGAACATTCTGCCACAGACATACATTTTTGATGTTTTGCAGTCAAATAATTCAATTTAAAATGTGATTGTCCTGGCCCCTCATAGACTTGGACAAACTTTATTGATCCACAAAAGACATTATTTGGACACAGTAGCTCACACATCACAATATAATATAAAAAAAACAAAGACAAAAAAATATAAATAGTAATAATATCTGGGTTTCACGTGACGTCACAGGGCTACGTTTGTCAGCACGCAAAATCAGATGGAGGGCAGGAAGTGAACTGACTGGAGGAAAATGCCGATGTGTTGTGTAGTTTACGGCTGTGCCAACTGTTCTAACCGAGAGAAGGAAAAGCGATTTTTTTAGAGTACAAAATATAGTCGTCCACAAAGGTCAGAAATGGGAAAATCCGACAGAACAACGCCGTAAAAAGTGGATTATAAACCTGTTTACGGTCGGGAGGAGCAGAATTCGCTAATGCTCGTGTCTGCAGTGAACACTTCCTCAAAGGTTTGTTACAAAGATAAATAGTTTTTTGTGGTTTACCTAAACATAAACGAATCATTAACGACTAACGGCTAACGACGTTTGTTGACATTAAATAGTTCAGATAGAGGTTACTGCCGATACACTGCAGTTTTTCCCATAACGTCTATACACATAAAATAAGAGAAACACTCACCCCGGCGAAGACCAAACGATAATCATCATTTAGGCGTTTTGCACCGAGGTTGAGGACCCATCCACTGACAAAAAAAGTTATAAGCCTCCAAACTTTTGTACTTTGCCTTCATCTGTTGTCTGGTGTAGAACGATGTCTGAAGAGCTAAATAGTTCGTGATCTCCTCTGCCTCGATTGTCTGCAAATCTTTTACTTCGGTTGAAAATTCTCTCATTTTCAATAAGATGGGGTCACGCCCAATATATTTATCGACTAACTGCTCGTACTTTTGCCTTGCTACTCGCTCTAAATCCTTACAGTAAGAACTCTTCTCCATATCTGTGTTCTCCAGAGCCGTGTTTGTTTGTCGTGTTTGTCCTGCCCTCCACCTGAAATTCGCGCATCATCGTGATCACGTGACTGAAACCCTCCTATTATTCAAAATAAGTAGAAGTCTAATTTTTGTTTCTCACCTCTGTGTCTCTCTTTCTCTTCTTCTCTCTGTCAGTGGACCATGTGATCCCAGAGCCCGGCTGCAGTCTGATGGGGGCGTTTGACCAGTGGAGGCAGTGGGCAGATGAGAAGTCGTGCTGCGATTATTCTCTGCACGTGGACATCACGCACTGGAGCGACAGCGTCAGGGACGAGGTGGACGCGCTCATCAAGGACAAAGGTTTAAACATGAACTCAAACTCTACATACAAACTGTAATAACCAGTGTTGGGGAATAACAGATTACATGTACTGGAGTTACGTAATCAGAGTACAAATTATGAGTAACTGTATTGAGTTACAGTTACTGTTTCAGTGAGTGGTAATTGGATTACAGTTACTTTGTTGAAATAAATGGATTACATGGTGGTATTTTCCTGTTTTCACATTATTTTTAATTTTTTTTTTATAATTTATTTTTTTTCCGGTAATTCCACTCATTGCTGGAAACTAAACCAGGACTAAAACCAGATCTAAACTAGGTCTAAACCAGGACTAAACCCAGGTCTAAACCAGGACTAAACCAGGACTAAACCCAGGTCTAAACCAGGACTAAACCAGGACTAAACCCAGGTCTAAACCAGGACTAAACCAGGACTAAAACCAGGTCTAAACTAGATTTAAACCAGGTCTAAACCAGGACTAAACCAGGACTAAACCAGGACTAAACCCAGGTCTAAACCAGGACTAAACCAGGACTAAAACCAGGTCTAAAACCAGGACTAAACCAGGACTAAAACCAGGTCTAAACTAGATCTAAACCAGGTCTAAACCAGGACTAAACCAGGACTAAACCAGGACTAAACCAGGTAAACCAGGACTAAACCAGGACTAAAACCAGGTCTAAACTAGATCTAAACCAGGTCTAAAATAGACTAAACCAGGTCTAAACCAGGACTAAACCAGGACTAAAACCAGGACTAAACCAGTCTAAACTAGATCTAACCAGGTCTAAACTAGATCTAAACCAGGTCTAAACCAGGACTAAACCAGGACTAAACCAGGACTAAACCCAGGTCTAAACCAGGACTAAACCAGGACTAAAACCAGGTCTAAGATAGATCTAAACCAGGACTAAACCAGGACTAAAACAGGATTTAACTGGACTAAACTATGCTGCGCGGATTTGTCTCCTCCTCTTTTATCAATAATATTTTTAATACAGTTAAGTGTCCTCGTCTTTGCTTCTCTACAGCAAATCAAGTAATCCAAAGTATTCAGATTACGTTACTCACTTTAAGTAATTTAATGGATTACGTTACAAACTACATTTTGGGGTATGTAATCTGTAATCTGTAGGGGAATACATTTTAAAAGTCACCTTCCCAACACTAGTAATAACACTGCGACAAACGGGACTATTGCACAATAAATCACTATAACAATCCAAAAGTGCAGTAGAATGATTCAGCATCTAATCATGACCAGTCCAGAGTGAAAAATGGGATTGTAATTTGATAACTGCAGTGGTTATCTGGACGTTACACACTCTAATACACGTTTGAAAAGACCTGTATTTATTATGAAATCATCATTATTAAATCATAATGTTAAAAAAGAATAAACTTTTTCAGATTTTCATCAATAATACGTCTATTTTAGAATCCTTCCGTCGCCACATTTCAGCTTTATTTGGTTAGGAACATACTGTATCCTTATTGTGTGTAATAGAAGTAATAGTTGGACTAGTCGACTAATGGAAAAAATGAATGGCCGACCAGGGGATTACTAAAAGAATCATTCTGTGCAGCCCTGGTGGACACACTTATCTGACTGTACAGGCTGCACTAGGTAATAGAACGTCCACTGCAAAGAATAGAACAGGTTTTGAGTCTATAGACGCTTTGCACCGTCACTTGACCCCATGACCGGGCACGCTATGTCATCGACTTCAGCAGCATCGGAGAAACATGGGCAGGTTTTGTTGTGTATTTGGTTGTTCTAGACGCTCTGAAAGGGATAAAACAAATCGTTTCTTCACTATTCCTCTGGAAATGACTCATCAGGAGCTCAAACAAGGGAATTATCGAAAAAAGACACGGATTATAGCTAGCAAAAATAAACCGCGAAGAGATTTCCTATGGTTTCATCAAGACACCCGAAGTTTCATCAAGGTATTTGCTATTTAAATTGTTTCATAGCTTATTTAATGAAAGAAGCACATTTACTGAACTAAAATTTCATTAATTTATCCAGAAAAACCCGCAGTAGTTTACGATTCAACGAACCCACACTGGGCTCCTATGATCAACATGGCAAAGAGCTCTGTGATCCGAACCTCGAAAGAAAAGATCCTCGCAAAAAGCTATTAATTCTAGAAGACATAGTTGTGGATAAGCAAGATAATAAAGAAAACATCAGTCCTACGACGAGTGACATGTTTATATGTGCTGGAAGATAGTTTCTACTGCCACTCACACTGCAAATGTTTTCTTTTTACATTTTAGTTCAGTAAATGTGCTTCTCTCATTAAATAAACTATGAAACAGTTTAAATCGCAAACACCTTGATGAAAGTGACGTGAGTGTGTCTTGATGGTACCATAGGAAATCTCTTCGCGGTTTGTGTTCTGTATCCATAATTCCCTTTTTTTTCTAATAATTCCCTTGTTTGAATCTGATGAGTCATTTCCAGAGGAACAGTGAAGAAATGAATCGTTTTATCCCTTTCAGAGCGTCCAGAACAACCAAATACACAACAAAACCTGCCCATGTTTCTCCGATGCTGCTGAAGTCAATGACATAGTGTGCCTTTGCTATATGGGTAGCTGAGATGTATTTAACTGTAGCATATTATGGTGAGGTCACATTATTGTTATACATACATACATATTAGGGATGTAACAATAATAAAAATATCGTGATATCGTATCGTATCATAGCGTGGACCATCACAATATATTGAATTACAAGTCTCTTTGCTTAAATGAAGAGTTATGGTGCAGCAATAGCTAAAAAAAAAGACACAGGGAACTATTTTAGAATTTTAGAATTTATTTATTTGGAGGATAAGCCCCTTGAGATGTCTTGCCATTTTGTTTTCGAGGGGGTCCCTACAACAACAAAAGACAGATACAGTAGGGCAGACAGTAGGATACATACATTCAAAAAAGCATGAAAACAACAAAATCAACACTCCAAACACACTCACTCGCACTTGACTGTTTGACATATAATAAAACAAGTAAAACAACTACATAGACCATGATCCTTTGCTCCATTTCAGCGCCGACTACAAAAAGAAATAACAGTTCTAAACACTTTTAAGTCTCAGTTCTTTGGATTAAGTCTTGTCAAGGCATTTTAAGAGGAAAAAGTTGCATATTAACAGTTTTGTCGCAATAAATGTCGCACCGTGAGATGTATATTGTGGAAATATTGCGTAAATATCGTAAGAGATTTGGATATTGTCACATCACTAATCGTGAGCCTCCCCACAGTATCGCAATAAATATCATGCCGGGATGATATTGTATCGTGAGACTTGGACATCGTTACAGCCCTAATACATAAACATTATTATTACACAGTGTCCTGACTTCTACATATCGATCTGGGATGGCTGTAGCAATGATCGGAGCGTGTTTAGGCAAATTGAAAAACATGATTTAACCTGAATAAGTCACATTTCTTTTTTACCAGAGTGACATATTTTGTTTTTCAGGTGTCAACTCGTTCCAAGTGTACATGGCCTACAAGGACTACTACCAGATGAGCAACAGTGAGGTATTCTTCTGTCTGTATTCTATAAACGTACATAAGTATCAAGTCAAAGATGAACAAACTGGACTCATAAGCGCAATCAGAGATAGCAACCTGGTTCCTCCTGAGCCGTCGTTGGGGGCTTGTGTGATGATTGGGTGAATATTTTAGGCCACAGATGGTTCAGAAATTGCAGAAATTACCTGTCCTTTATAACGGCGTAACCTTTCAATTGACCCATGTGACCTCAAATGACCTCGGATCATCACCAGACTTTTTTTTTTTTTGCGCAGGCATCGGGCAGGGGGCTTGACCCACGAATCTATTCACTCAAATTTGGTAACAATCGGTCCATAAATGGCGGAATTATCGTGGGTAGACAGACACACACACACAGCCACTTCTAAGGATATTTACTTGATATATGTTTATGTATTTGCTTTAATGAAAATAGTAGTTGAAACTGCTTCTATATAATGCATGTCCAAAAGTATTCAAAAGTATTCGCATTCAATCTATATTTTACAGAGCATTTAGAACTAACACAGGAGTTCCTGACTGGGTTACCTTCTTTTGTCCAATCAGGCACATGTTGCTAAGAATCATGGCAAACTGTCTGACACAATCCCAGACACTTCAGTCTCTGTCATGGTGAATTTTAATTAGAGAAAAAAAAAGCTTAAAGGTCCTATATTACAGAAAACTGACTCTTGTGTGTTTTAAGTTGTTATCTCACCAAAACCTACCTGGAGTTGCGTTTTTCACGATTCATGAGTGGTCAGTTTTGACTTAAAGGTGCATTGTGTAACTTTTCTGGTTCTTGTTTGTATGGATATGTCTTTGCTCTGCTTGGAATGTTTCAGATTGTGACATTAAACAGCTCTACATTACATTTATTCAATTACAGGTGGTTTTATAGCTCAAAATTACATAGAAAAACAGACATTCTGACTGTGAGTGGGGTCGCCTCTCCACAGATCTGACCTGTAACTTGGTTTGTTTTGGTCTCCATGAAGATAGAAAGATTTAACCCTTTAGGCGCTAGAGGTATTTTCCTAAAACGTTTGATTTTGACATCTTAGTGCTGGTTCAGTCCTGGTTTAGACCTGGTTCAGTCCTGGTTCAGACCTGGCTTAGTCCTGGTTTAGACCTGGTTTAGACCTGGTTCAGACCTGGTTTAGACCTGGTTTAGACCTGGTTCAGACTTGGTTTAGACCTGGTTCAGACTTGGTTTAGACCTGGTTCAGACCTGGTTCGGATCTGGTTTAGTCCTATTTTCATCTTGGTTTAGTCCTGGTTTAGTCCTTGTTCAGTCCTGGTTCAGACCTGGCTTAGTCCTGGTTTAGTCCTTGTTCAGTCCTGGTTCAGACATGGCTTAGTCCTGGTTTAGACCTGGTTTAGTCCCGGTTCAGTCCTGGTTTAGTCCTGGTTTAGTCCTTGTTCAGTCCTGGTTCAGACCTGGCTTAGTCCTGGTTTAGGCCTGGTTTAGACCTGGTTCAGACCTGGTTTAGACCTGGTTTAGACCTGGTTCAGACTTGGTTTAGACCTGGTTCAGACTTGGTTTAGACCTAGTTCAGACCTGGTTTAGACCTGGTTCAGACCTGGTTCGGATCTGGTTTAGTCCTTCTTTCATCTTGGTTTAGTCCTGGTTCAGACCTGGCTTAGTCCTGGTTTAGGCCTGGTTTAGACCTGGTTCAGACCTGGTTTAGACCTGGTTTAGTCCTGGTTCAGACTTGGTTTAGACCTGGTTCAGACTTGGCTTAGTCCTGGTTCAGACCTGGTTTACCTTGAATGAAATTTGACCCCCTATTCGTCAAAATCGTCCGTTTTATTCCGAGCGCCATCTTGTCAACTTAAGTCGACCGTGGCGCCTAGAGGGTTAATCCCAGACTGTGAAACATTCCGAACAAAGCAGCAACATCTCCATGGGGAAAAGCATCTCCACCAGAAAAGTTACACAATGCACCTTTAAACTCCAGCAGCCTGCTAGTGAACTGTGAGAACCGCGTGTTAACCCGCAGCCTCAGAGACACAGCCGATCGCACGCTCGTGTCAGATGCCTCGGTTGACTCTGCAGGTCTGGGTTAGGAGACAGGTCCAGGGGTCAGACGTGTTTTGGGCCAGTTAGTTGATAAATCAGTCTCTGACCACGTAACTCTGTGTTCAACAACTAACACAGGACACGAAAACAAAAGTAAATCGAAAAGTCTGAGCAGTTGTGGGGTTTGGAGCAGTATCCAGAATTTTTAAATGGATTTCAGGATGAGGAGAAATTGGTACAGTTGCAAATTTAAACTTCTGAAGTGGTCAAATCCTCAAAACGGTGTCTATAACAGAAGTATTTTGGTAGTAATTTATAATAACTACGCTTTATTTAGCCTTAATAAAGCAAGAACAACAAACAAAGACTAAAGGCTCATTCATGTTCTACGTCCTAGAAGTGTCTGTTCGTCTTCTGAGTTCTCTTTTTGATTAGAACATGTGGAGTCTTAGTCACAGAGCGGTACATGAACTGACCACTGGGGGCAGTAGTGAACACAGCTCCACAATCGAGGCTAAAGTTTTTACAAAGTGTCTAGAATCAGCTGCAAAACAAATAAACGCGTCTCTCACTGCATTTTTTTGACTCTTTTCCAACAGATGTGATCTAAAAACTGCCATGTGCACCTCCACGTTTGTTTATTTGTTGCGGTATTTCATCTGTTTTGATTAATTCTCAAACTGACTTTTAGCGCCCTCTGGTGGTTGCTTAACGAAACCTTTGTAAATATAAATGCAGTGACGGTTACTACACTTGGAACGCACAGATTTGTTCACATAAGAAAGTGGAGCAGAAATGAGCCTTTAAAACTTCTGTTAGTATTTAGATACTAATGATTAACTGACTGACCCGGCCCTGTTGTATTCTCACACATCACCACTAGATGGTATCTACAGAACTGCTGTCTGATAGTGTGTCACATCTGCCATCTACCTGACCAGTGTCAGAAAGCTACTCATTTTAGCGACCGCAAGGAATTGAGACAATTATAAGAAAGAGGGCGAGCCTTTAGATGCAGTTAGGCTGCGTTCAGACTGCAGCCTGAAGTGACCCAAATCTGATTTTTTGGCCCCTATGTGACCTGTATCCGATCTTTTAATGACAGTTTGAACGGCACAGATCCGATTTTTTCAAATGTGACCCAGGACACTTGGATATGTGGTCCTGAAACCGATACATATCTGATCTTTTGATATGCGACTTCAGTGTGAACAGCCAAAGCACATTCATTCAACCTACACGTTATCAACAAGCCACAAACGTCACTATTCTGCGCTGAAGTAGGTGAAAATTGTTAATGAACTCCGTGTCACTGAAGTGAAGCACATCGCCACTCACCACTCTTTGCTACGTCTCCACATCCACACGTTCCTTTCAACAGACGTCGCTGCCGCTGTCCCATAAAAACACCACGATCAAAAACCTCGTCCTTCTCCTTCTCAATCTCCTCCTTAAAACCAGTAAGTTGTTCATGTTCTGGCTCCGGTACGAGAGGAACTTTAAAATCTCCAGGTGCTCAACGCTCGCGTCCGTGTTTGGACAACTTCCGTAAACACAGAGACGCTCGCTGCGGTTGACGTCATCGTGTCTCCAGTGCACATGCGGGACACTTTCAGGCCGTTTACTGTTCACACAGGGGATCGAATACAAGTCGCATTTAATTGGAAATGTGAACGACCTCGCGAAAACATCAGATTTCACAAAAAAATCGGAATTGAGCGTTAAGCCCTGCAGTCTGAACGTAGCCTTAGACACCGATAAAATATAAACCACTGTCCATATTAGTGCACAAAGTTGGTTTCAAAATGACACATGCACAATAGTAATAGGTATTTAATGAACCCGATTTTTGTTATTCAGCACAATGTATAATTCCAAAATCCCTTGGTGAGCTACTTAGAAGAGGGTGAAGAGCTGCTGGTCACTCCCGAGCTGCAGGCTGGAAACTGCTGCTTTATGAGTCGTCTTCAAGTCGTCTGAAACACACTAATACTTTTGAAGCAAATACAATCTATTAAATATAATGAGATTACATGTCATTGATCTATTATCTATTATTAACTATTATGTTATTGATCTATTTCCTTCCTAAAATACCTTCTTATGTTACAAATCCTGACTTGCAAAAACCCAAGATCAGGAGTCTCCAACCTGTAACTCGGGAGTTACCAGTAGCACTCCAGAATTTTGGATTATACATATTGTGCTGAATAAGTCAAATTTAATAATTTAAATGCCTATTTCCATTGTACATGTATTATTTTAAGGTTTAACTTTGTGCACTGATAAATGGATAATGGTTTAAGTATAGGGGTCAGTGATAAGGATTTTCAACAGGCAAATTTTAAAATATAAAAAATATTAGGGAACTTTTTCAAATATTTACAATGTCACATATGCATAAATCTATGTTTAACATTTATATTAAGCATTTTTAGTGCTTTTTCTATGTACATGAATTGGCTACAAACTTGAAAACTGTCATGTGTGACCGAGAACAGCCTTAAAATTGTATATTAATCTAAGTGCTGAGTAATATGAAGTGTAAGAAAGCTGAAATTTCATGTGGGACTACAAAGAGAAAAACAGAAAATATACGAAAAAAGAAAGTAAACTAAATTTGAAGAATTTGCAACTGGACAGAAAATGTAGGTGTCATGTCACTGACCCATAAACATCTAACTGTACCTCGTTTAAGACTCACTCTGGCCTTAAATGTACTGGACCCCATTTTTTGTGACCGCTGAAACTAGTAGAATCCGTGTATTATTCATTCTTTCTTTTTCAATATAAAACCAAAAATAAGACATAAAAAAAACATTCTTCATTATGTGTCTTCAAAACCAAAATGAAAAAACGGATAATGATTTTGTGTTTAAATAAAAAATAGAAAAAACAGATAAAAACAGTTTCCTGTTACTTTGCGAATTTTGCGCCACATACGGACTGAACCAGAACTGAATCAGGACTAAACCCAGTCTCAGTCCTGGTCTCAGTCCTGGTCTGGTCCCAGAATTGTCCCAGTCTCAGTCCCGATCTGGTCCTGGTCCTGTCCTGGTCTGGTCCCGGTCTCAGTCCCAGTCTCAGTCCTGGTCCTTTTCCATGTCTCAGTCCTGATCTCAGTTCTGGTCTGGTCCCGGTCTCAGTTCCACTCTCAGTCCTGGTCCTGGTTCAGTCCTGGTTCAGTCCGTATGTGGCGCAAAAGTTTGGCATCGCAGTTTAAGTCATGGAAACGGGAAATGGTTGTTATCTGTTTTTTCCATTATTAATTTAAACACAAAATCAACACCGTTCATTTTGGTTTTAGAGACAAATAAGGAAGACAACTGTTGTTTTTTGGTTTTTTTTTCTTATTATTTTTTGGTTTTATATTGAAAAACTAATGAACAAATGATAGGTACATGGATTTAGTCGCTCTCTGGCATTTTAGTTTTGTAATGGTAGCTCACTGGAGGAAAAAGGTTTGGAGACCCCCGCCCGAGCTGATAGTAGGAGTTGTTCTCACACAGTCACTTAAGCCAGTCACTAGGAGCACATGAGGCCATTCCAGTCCAGACCCAGGATCTGTGATGTCATGGCCCTCGTCTGGAGCCAAACAGACCCATGCACAGGGCACAGCTGGTTCCTATAACCCACAGGAGAGCTGCAGTCCCCGGGGCCACACACACCGGAGTAATGCTACAGTTATGTTGAATCATCTGCACTGTGGCTGAAGGTGGGGTTAAGGGATACAAACGGGTGTTCAAATTATACGTCCTCTACAGTGAGTTACACTTTCTCCATTACATATTTGCCTGGGAAACATCGTACTTTAAAAGGGACTGTGTGGACTGTGTATTTTTCTCATGTAGTAAAAAGAAATTCACACCAGATGTATTGTAAAAGCAGCTTTAGGGTCAAAAATAGGCCGTTGTCTGCAGTCTGCATCTAATTATAACAAGTTTTTATCATCCGCGAGCGAGGCACTAATACTGTCGCATCGTTAGCGTTGATACCATGATCGCAAGTCTCTCGTGGACTATCACAATATATCGAATCACAAGTTTCTTTGCTTAAAGGTTGCATAGAGGATTTTTTAAGGGAAGAGAAATACAGCGACAGTCCTTTTTCAAACGGAACACCTCCTCCCGCTAGAGGTGAGATCGGGCCTAAAAAATCCAGCCCGACCCGACCCGGCCCGCGGGTATTAAAACCCGACCCGGCCCGAGCCCGACCAATTAACTTGATTTGCAGGCCCGAGCCCGAAGCAAACCCGAAATGTCATATTTTATTTGTGACTCGGGAGGAGGAGCAGTGCTCAGCGTCGAGGTGCCAGTCTTTTTGCTCTCGTATGAAAGCAAAGCGCCACATTGACGACATTCAGCGAAGCCAACGCAAGTTTCTGTAGCATTTTCAACAATCAATTTGAAGCTTTTCCACACCTCACTCTTACCGGTGCGTGTTTGTCTTTTCAGTTCTCCTGCCTTTAGTTTAACTTCTTGCTCCTCCATATTGGGGATACCAGGTCAAAATAGATGCAGACTTGCGGAGGGGAAGATTATTAAATGAAGAGGGGGCGTTCACGTGCGCAGAGCTCTGGCTCTGCGGATCCTGTTTAGTAGTTAAATAGCAATTACATTACATTACTTCTCTGTTTTATCCATATTATTTATTTTATAACAAGTATTCCTTAGTTTAGTATCCACACATCGTTTTAGCATACATTTTATAAACATATATTTATTTGAAGCCCGAGCCCGACCCGACCCGAAGTTATGATTGACATTTTAGACCCGACCCGACCCGTCGGGCTTGGGCTCGGTCTTAAGATCTTACCTCTACCTCCCGCCTCTTTACTCTAGAAATCACGCTTGTTTACAGCCAGTGCGCGTTCAGAATTACTGTTGAAGTGACCTGTCTAGATGTAATTTAGCGACCGGCGCGTCAGTTTTTAGACCCTTCGTCTGCTTCAGTCGTGCAATCGCTGGAAGGAATCTCCAAGAATCACCTCAGTTTGTCTTCGCTCCTTTTCCCCTTCTCTTCTTCTTTCAGTGACCTTAAAAAAACGACTTTCTTTTGCGGCGAACCGGTCGTGGATTCTCGTCCGACATCGCAACAAACTTGGTGCGAATTGCGAGGAAGCGACAGTTTGAAAAAGCCTCTAAGAACCGCTGCATAAACCACGAAATCCCCGCGCGCCGGCGAGTCCGTTACACTAGGGAGTTTGATTGACAACCTAACAGCCAATAGATAAAGAGGGAGCCTTGTTTTCTATTGGCTGATGTTTATTTGGCCTCAACATGTCCACAGTTGATACATTTTCATTCTTTTTTTTTTTGGTCATCATAATTACAAAGCTGCTGTGTCTCTGTAATGGTATTTTAAACTTTCACTGACAATTTGAAACAAACAAACAAAAAAATTCCTCCATACAACCTTTAAATTCATTGTTATGGTGCAGCAGTAGCCTAAAAAAACAGAGCGAACTACATCGACCATGATCCTTTGCTACATGTTGGTGCAAACTACATGAAGAAATAACAGTTCTAACACTTTTAAGTCTTAGTTCTTTAGATTAAGTCTTGTCAAGGCATTTTAAGAGGAAAAAGTAGCTAATTTTATTAACAGTTTTGTTTCCTCCACAAAATATCGCAATAAATATCGGACCATGAGATGTATATCGTGAAAATATCGTACCGAGAGATTTGGATATTGTTACATCTTAATCGTGAGCCTCCCTATCATATCGTGAGCTTTCCCACGATATCGCAATAAATATCATTTCGTGAGGTTTACACAACCCTAGTTTATACCGTGACGATATCGTATTGTGAGTCTTGGATATCGTCACACCCCTAGTAACTCTGCTTGGAACGCACAGATCTGTTTAGAGTAATTAGTTAGCATATTTTCATCATATTTTTGTTAGCCTCCGCAAAATATCGCAATAAATATCGTACCGTGAGATGTATCATGAAAATATCGTACCGTGATATTTGGATATCGTCACGTCCCTATTTGTCACCCTGCTCTCTGTAACTGCTGCTGTCAGGTTCCTCATTTTGGTCTTAAAATGTTCGTATTAACCCGCTCTACATGATCCTGTTTTTTTATATCACTATTTTGTCATAAATCAAGATATGGACACGGATAATAGTAGGGGTGTGCAAAAATATCAAAATATCGATATATCGTATCACTTAACTTGATGATACAGAATCGATATCGTGAGCTGCTGTATCGATATATATTTTGCTCAATTATTTTGTCACAGAGCTACAGTTTTGTTAATTGTTTGGTGGAAGGAAACTTGTTCATGTGACAGATTTGCCATTTTCACAGTTTTTATGATTAAAATGTTTGTGTTTCATTTTAACTTTGCACAAGAAGTGGTTTAACAAAGACTTTTAGTGTCACAGCCATGATTTAGCCTTTTTTATTGAACCGTATCAAATCAATTTGAAATATATCAGATCGAATTGAAAGTGTGCTGTATCGAGATATGTATCGTTTCGTGGACTATGTATCAAGGTATGTATCGTATCGGCAACTTCTTAACGATACCCAGGCCTAGATAATGGACCAATGAGGCGGCTTCTTTCAACCGAGGTCACCGGTAGCTTTAGCAGCAGGTTTGATTGACAGCGTTGCTAAGTGCCCGCTCCCTGCTAAACCAGTGGAGCAGGCACTGTCAAACATAAGGCCCGGGGGCCAGATCCGGCCCTCCAAGACCTTTAATGTGGCCCTTGGCTGATTTTCTACTAAAATATTTTAATTATATTTTCTATTAAAATATTGGTAATTTTCTGTGCCGCTGATCATAGCAGCGTCTCCAGCGTCTCTGTACGTGGCCCCTCCCACCAGAGCAGCACAAATGAAGACTTGTCTCTTTCCAAACGCTCTTAAAGGACGATCGTTTTGACTGTTGACCGTGACACCCTCATCAGAAAAATGTCCAACATGAGAAAAGTGGAGCCGGGTGCAGGATTTTCCCCAAAAAATTTACTTATTCCTATTTGCACACAAGTTAATGTTAAAACATTGTGTTGAAATTGCATTTTTCTTAAAGTTTCAGGTTGTTCATAATATTATAATATTTTGTTAAAGAAAGAGTTTATCAATTAAAAAAGATTTCTGTAATAGATTTGTGTTTCTCTGCACAAATATTTGAACTTATTGCTATTTTTGGGGTTTATATGCCATGAGTTTTCTGATCCGGCCCCTTTGGGATCAAAGTAGGTTGGATACGGCCCCTGGACCAAAATGAGTTTGACACCCCTGATCGACAGTATGATACTCCATCATTTCCAGCACAGTGGTTAATCAGTGCCTCACAATCAAGATGATGCCAAGTTTTATTCCCACACAAATGGGCCCTTTTGCCTGAAAAATAAGTAGGATATAAAACATTTTTTGAGATTGTTTCCCCCCAGATACTTAAAACATTTGGAAGTACTTTTTTGAGACTTTATTCCACTATAAAATACTCCTTAGTTTTGCTCATAACTAGGGGTGGGCGATATCTCGATATTTTAAATATATCGAGATATTTTTTTAACTCGATATGAATTCTGACATACCATATATATCAATATAATGTTTATATTCAATTTTGATTTCGCCGCTTCGCTTGTTTACCTTCTCTCTCTTCGCCTCTGTACGCCCCCGTCTCTCTGATTTTTTTCGCTCGTGTCTCCCTCACTCCTCACTATCGCCGTGAACACCGAAAGTTGGTGCCAGTGAAAAGCTTCAAAGCCATCATCAGCACATCCTCATATTCCACCGAGTCTCGTCCTTTAGCCCGAAAGAAGCTAAACAGCGTGAGCGGCACGTGGAGTGCGCTGTTTATGCAAATGAGCCATGCGCTTAAGTTTCGTTTCTGTAAAATGTAAACACACGTGCGCAAAACTGCATTAAACACATTATTATCTCAAACGGGCTGATGTGGCTCTAGAGTCGTTGTGCTTTATATATTGTAAAGTTTAGCAATGTAAAGTTTATTAATGCAGAAGATTTTAATAAATAATCTGCTGCAGTGTCACTTGTACAATAGTGTTTGGAAACGTTGGGTTTGATCTGCAGTGGATTGTGGGATTAAACCTCAGAGCTCATTACTGCTGGATAATAACATGGATCTATTAAAATAAAGAACATCCTGAACTTCCTCTGCTAAATGAGCTCATGGTTATGATTATGGTTCTGGTCTGGATAACAGAGTTAATGCAAAGATGAGCTTGTGTTGAGTTGTTTTATTTATGAATGAAAAGAAGGAAATATGTATTATTTATTTTATTTTACAGTTAAATTATTATTTATGTAATTAGGGTTTTTTGTAATCTTAAATGTTCCTATATGAACTGTCGACCTCTTACGCTTCAATTAAAAAAAAAAGACCTTGTGGAATTTGGCAGATTTGTTTTTGCAGTTTTCAATTTTAGGGGGTTATTTTTTCTTGAACATATATCGAGATATATATCGTATATCGAGATATATTTTTTGATCCATATCGCCCAGTCCTACTCATAACAATGTTCTGTTCTCTCTTTGTCTCTTACAGCTGTATGAAGTGTTCACCTTTTTGGCCGAGAGAGGCGGGATCGCTCAAGTCCACGCTGAGAATGGAGAGATCATCGCAGAGGTAAAACACTGGAACTATTGCACTTTGCACCATTTTTATTTTTGTTCACATTTTTACATTAATTTAATTTTGCTGTGATGTTGTGAGTCGGCTGCGTGGTCATTTATGGTTTCTAGTTACTCATAATTATTGGACATTGAATACCTTTAAAGCAAAATCGTTTAAGGAGCAGAAACCGTTTATTTGACTGAATCTGTTTCTTTTAATTTCCATCTTATCATATTTTCGTTTCCATGGCTTGTATTATCTACATTCAGACTAAACACTGTCACAAAGCAAAGCGGTGGCTGCATATCTTGTAGTTTAATCATTACGGCTGGTTTACACAATACATCATTTGGGGCTTTTGTGGGTGGACATTGTGAATTAATATGAATTTTTGCCGTTCGGGGAGAGACCTGCGCTTTGTCAGTGTGGTTAGTTTTGGCTGGCCGCTGCTACTCCTTTTCTGCTGTCTACAAAGAATCTGGGGCCTGTGGGTTTTAGTTCGATTTATTTGACGTGAATATAAAGTAAACTGTTCCTGGACGCATTTGTCCAAATTAGGGCCCCCGCAATGAATCAAAGTTAAATCGAGATCGAGATTCGGTCGTTTCCTACTTCTTTTTAATGAGGAGGTCTACGGCCAATCGTGTGTCAGTAAAAGCGTGCGGTTTGGAGCGCAGTTCAATGTTTCAAATCCAATCAAAAACCGTGACCGATCAGAAGGAGTTAGCCCTCATTCAAATTGGGTATTATACAAACAACGGGAAAAAGAATTTGAGAGCAAGTTTTCATTTGTAAGAGATATTATAAAGTACATCTACTACTACTACAACTTCTACGGGGTACTAACTGCGAACACGTCACATATTTAGACCACCATGTTAGCTTTTATTGTTTTGAAAATGCTCCGCTTGTTGAATCACTCCGAGCTCTATTACAAAAGAATCAACATGTATCCCGCTAATGAAACTACTGCACTGCATCGCGTCAGTTTTTCAAGTTGTTGTGTACAGTTTTGTATCATGTTTTTGTATATTTACAGAGAATCGTCGTGTGGGAGCGTGGGTGATGTAGGCGTGTGGGTGGAGCTTTGCACAGAATAGATCTTTTTCACAACTGTATCACGGAGGTATCCTGCTGTAGACTTGCAGAACTTCCGGTTCATGGTTTTCTATGGCAAAATGAAAAATTTGATTATTTTGAAGCTAAGCAGGGCTGGGCCTGGTTAGTATTTGGATGGGAGACCTCTGAGAAAATCAGGTGCCACAGGGGGGTTGTAAAAAACTGTTGTTGTGTTCTTAGGCAAGGCACTTCACCCTCATTGCCTAGTATGAAACTGGCCACGATACGATACATACCTCGATACACGGGCCACGATACGATACATACCTCGATACACAGGCCACGATACGATACATATCTCGATACACGGGCCACGATAAGATACATACCTCGATACACGGGCCACGATACGATACATACCTCGATACACAGGCCACGATGCGATACATACCTCGATACACAGGCCACGATGCGATACATACCTCGATACACAGGCCACGATACGATACATATCTCGATACACAGGCCACGATACGATACATATCTCGATACACAGGCCACGATACGATACATACCTCGATACACACAGGCCACGATACGATACATACCTCGATACACAGGCCACGATACGATACGATACAGGCCACGATACGATACATACGATACACAGGCCACGATACGATATATATCTCGATACACAGGCACGATACGATACATACGATACATACGATACATACTCGATACACAGGCCACGATACGATACATACCTCGATACACAGGCCACGATACGATACATACCTCGATACATAGGCCACGATACGATACATACCTCGATACACAGGCCACGATACGATACATACCTCGATACACAGGCCACGATACGATACATACCTCGATACACAGGCCACGTTACGATACATACCTCGATACACAGGCCACGATACGATACATACCTCGATACACAGGCCACGATAAGATACATACCTCGATACACAGGTGACGATACGATACATAACTCGATACACAGGCCACGATAAGATACATACCTCGATACACAGGTGACGATACGATACATACCTCGATACACAGGCCACGATAAGATACATACCTCGATACACAGGTGACGATACGATACATATCTCAATACAGTGCACTTTCAATTTGATATGATATATTTCAAATCGATTTGATACGGTTCAATAAAAAATAAAGTCTAAATCATGGCTGTGATACTAAAGTCTTTGTTAAACCACTTCTTGTGCAAAATTCATGTGAAACACAAATATTTTAATCATCAAAACAGTGAAAATGTCAAATGTGTCGCATAAACGAGTTTCCTTTCACTCCACAAGCAACAAAACTGTAGCACTGTAACAAAATAATTTAGTAAAACGCACGTAAAAATACTCTTGCTGATATATCGATACAGTAGCCCACGATATCGATACTGTATCATCACATTAAACGATACGATATATCGATATTCCGATATTTTTGCACACCCCTACTGTAAAGCGCCTCTGAGTGTCCAAAAAAGCGCTATATAAAACTGCCGCGTTATTATTATTAGTATTATTATTTTTGCGAGGTTGTTCACATTTCCAATTAAATGCGACTTGTATGTGAACTCAACAGTGTGAACTTTAAACGCCCCAAAAGTGTCCAGCATGTGCACTGGAGGACATGACGACGTCACACACAGCGCGCATCCTCAGTGTTTACGGAGGTCACCTAAACATGTACGCAGCATTGAGCACCTGGAGATTTTAAAGTTGCTGTCGTACATGTGCAGCTTGTTTGTTTTAAGGAGCAGATTGAGAAGGAGAAGGACGAGGTTTTTGGCCGTGGTGTTTTGTGGGGCAGTGGCAGCAACGTCCATAGAAAGGAACGTGTGGGTGCGGAGTCGCAGCCGAGAGTGGTGGGATTATATCTGCTTCACTGCTTCACTCACACAGAGTTCATACACAAGTTTCGTATGACTAGAAGAACGGCCTGTTTAAGTGAGCAGAAAGCGTTGGCGTTGGGATGTATTGACTCGCAACAGGTGCTTGTTACTGTGTTGTTGATAACGTGTAGGTGGGATGAATGTGACCTGGCCGTGCAGACTGAAGTCGCAGGTCAAAAGATCGGATAAGTATCGGTTTTAGGAGCACATATCCAAGTGGCCTGGGTCGCATTTGAAAAAATCGGATCTGTGTTGTTCAGACTGTCATTAAAAGATCAGATACAGGAGCATAGGGGCGAAAAAAAAAGCATGGATTTGGGCACTTCAGGCTGTCGTCTGAACATAGCTTAATGCTTTGTTGTTGTTCTCCTTTAAGTTTTCGTCTTTCTTACCTTGATAGTTGTGGATAAATTCTTCATAGACTGAATGTTTATCCTTAGTGGATCTTGTTGGTTGAAGATTTGGTGATGGGGCAGATTTATGAAGCTGGTGGAGAGTCGGCGAGACATTTCCACAAATATTTTGCCACAGAAAACCATTAATTGCAAGTTCCGCGAATCTACAGTGGGGCACTTCCGGCTGTTGTGAAAAAGGTCTATCTTACAGCTAACCGTAAAAAAAGAGAGAGAGATTGCTAAATTATTCAAAGTTGCATGGATGACATCTAAAGGGCCGTTCACACCAAGGCGTCAAAGCGTCCAGTTTCAATGTAAAGTCTATGTGGACGCGCGACTAGAGCTTCCTGCGTTTTTGCGGCGCGTCTTCAGCGTTTTGGCGTCAGCGGCCAAGACGCGCGTCCAAGGCGTCAGCGTCAAGAAGTTGAAAATGCTGAACTTTTCGCGTCAGACGCGCCGCGTCAACCAATCAGGGACGAGTATCCAGTGACGCAGCGACATTATTATCAGGAAGCAAGACCCGAGAACCAGAACGAGAACCACAAACATGAGCGGAGAATAAATATATACGCCACAATCACCGAGCCGATCGCGAGGACTACACCAGGACCGGACCAGGACTAAACCAGGACCGGACCAGGACCAAACCAGGACTAGACCGGGACTAAACAAGGACTAGACCGAGACTAGACCGAGACTAAACAAGGACTAGACCGGGACTAGACCGTGATTATACCAGGACTAGACCGGGACTAGACCGTGATTAGACCAGGACTAGACCGGGACTAGACCATGATTAGACCAGGACCAGACCGGTATTAGACCAGGACTAGACCGGGACTGATCCAGTGTCATTAGCAGAGTATAAATATATATACACACCAGTCGTCGACCCGATCTCCTCCGTTGATGTTTGATGTCATAAAAACACTCTCTCAGTCTGGTCTGACAATGTTTCGGGAAAAGAGCGGGACCGGGCTCTTGTTTCCAGGGCAACGGACGCGCGTCAAGTATTTTTGTCCCGTTCGTCCACGGCGTCAAAGACGCACGTCGGGGGCGTCTAAACTCAAATGCAAAGGCGTCCAAATAGAGGCGTCAAGGCGTTTTTTGACGCTTTGGTGTGAATGCCCCTTAAGACCTCTTCAGGCGTGTTTTTGATGAGGGAACATTACAACATGGTAAAAACTTGTTTTGTTTTTTTTAACCCTCTCCAGGCAGGTGTTGCAGATTTGCAACAGCTAAATGCCAATTACCTACTTACTCCACATCCATATTTTATGAGCTTTTTTTTACTCAGGAGCCGTTTCTCCCATCCATGCTGATAAACGTGGACGATGCAGAAGTGCAAAATACTTTTTTTGTTTACAAAGGATAAAAAAGTCAGGATTGTATATTACTACCCCATATTATAATTTTCCCCAAATATCAGATTTTTCCTGATACTAAAAATTAATTTGAACCTGAGAGGGTTAAAAGTCTATTTCACATAATAGCCCCTCTTTAAGTTGTATAATACAGAAGTTACAGTTTCTTCCATTAAAATCCTGAATGTTCTCAAGGGACTAGTTTCCCCAGTTGAAGGACTTTTCGTAGCTTGATGATGATTGATAGTTCAGTGGCAGCAATCACTCATATTGGGCTGTGTTTGTACTTGTCCGTTTTGTGTATTTGGAAAAGATTAAACTCTTTGGTCTGTTTCTGGAAGCGATTTATTTGTAAAAGGCAGATGTGTTAATGCTTGACAGAACCCCAATCAAAATGACATGTTTAATCAATTACAAAACTACTTTTTAATTTTGAAAGAACCCATGTTAATGATCTCGAAATCTGTTTTTGAACACTGTTTTTCCTGCGTGTGTTTGTGTGTTTAGGAGCAGGCCCGTATGCTGCAGATGGGAATAACTGGACCAGAAGGACATGTGCTGAGCCGACCAGAAGAGGTAACACAATCGTACACTCACACACATTCTACTGCGCTCATAGACTGTAGAAAGAAGTGGATCGAAGGAGTGTGACGTCACCTTTAGCGTTCAGCTCCAGTCAAATGAAGCTCATCAAGGTTGGCAGCTGTAAGGCGAATTTGTAGTTCCATGGCAAAAATAAAAACATCGGGATCATGTCGAGGGGTGACAGTTTCTCAGTACAAAGTAAACTGGACCCGGAGTCGATGTTGCGCCCGTGCTTATTTCCTATTTGGAACGCAGTAGCTAATACGTTCCAAAAAGGACACTCGCATGTGAGTTCTTCTGATCCTGGCTCCCATTAACTTACATTAGAATATTGTTGCCTCTCTCTCTGTAACTGCTGCAGTGAGCCTTGTCTTGGGTGACCAGATGTCCCTATTTACCCACAACAGTCCCAGTTTTGAGTCCTGTGTCCCCTGTACCGGCGGATTTATCCAAAACCAGTGATTTGTCCCAGTTTTAAACAAGAAGTGTCCCCAGTGTCCATATTTCTGACCAGTTTGATCCCCGTCAATAAAGAGAGACATACTGCACATGGTCACTTGTTTACAGAAAAGCTGCTTAAACATGATCAAAACACAAAGAAAATGTGACTAATAATGACTCACATGTTAGTCATGAATGGGCCGAGTGCAGAACAATTTTCCGTAATTACACACTTGATTTCACAGTTTTATTATTAACAACCACCTGAAACCGGGGTGTCCCAGTTTTTGATCTTGAAAATCTGGCCTTGTCATTCTGGTCTTAAAATGTTCGTATTAACTCGCTCTACATGATCCTGGAGTTTTTTAGTTTTTTTTTAGTTTTTTTTGTTGTTTTGTCCATTGAAAAGTCTTATTCATAATGTAGAGTCTGGCTTCAAATTTGCTCCTATAACCACTAACATCACAAGCTTCATTTGTGAGCTGAACGTTATCGGTGACGTCACACTCATGTAGTCCACTTCTTTATACAGTCGATGGCAGTGTTTCCCAAAGACTGTGTCGCGGCCCTCAGGTGGGTCGCAAGAGATTTTTTTTTGCGTCACCTTATCACTCCTTGTCTGCATATAGGTCTGCAGTATACAGGACTGCATTTAGGCTACGTCCACACGACAGCAGAGCACTGAGTGAAAACGATGTAATACATGTGCCACACCTGTATGTGGCGCTGTTAACAATGATAATATTTAACACTGCATATCTCATCACTGTTTTTTAAACTTTAAGGTAAGTTAGCCTATTTTAGATGTATCCCAGAAATACAGCTGTTTTGTTTTGCAAACGTTAAGTTAAACATAAGTCACAGAAAGAACCCACTGAGTCGTGTCCTTTAGTCCGACAGAAGCTGAACCGCATCAGTGCGCAATAGGGAGCTGTTTTTTGAGCGCTTAGTTTATGCAAATGAGCCATGCGGTTTTAAGTTTCATTTCTGTAAAACGTAAACAAATATGCACAAAGCTGTGTGGATAGGGAAGACTTGTGGACACAGAAACAACGTGTCTGGACGCAGATGTTTTCTAAATACAGTGATACGCGGATTCGTTTCAGTGTAAACATAGTCTTTGTTATTGATCCGTGTGCGTAATCTGTGGTGTGTGTTGTTAGTATTGGCGCTAACAGCGTGTCTCGGTTGCTGGGTGATGGGAGCTGCTCCGTCGGCTACACCTGTCCCATTTCAGCAGAGCTCTTGCGGTCTGTGGAGGATAGTTCGAGGGCTGCGGGCTTCACTGCATCAGAGAACCCTGGCGATGACGGGGTCGTGACATCATTTTCCTAAACCTGCGGTTTGCTTGTCCACGCGACAACACGATGCTGGCATTCTCAGATTTCTCCACTCTGGAACCCATTCTCAAAATACTCCATCTTCGCCCACCCAAAACGCCGGCTCCGTGTGGACGAAAGGCCAAAACGAATACAAACTTCTCCATTTTGACCAAAAAACTTTGTCGTGTGGACGGCCCCTTAATGTCCAAATAGGCGACTTATGACAAGGCAAGTTTATTTGTATAGCATAATTCGTACACAAAGTAATTCAAAGTGCTTCACAGAATAAGAAATGCATTAAAATCACAATAAAAACAAATCAGAACATAAATAATCATCATAAAATTAAAAAGAGAGAGAGACATTAAATTAGAGAGAAGAGAACGAAAAGAAAACCTTTCAGTCACAGCTAAACAGAAATGTTTTAAGCCTGGATTTAAACAGAGTCAAAGTAGAAGCAGGATGGATCATTTTATTGCTGGTTCAGTGACTGTTTTTCATTGTTTACTAATGGTTCAGAGACACGATCACTCCGTCAACAATAAAACATCCTCATTAATGTTCAATAAATCAAATCCACCTTTATTTTGTGATTTACGAATAATATTTGACTTGGGTCGTGAAGGTTTGTGGCTTTTAAAATATGGATCCCCAGACAAAAAGCTTGGGAAACACTGCTCTATAGTCTATGACTGTGTTCCAAAACAAATACTGAGAGTAAAAATACAGAGAACACCTTTTACGACTCTGGGTTGTGCGTTAAAATTCCATAACGCACAGCTCCTCTTTGCTTAATGCTTACTTAAATCACATATTTTAATACAGCCATTATCATTTTCGCTGAGATTTTTCAAATATCTCCCACCATAGACCGATTTAAAAACATGTCCCTGTTTATAATAATCCTTGTTTGTTACAGATCGTACTTGCAGTCCCTCTTTTGTCTCATCTCCCCATGAGTTTATTGTGGCTAAAATCATTTACATTTCTTCCTTCCCTCACATCAGCTGTCTGTTTCAAGCCTTTTTAGTGGCTTCATAAACACATTTTTCCTGTTACACGCATATGGTTTGAACACTGTAAAATCTCACGTTTCCATAATCCACTTTGGCCCATGTTTCTTCAGTAAACTCCAAAAACGAGAGACATATTTTTGACTCAGCAGCTTCTCTGTCTGGGACTTTCCACGCTTTGCCCCGGAGTAGTTCATTCCCGTCAGCTGTATAGTGTAACACAGTGAAGTGGAGTCTCGAGGATCTAAAGTGTGTGTAATGTAATTCACGGAGAGACATCCAGCTGGGGTATACTGTCTGATCAGTGTCCGGGTGCTGTCTGGGTTTGTTTACGGTTTATTGGAAGAGCACTGGATCGGAAAAAGAGGCAAACAATTGACTTTTGTTTTCAAGACTTCTTAAGTGGTTACGATAGTTTATACGGGCCTCTTCCTCGCACTTATGAAAGCAATCTGTCAAACTTTACTCGAGGCGCTGTGCCGGATTTAAAGCCTGCACCGTCATCTCTGAACGAGACACTTTATGTGTCTTGTCTAGGGGCCGTACGCGCAGACTGGCAGCCACGCTTTTGTCTGACTCAGGGCAGCTGGGCAAATACAACTCACTATCACCATTAGAGCCCGACCGATATGGATTTTGCTGTGGCCGATATGAAACCAATATAATGGAAGTTGGAGCTGCAACTTTCTCAAAGTTTCGTTTTGAGCCGCTGCCTCTGTCAAACCACGAGTCTGCACGCGGCGTGAAGAGAAAAAAAGTGAGAGAAAGAGAAAACACGGCTCCCAATAAGGATCAGGCTCCTGTCGTTCCCTTCAAAGAGCCGGTTCTAAGAGTCATTTCATTCGTGACGCACCCATAACTAGTAAAGAAAGTAGCGCTATTAGCCTTTAGCCGTAAATACGTGCGCGCCGCAGTAATTAATTATATGCGCAAATGTCATAATTCACATGTCTATTCACAGCTCATTTACATATCAGTGCAGGTCCAGTAGCAAATATACGGCCAATATAGTCACTTTAGAACAGACCAATAGAAAACAGTCTGTTTATGTGCGGGAGCTACAGCAGCTAACCCATAACAAATGACAAAAACTAGCTTCAGAGTCGACATATTTCCAACACTCACCGCTCACACAGGCTCCTCCTCACATCACAAATCTGCACTAATAAATGTCCTTTTAATTCAGACTCAAACCGATTGTCCGTAAAAAGAATATAATCTCAGTGTTTGGATCTGTGTCTGCGGTGTAAACAAACACACGTGAGTGACGTGACTCTGTGGTGTGTTCAGGGACAGTACGGACACATACAGACAAATGACTCCGTAGATAAATACTGATGTGGAGCCACATATTAGGACATTTATCTGGCTGTAAATTGGATTAAATGAACAGAATGTAGAGAGTCTAAGCTTTATAACGAGGTATAACATGCCCACGTGAAATATCAGCCCCCTATCAGCAGCCGATAGCCGATATGCCTAAAGTTGCCCATATCAGCCGATAATATCGACCAACCGATATATCGGTCGGGCTCTAATCACCATGTGTGGACAGAGTTATATACGAGTGGTTCCTTAGGGGTTGTGTTTTTAATGTTTGTGTAACTTTGCTGGTGGTGGTCTGTCAAATGCTTTTCTCCATGGAGATGTTATTACTTTGTCTGGAATGTTTCACAGTATGATATTAAATCTTTCTATCTTCATGGAGACCAAACCAGACCAAGTTACAGACCAAGTTCCAGGCCAGATCTGCGGAGAGGGGATGCCGCTCCCTGTCAGAATGTTTGTTTTTCTAGGGATTTTTGAGGGTAGAGCTGTGTAATATCATAAAGCTCATAAAACTTAGCCAGTCAACATACCTATTGTGGGTTAACATTTTACAGAGAGACATTAGAAGTTTTAAACACACTATTATCTTTGAACAGAGAGGAATAGTAACTGTTAGAAGGGAGCTGTAGTTGTTGAAATCAGCGCTGATGAAACTGGAAGAAACTAACAAGCCTGAGATGCCTTCAGTTAGAGCAGAGATGATCACTCAGCCACCAATGTCACAAAATACTCCTCCTTGCAATCTCCTGCAGAGAAGACAAAACCAGCAAAGAATACAAAAGTTATGCCCAAAGCCAAAGAACCGGTGATGGGCAGATGCAAGAGGCAGGATAATTTAAAACTTTCCCAACATTTGAGGAATGTCAAGGAAACAGAGGAAAAGCACATTTCAGAGACGCATATTTTCAAGGGATGTGCAAATCTTTCTCCCGAGTTGATGGATGGTGATGCTGACATGGATGATTTCATAATCTGTGTATCATTCGTTCATTCGTTTTTCAATATAAAACCAAAAATAAGAAAATGAAAAAACAACAGTTTTCTTCGTTATTTGTCTCCAAAACCAAAATGAAAAAACGGAAAATGATTCATTTTTTTCAGTTTTGATTTTGTGTTTAATGAAGAATGGAAAAAACGGATAACGGCCGTTTCCCATTTCGTGACTTTGTGATGCGATGAGAACTTCACGCGTACGGACTGAACCAGGACTGATCCAGGTCCGAGACCCGGGACCAGAGTGGGACTGAGACCGGGCCAGTGGTCGAGTGGTTCCGTGTCTCGTCTGCGCGCTGGTTTCCGTGCGGGGAAAAGTGAGAATGTTCTGTGGACTACAGGTCCAACGATGCTCCAGTCCTCCGCGCTCAAACACGGCTGTTCCGAAGTGGTGCAAAGCATCCGACTGACGCTTTCAACCAACGAAAACAAAACCGAACTAAGAGCTTTTGGTTCAATGGACCAGGTCCGGGACAGATCGGGGACCAGAGCACTACTGAAACTGGACCAGACAGGACCAGAGCTGGCCTGAGACAGAGAAACCGAACAAGACCGGGACCAGAGGGAACAGACCGGAGGCTCAGAGCCCACAGCAGGGCCGGAGCTCGAAGCTGAGGCTCGGACCCCGCGGAGGCTTGGAGTCAAAGCTCGGAGTCCGCCCTGGTCCCACTCTGGTTCCGGTCTGTCCTGCTCTGGTTCCAGTCTGGTCTCGGACTTGGATCAGTCCTGGTTCAGTCCGTACATGGTGCAAAAGTTTGGCATCGCAGTCACGGAAGTCACGTAAACGGGAACGGCCGTTGTCTGTTTTTTCATTTTCATTTAAACACAAATTGAAACTGAAAAAACGAATCGTTATCCGTTTTTTCATTTTGGTTTTGGAGACAATAGCGAAGAAAACTGTTGTTTTTTGTTTTCTTTAATTGGTTTTAATTGAAAACGAAATGAACGAATGATACACGGATTTTTCATGGATAGATGTTTGGATCCTCCCATCAACCCTAAGAAGAAAATGAAAGGGAAAAAAGAAGGAATCTGAAAAATCTTTAGAAAAAAACTGATAGATAAAATATTGAAATAGTTGATACTAACATAAATCTGACCATGAAGATCTGATTGGCAACAGATTTTGTGATAATGTTCAAAAGTTAATTTGTGAATTTGACTTCAACTTTAGATAAATTTGAGGGCCTTGCTCTGGATCTTACAAGCTTGTTAAAACCGCAAGTGGCGTTCAAGGCCCTCGCCACTCCTCTCACCCCCAACTACTATATTACTCAGTTCATTTCATTCCAATAAGACATTTTGTCCCACTGTCTCTGTGAATGAGTCCACTTAATAGTCCACTAAATAGGGCAGGCCTATGTAGTGAATGAGAGGTTAGGTTAGGGTGAACATTAAGACATGGGCATGGTGGAATAGAGCAGTGTACGGTTTAGTTTCCAAGATGATGTGCTCATTTGCATTATTTACATTATTTATTTGTTTGTTTTTTTTGTTAAAGAATGAATTTATTGTAGTAGAAAAATACATTCTTGGCAGATTAAATTATACCAAAGCACCAAAGTGGAATCAGTGTGTCATCATGATATTTTGACATCCACGCTCATCCAACAGAACTAAACATCTTTAAAATCACATGTTTGTAACCTACAATTACGCCCTTATGTCATTGAGGTCTGACTTGATTTATGGAAGTAATACAATCTAATAACACATATCTGTATTTGACTATTAATCAAAGCGGAGAGTGTAATTTAAGAGACATTTTACCACATGTTTTTTCCTGTTCAGCTGGAGGCAGAGGCTGTGTTTCGGGCTGTGACCATCGCGAGCCAAACCAACTGTCCGCTGTACGTCA
Organism: Boleophthalmus pectinirostris; assembly: GCF_026225935.1. NCBI lineage: Eukaryota > Metazoa > Chordata > Actinopteri > Gobiiformes > Gobiidae > Boleophthalmus > Boleophthalmus pectinirostris. The sequence goes on along the minus strand of NW_026571018.1, from coordinate 34,804,148 downwards.
CCCGCGTCATGAGCAAGAGCGCCGCCGACATCATCTCCCTGGCCCGCAAGAAGGGTGAGGATACTGTGCAGTGACATGACACTGGGGGGTACTGAATGTATGTCTGTGGGGGAATGTTAAGATGTTGCCATGGTGATACAGTGCACGCATTAGGAAACGCAGCCAGAGGTTTGATGTTTTAATCTGAAAACAAACTCAACAAGAGCGTTCATGATCCTGTTTAGGTGTTTGGTTTTAAATTAAAAGGTGAGAGCGACTTGTTGAAAAACTGTTCAAGAGCACAAAGTCTTATTGTTGTAGTTGGAACTAAATCAGCTCTCTCTTGTTAGACTGTGTTGAAATAAAGATCAGATTAAAATCTAAGGCTGCGTTCAGACTGCAGCCTGAAATTACCCAAATCTGATTTTTTGGCCCCTATGTGACTTGTATCTGATCTTTTAATGACAGTCTGAACGACACAGATTTTTTTTCATGTGACCCGAACACTTGATATGTGCTCCAAACCGATACATACTGATCTTTGACAATGCGACTTCAGTGTGAACGGCCAAGGGCGCATCATTCCGACCTACACGTTATACAAGCCACAAACGTCCACTATTCTGCGCTGAAGTAGGCGAAAATTGTCACAAAGCGAAGCCATCACCACTCACCACTCTTGTACGTCTCCGCATCCACACGGTTTCAACGGAAAGTCGCTATGCGCCACCAAACACCAGCCAAAACCTCGTCCTTCCCTTCCATTTCTCCTACCTTCAGGCTTCAATTAATTTATGACGGGGATCTGATTATTTGGAAATGATCATTGGGTAGAATAACTCTGACTTTTTTTTGGAGAGACCTTCATCCAGTGTGTTCTGGGATGTTGCAGTTTGCAGCATTGGCCGGTGTGGTTAAAACTGAAGACGAAATAATATGAACAATAACTTTATGTGTTTACCACTTTTCATAACAATGAAAACATAGCACAGTGTAACAGCTTTACAGTGGCAGAACAACATCACTTTTTTTCGTGTGGTGCCCAAGAAACATTTTTATCTTTTGTAAACGAAAAGTACTTTGCACTTCTGGCAGGTCGTTTGTGTGTAGTCGTTCTTGCACGTCTGCATCGTCCATTTATCAGCATGGATGGGAAAAAGGCTCCTGAGTAAAAAAAAGCTCATAAATATTGGATTTGGAGTAATTAGGTAATTGGCATTTAGCTGATATCTGCAACGCCTGCCTGGAGAGGGTTAAAGCAAGGTTGTTCTTGTTCTGGTCCGTACAGAGGAACTTTTAAAATCTCCAGGTGCTCGACTGCGCCATGTTTGGACAACTTCCGTAAACACAGAGCACGCGCTGCGGTTGAGTCATCGTGTCCCCAGTGCAATGCGGACACTTTTGGCCGTTTAATGTTCACACTGGAGTCACATACAAGTCACATTTATTGGAAATGTGAACAACCTCCAAAAAAATCGGAATTGAGCGTTAAGCCCTGCAGTCTGAACGTAGCCTAATAGAGCTTCTGACAGAAAAGTACCTTCAGTTAGCATCACACCCCCACCAGCTGCTTGCTGCTGTACCTGGAAAACTGATGTGATAAACATTCCTTGCGGTGGACGAGATGTCTGAAGCTCTGTTACTCAAATCAGAGTTTTGTTTTAACAGAATCTGACCATAAATAATTGACTTGGCGAGGACTATCAGGTGTACTGAATGGTGCTTTAACTCTTTCACTGTCCTTTATTACACAAAATTGACTCTGAGCTTTAAATCATCTTTTGCATTGTCAAAAACAGACCTGGAGTTGTGTTTTGTTTCATTCGCACATGTTTGAGTCGTCATTTATTATGGGAGCAGGCCTACGTTCCCTCAGCCCTGTGTTCTTTCATTTCTAAGTTTTTTTTTTTTCTTTCCAAAATCAGGCCCTATGTTCCAACATTTTCCTCATCATCAATTTACATCTGAATTTATGTTCATTTCTCCCAATTTGGTCGTCACTTACACCCAACCTATTCTCCAGCTGCAGCAGACTACAGATGTAATGTCGAAGTCGTGGTGTAAAGGATCCTAGGTTGAAATAACTCTGAATCATCCCTTTAAATGTGACATAAAAATAAAAATGACCTGACTTAGAGTTTCATTTTGAGAAAACTCTTAGAAATAAGAAAAATTTTAGAAATAAGGGAACATAGAGCTGTGGGAACATAGGGCTGACCTCGTTTATTACTAATCTGTCTACATCTACAAAGTTCAACATGCTCTGTTCCACCTTGTGATGTCATGAAGCGGATTTCAAGTTAACAGCTACATTTTACCTTTAGTTCAGTGTGTTAAATGTGAATGAAACAAAGCACAACTCTGGCTGATGAGGTGCACATTTAAAGTAGATTTTGTATTGTTAAAAGTTGGTTTCCATGATTAGCACTGTTGTATATATTTTTAAAAATGTTAAGCAAAGTTCTACAGTGTGAACTTGTGTAAAAATGGTGAACGTGTGCTTGTGTGTGTTTACAGGTAATGTCGTGTTCGGGGAGCCCATCACAGCGAGTCTGGGCACTGACGGGACTCACTACTGGAGCAAGAACTGGGCCAAAGCTGCGTCCTTCGTGACCTCTCCTCCTCTGAGTCCAGACCCCACCACCCCGGACTATCTCCACACTCTGCTCTCCAGGTTATATCACAGTTCTATACTTATCACTCCACTGTAGGCTGTGAGAGAGACAGAGACAGACAGCCACACTTGGACTTAGACCAGGGGTGGGCGAACGTTTTGACTCATGGACCACAAAGGGTTCTAAAATTTGACTGAAGGGCTGGACCAGGAGCAGATGGATGGAGTTTTTTGGTAATCCACCTCATAAGAGAAAAAAAATAACATGTAACATGATATGTAGAAAACATATCCCTTGTTATTGAAATATCCTATAATTGAAAATCATTACACATTACAACAAAATATCTGTCTTTCAAGTCCCACAGTATTTGCTATTTACTGAAATGGCTTTTAAAACACTGAAAATTATTATTATTATTCAAGTTCAGCGGGCCAAAGTAAAATGATTAAAGGGTCACATTTGGCCCCTGGGCTGTAGTTTGCCCGCTCCTGGCTTAGACAAACCCAAATGACTTGTAAACACTAACTTATACAATGCAATATAATAACAAAGAGGAAAAATACATGGCAATACAATTCAAAATAATAGAAGTGGTAAAAATGGCAAAAGACTGTCAAAAAAGGTACTCACATACAGACTTGCACATAAAAGTACAGTAGGAAATATTATAATATATAATATATAATATAACTATGAGATAATATAAGTATAGGTGGGGTAAGGAAGTACAGTGCACAGATGGAACTGATGGCTTTGATATGACATAAGTTTATCTGTTAGGCCTGCATAATTGTGTTGACACAATAATAAAACATCTAACTTGATTTCAGTACTAAGGTGCTGACTCAATACTCGATACCGATACCGATTCCAATCCAATGTCAATTTCAACACAATATAACAGAGCTCTCTTTATATTAATGTGTGGTCTGATACTATCTCCAACAAAGCTCAAGATTAAAAATAACAATATTGGAGAGCTGTACTGGATCAAAACTTACACATAGAGGTGCTCATCAGACCAAAGGGCTAGAATTCTTGTTGAGGTGAAAGAAGAATGACAGAGTCACTCTGAGTTGTGGTTATTTTATCAGGGTGGATCAGCCCTGATGAAATGAATTAACAATTATAATTGTTATTAATAAATGAATAAATACACTGCAAATCAGAGTACCTCTGCCAAAGCTCAAGATTATTCTGAAATTGTGGAGATGTAGACCATGGATTGTTTGCCAAGTTACAGGTCAGATCTGTGGAGAGGGAACCCTGCTCAGTCAGAATGTCTTTTTTTCTAGGTATTTTTGAACTATAAAACCACCTGTAATTGACTAAATGTAAGGCAGATCTGTTTAATGTCATACTGTGGAACATCCCAGAGCAATGACATTTCCATAGAAACAAGAAAGTGATGAAACCTGTACCAAAAAGTTTCATAGTGCGTCTTTAAGAAAATGTCAAATTTGTCTTGTTTATGTGGGCTTTTCAGTATTGATACTCAAAGTCAAATGAGAATCTAGTTTTGATATTAGTTTTAGTATCAATTAGCGTCAGATTTTTTTTTCGACTCAAAGTTATTCTGTTTGTTCACGTACATTCTGACATGACATGTTGGAGTCACATCATAATAATACATGAAACTGTATTTCATAACTCACTGTTGTCATTTAGTATTTCAGTAGAGTTACAGTGATCTACAGAGTTTGAAAAAAGAAAGAAGCTATTTTTTGTTGCTAGGACAGACTTCAGTGTGTTTAGCTCGCAATAGCATTTCATTACATTTCACTGATTTCCATAGTTACAATATTACAGAAAATCAACAAACATACCATAATTTCTCTCTTTTTTTAACCCTGAAAACACTCTTCTAATTGTGCCCTTCTGAAAAATGATTTCCACTCATCAAGGTCATTACAGCAAATTATGTTGTTGGGAAAAACAGAGTATCCAAGGAAGTCTCTTTATAGCACGTTCAGTGTGTAATGAAATCTATGCTAAATGTCTGCTGTAAACGAGAAGGCAGCAGTGACAAAGCAGTGAAATGAATGGAAAATGAGTCTGCGTTTGGTGCAAAAATAAACCTTTGTGTCTTACATGCAGTTTAATGACTATTTTTACCTTTGTGTTGGATCAAAATATGTAATTTCTTTTCAAATTACAGTAGTCATTTCAAAAGCCCCGTAAACCAAAACCAAATTTATAATAGAAATTGGAATTGTAACATGCATTTTTGAAATACATATTTTATCTCCACTTGGATACACGTAGCACTGTCAATGTCTTCTTTTGTTTTGAATAATAATAATTATTATAATTATATTTCATTTGTTTTATACAGCGCTTTTCCAGACACTCAAAGTTGCTTTACAGTTTGGTGCATTATTCAGTCACTCCATACTCTGAGGTGGTGAACTACTATTATAGTCACAGCTGCCCTGACACAGACTGATGGAAACAAGGCTGCCAATCTGCACCATCGGTCCCTCTGACCACCACCAACACTTACACACACCACTTTCATGAACTTGGCAATGTGGGTGAAGTGTCTTGCCTAAGGACACAATGTGAGTTGTTTTTTTTTTACCACTGGCGCCCCCATGTGGCTCCTCATGTTCCTGGTGGTTTCCCATCCAGGTACTAACCAGGCCAGGCCCTGTTTAACTATTGAGATCTTACAAGATCAGGCTTTGACAAGGAGGTTTGGCCAAAGTATCTGAAGTACAAACCAAGAACTAGATAATTAACTTTGAATTCATCATTGCATTTATATTGTGACTTTCCAAAGCACTTTACAGATCATTAGTCATTCCCTCCACTCTCAGTGGTGGTAAACTACTATTGCAGCCACAATGCCTAATGGAAGTGAGGCTGCCAATCTGCACCATCGGCCCCTCCGACCACCACCATCACTCACACACACACCACTTTCATACTAGGCAACGTGAATGAACTGTATTGCTTCAGGACACAATGACAGTTTTTGTGACTGGCGCCCCCCTGTGGCACCTGATTTTCCCAGTTATCTCCCATCCAAGTACTAACCAGGCCCAGCCCCTGAGCTTCTGAGATCTGATGGGATCAGGTTTTGACAAACTGGTATTTCTATTCACCTCAAAAAATGAGTGCAATAGTATTGATATTTGCTGCTGATGTCATCAACATTCCCTGAAGTTGTGATGCTAACTGAAAGGCTCTGCTCTGTCAGACGCTCTGTAGACTTTAATCTGAGTTTTATTTTAACATAATCTGACTAGAAAAGACTGACCTGTGTCCAGCCTTGCATTTTAAATGTGCTTTTTGGACATAAAACAACTGTGTTATGGCGATGCCTTAAATCTTAATATTTGAAATGTTTGAAAAGTCTGGGGGTTGAGCTCCATATATGAACTCTAATGTTAACAAGAGGTTATAGAAAAGTATTAGAAAAGCTGTAGTGAGTTTGTGATATGATTTGAAGCCAGTCTCTTGTGTGTTTGTGCAGTGGGGACCTCAGCGTGACGGGCAGCGCTCACTGCACCTTCAGCGTGGCTCAGAAGGCCATCGGAAAAGACGACTTCACTCAGATCCCAGAAGGAGTCAACGGAGTGGAGGAGCGCATGGCCCTCATCTGGGACAAGGCTGTGGTGAGCTCTCTATACAGTTCGCATTTACACTGCCACTAAAAATGTGACCTTTAGTAAACCATAGGGCTACTGTGCATTTTCTGTAGCTTTACATGATAACACAATTTGGAGAGTGATATATTGCTTCACAAAATAGCACAATAAATTATACACTTCTTGACAGTGACACTAGAAATCAGCCAATATAGACTTTTCTGTGGTTTAGAATCTGGAGAAACTGAAGGCTGATTAAAATGTCAACTTTTGGACCGATATAGAGGGCTGGTTTTGATGATTTTCCTAAAATGATGTAATTTCTTTTTACTACAAACTCACCCACAGCCCTGTTTTACCACAAACATATAAGAGAGTTGTGTAGTCATATTTTGTTCATCTATGAAGTCATATTAAGATATGTGTTAAAACTCAGGTGGCCCGTACGGGGATTGAACCCGTGACCTTGGCGTTATTAGCACCACGCTCTAACCAACTGAGCTAACCAGCCATGCCTTGTGTGAATTTCTTAGACTCTTTGAATTTTTATAGTAAAGTTAGAAAAGTGATACAATGACTTGAGAATATTTTCGATTGGAGTTGGTGCCGGAGTATCTTCAGGGAACCAAAGGGTCGAGCAATCTGACTCCAGTCCATGAACTTTGGGTAAAGTCCACTACTTGCTAAAACAACGTTAAATACTTCAGAATGTCTTAGGAGAAGTCTTTAAATTGATGCTTTCCAAACACAAAATCAAGTCTGAAATGTGTCATTGGTCCACAGTCATCCATGTTGAGATATGTGTTTAAAGTCAGCTGGCCTGTATGGGGATCGAACCCATGACCTTGGCGTTATTAGCACCACGCTCTAACCAACTGAGCTAACCGGCCATGCTTTGTGTGAATTTCTTAGATTCTTTGAATTTTTATAGTAAAGTTAGAAAAGTGGTGATATAATGATTTGCTACTGCACATGAGAATATTTTCGATTGGAGTTGGTGCCGGAGTATCTTCAGGGAACCAAAAGGTCGAGCAATTTGACTCCAGTCCATGAGCTTTGGGTAAAGTCCACTACTTGCTATAACAGAGTAAAATACTTCAGAATGTCTTAGGAGAAGTGTTTAAATTGATGCTTTCCACGCATGAAATCAAGTCTGAAATGTGTCAACAACACAGTGTTGCATCAACCCCATAAAGTTCTAGTTCATTCTGCAAATAGGAGGTGATAAGTTTTGCTTCAGGGCATGGCTTGTGATGAAAGCATTGGTCCACAATCACCAATTTTCCATGTTAAGATACGTGTCAATTCCCAGCTGGCCGTACGGATTGAACCATGACCTTGGCGTTATTAGCACCACGCTCTAACCAACTGAGCTAACCGGCCATGCCTTTTGTGAATTTCTTAGACTCTTTGAATTTTTATAGTAAAGTTAGAAAAGTCTGGTGATATAATGATTTGCTACTGCACATGAGAATATTTTCGATTGGAGTTGGTGCAGAAGTATCTTCAGGGAACCAAAGGGTCGAGCAATCTGACTCCAGTCCATGAACTTTGGGTAAAGTCCACTACTTGCTAAGGAGGAGACTGAGAAGGAGAAGGACGAGGTTTTTGGCCGTGGTGTTTTGGGGACAGCGGCAGCGACGTCCGTTGAAAGGAACGTGTGGATGGAGCGTAGCCAAGAGTGGTGAGTGGTGATGTGCTTCGCTTCAGTGACACGGAGTTCATTAACAATTTTCGCCTTCTTCAGTGCAGAATAGTGACGTTTGTGGCTTGTTCATAACGTGTAGGTCGAATGAATGCGCTTTGGCCATTCACACTGAAGTCGCATGTCAAAAGATCAGATATGTATCGGTTTCAGGACCACATATCCAAGTGGCCTGGGTCGCATTTGAAAAAATTGGATCTGTGCCATTCAGACTGTCTACAGGTCATGTAGAATCAGATTTGGGTCACTTGGTCCACAGTCTTTCATGTTAAGATAGGTGTTAAATCTTAGCTGGCCCGTATGGGGATCGAACCCATGACCTTGGCGTTATTAGCACCACGCTCTAACCAACTGAGCTAACCAGCCATGACTTTTGTGAATTTCTTAGACTCTTTGAATTTTTATAGTAAAGTTAGAAAAGTCTGGTGATATAATGATTTGCTACTGCACATGAGAATATTTTCGATTGGAGTTGGTGCCGGAGTATCTTCAGGGAACCAAAAGGTCGAGCAATTTGACTCCAGTCTATGAGCTTTGGGTAAAGTCCACTACTTGCTATAACAGAGTAAAATACTTCAGAATGTCTTAGGAGAAGTCTTTAAATTATGCTTTCCACGCATGAAATCAAGTCTGAAATGTGTCAACAACACAGTGTTGCATCAACCCCGTAAATTCTAGTTCATTCTGCAAATAGGAGGTGATAAGTTTCGCTTCAAAGCATTGGTCCACAGTCATCAGTCTTCCATGATATGTGTTAAAAGTCAGCTGGCCCGTATGGGGATCGAACCCATGACCTTGGCGTTATTAGCACCACGCTCTAACCAACTGAGCTAACCGGCCATACCTTGTGTGAATCACTTTGACTCTTAGAATTTTTATAGTAAAGTCAGAAAAGTCTGGTGATACAGTGACTTGCTACTGCACATGAGAATATTTTCGATTGGAGTTGGTGCAGAAGTATCTTCAGGGAACCAAAGGGTCGAGCAATCTGACTCCAGTCCATGAACTTTGGGTAAAGTCCACTACTTGCTAAGGAGAGACTGAGAAGGAGAAGGACGAGGTTTTTGGCGTGGTGTTTTGTGGGACAGCGGCAGCGACGTCCGTTGAAAGGAAGTGTGGAATGTGGAGACGTACCAAGAGTGGTGAGTGGCGATGTGCTTCGCTATAACGGAGTTCATAACAATTTTCGCCTTCTCAGTGAGAATAGTGACGTTTGTGGCTTGTTCATAACGGTAGGTCGAATGAATGTGCTTTGGCCATTCACTGAAGTCGATGCAAAAGATCAGATATGTTTCGGTTTCAGGGCACATATCCAAGTGGCCTGGGTCGCATTGAAAAAATTGATCTGTGCCATTCAGACTGTCAAAACATTGGATACAGGGCACATAAATCAGATTGGGTCACTTGGTCCACTGTCTTTCATGTTAAGATACGTGTTAAATCTTAGTGCCGTATGGGTCGAACCCTGATTGGCGTTANAGGAGAAGGACGAGGTTTTTTGGCCGTGGTGTTTTTTGGGACGCGGCAGCGACGGTCCGTTGAGAACGTGTGGATTGGAGACGTAGCCAAGAGTGGTGAGTGGCGATGTGCTTCGCTTCAGTGCACGGAGTTCATTACAATTTTCGCCTCTTCAGTGCAGAACAGTGCGTTTGTGGCTTTTCATACGTGTAGGTCGAATTGAATGCGCTTTGGCCATTCACACTGAAGTCGCATTCAAAAGATCAGATATGTATCGTTTCAGGACCACATATCCAAAGTGGCCTGGGTCGCATTTGAAAAAAATCGGATCTGTGCCATTCCAGACTGTATACAGGTCACATACAATCAGATTTGGGGCACTTGGTCCACAGTCTTTCATGTTCAGATACGTGTTAAATCTTAGCTGGCCTGTATGGGGATCGAACCCATGACCTTGGCTTTATTAGCACCACGCTCTAACCAACTGAGCTAACCGGCCATGATTTGTGTTAGTCACTTTGACTCTTAGAATTTTTATAGTAAAGTCAGAAAAGTCTGGTGATACAATGACTTGCTACTGCACATGAGAATATTTTCGATTGGAGTTGGTGCAGAAGTATCTTCAGGGAACCAAAGGGTCGAGCAATCTGACTCCAGTCCATGAACTTTGGGTAAAGTCCACTACTTGCTATAACAGAGTAAAATACTTCAGAATGTCTTAGGAGAAGTCTTTAAATTATGCTTTCCACGCATGAAATCAAGTCTGAAATGTGTCAACAACACAGTGTTGCATCAACCCCGTAAATTCTAGTTCATTCTGCAAATAGGAGGTGATAAGTTTCGCTTCAAAGCATTGGTCCACAGTCATCAGTCTTCCATGATATGTGTTAAAAGTCAGCTGGCCCGTATGGGGATCGAACCCATGACCTTGGCGTTATTAGCACCACGCTCTAACCAACTGAGCTAACCGGCCATGCCTTGTGTGAATCACTTTGACTCTTAGAATTTTTATAGTAAAGTTAGAAAAGACTCCCCACCCACCCGGAGAGGGCAAGCCACCTTTTTCCGGTCGAGAACCATGGCCTCAGACTTAGAAGATCCCAGCCGCTTCACACTCGGCTGCAACCGCCCCAGTGCACATTGCAGGTCCTGGTTCGATGAAGCCAACAGGACAACATCATCCGCAAACAGCAGAGATGAGATCCTGTGGTCCCCAAACCGGACCCCCTCCGGCCCCTGACTGCGCCTAGAAATTCTGTCCATAAAAACAATGAACAGAACCGGTGACAAAGGGCAGCCCTGGCGGAGTCCAACATGCACCGGGAACAGGTCTGATTTACTGCCCGCAATGCGAACACAGCTCCTGCTCCGGTCATACAGGGACCGGACAGCCCTTAGCAAAGGGCCCCAGACCCCATACTCCCAGAGCACCCCCCACAGGACACCACGAGGGACACGGTGGAATGCCTTCTCCAAGTCCACAAAGCACATGTGGACTGGTTGGGCAAACTCCCATGAACCCTCGAGCACCCTATGGAGAGTGTAGAGCTGGTCCAGTGTTCCACGGCCAGGACGAAAACCACACTGCTCTTCCTGGATCCGAGGTTCGACTATCGGCCGGATTCTCCTCTCCAGTACCCTGGCATAGACCTTACCGGGAAGGCTGAGGAGTGTGATTCCCCTATAGTTGGAACACACCCTCCGATCCCCCTTCTTATACAGAGGGACCACCACCCCGGTTTGCCAGCCCAGAGGTACTGTCCCCGACCGCCACGCGATGTTGAAGAGGCGTGTCAGCCAAGACAGCCCCACAACATCCAGAGACTTAAGGTACTCAGGACGGATCTCATCCAACCCCGGAGCCTTTCACAAAAACCTCGTGACTTCAGCCAGGGTGATGGATGAGTCGCATCCGAGTCCCCAGCCGGCCTCCTCCTCAGAAGACGTGACGGTGGGATTGAGGAGATCCTCAAAGTATCCACTGCCGAAGGAAGTTTAAATTACGCTTTCCACGCATGAAATCAAGTCTGAAATGTGTCAACAACACAGTGTTGCATCAACCCCATAAAGTTCTAGTTCATTCTGCAAATAGGAGGTGATAAGTTTCACTTCAGGGCATGGCTTGTGATGAAAGCATTGGTCCACAATCACCAGTTTTCCATGTTAAGATATGTGTTAAATCTTAGCTGGCCCGTATGGGGATCGAACCCATGACCTTGGCGTTATTAGCACCACGCTCTAACCAACTGAGCTAACTGGCCATGCTGTGTGTGAATTTCTTAGATTCTTTGAATTTTTATAGTAAAGTCAGAAAAGTCTGGTGATATAATGACTTGCTACTGCACATGAGAATATTTTCGATTGGAGTTGGTGCAGAAGTATCTTCAGGGAACCAAAGGGTCGAGCAATCTGACTCCAGTCCATGAACTTTGGGTAAAGTCCACCACTTACTAAAACGAAGTTAAATACTTAGGAGAAGTCTTTAAATTGATGCTTTCCAAACATGAAATCAAGTCTGAAATGTGTCAACAACACAGTGTTGCATCAACCCCATAAAGTTCTAGTTCATTTTGCAAATAGGTGATAAGTTTTGCCTCAGAGCATTGATACACAGTCATCAGTTTTCCATGTTAAGATATGGGCCATGCCTTGTGTGAATTTCTTAGACTCTTTGAATTTTTATAGTAAAGTTAGAAAAGTCTGGTGATATAATGATTTGCTACTGCACATGGAGAATATTTTCGATTGGAGTTGGTGCAGAAGTATCTTCAGGGAACCAAAGGGTCGAGCAATCTGACTCCAGTCCATGAACTTTGGGTAAAGTCCACCACTTGCTAAGGAGGAGACTGAGAAGGAGAAGGACGAGGTTTTTGGCCGTGGTGTTTTGTGGGACAGCGGCAGCGACGTCCGTTGAAAGGAACGTGTGGATGTGGAGACGTAGCCAAGAGTGGTGAGTGGCGATGTGCTTCGCTTCAGTGACACGGAGTTCATTAACAATTTTCGCCTTCTTCAGTGCAGAATAGTGACGTTTGTGGCTTGTTCATAACGTGTAGGTCGAATGAATGCGCTTTGGCCATTCACACTGAAGTCGCATGTCAAAAGATCAGATATGTATCGGTTTCAGGACCACATATCCAAGTGGCCTGGGTCGCATTTGAAAAAATCGGATCTGTGCCATTCAGACTGTCATAAAAAGATTGGATACAGGTCACATAGAATCAGTTTGGGTCACTTGGTCCACAGTCTTTCATGTTGAGATACGTGTTAAATCTTAGCTGGCCCGTATCGAAATGATCTTGTTATTAGCACCACGCTCTAACCAACTGAGCTAACTGGCCATGCATTGAGAGGATTTCTTAGTTTTAGTAAAGTTAGAAAAGTCTGGTGATACAATGACTTGCTACTGCACATAGAATATTTTCGATTGGAGTTGGTGCAGAAGTATCTTCAGGGAACCAAAGGTCGAGCATTGACTCCAGTCCATGAACTTTGGGTAAAGTCCCTACTTGCCATATGTAATCGGTTTAGGAGAATTCCAATGGCTGGTCGCATTTGAAAAAATCGGATCTGTGCCATTCAGACTGTCATAAAAAGATTGGATACAGGTCACATAGAATCAGATTTGGGTCACTTGGTCCACAGTCTTTCATGTTAAGATATGTGTTAAATCTTAGCTGGCCCGTATGGGGATCGAACCCATGACCTTGGCGTTATTAGCACCACGCTCTAACCAACTGAGCTAACCGGCCATGATTTCTGTTAGTCACTTTGACTCTTAGTAAAGTCAGAAAAGTCTGGTGATACAATGATTTGCTACTGCACATGAGAATATTTTCGATTGGAGTTGGTGCAGAAGTATCTTCAGGGAACCAAAGGTCGAGCAATTGACTTCCAGTCCGTGAACTTTGGGTAAAGTCCACCACTTGCTATAACAGAGTAAAATACTTCAGAATGTCTTAGGAGAAGTCTTTAAATTGATGCTTTCCAAACATGAAATCAAGTCTGAAATGTGTCAACAACACAGTGTTGCATCAACCCCGTAAATTCTAGTTCATTCTGCAAATAGGAGGTGATAAGTTTCGCTTCAAAGCATTGGTCCACAGACATCAGTCTTTCATGATATGTGTTAAAAGTAAGCTGGCCCGTATGGGGATCGAACCCATGCCCTTGGCGTTATTAGCACTACGCTCTAACCAACTGAGCTAACCGGCCATTTTTTGTGTGAATCACTTTGACTCTTAGAATTTTTATAGCAAAGTTAGAAAAGACTCCCCACCCACCCGGAGAGGGCAAGCCACCTTTTTCCGGTCGAGAACCATGGCCTCAGACTTAGAAGATCCCAGCCGCTTCACACTCGGCTGCAAACCGCCCCAGTGCACATTGCAGGTCCTGGTTCGATGAAGCCAACAGGACAACATCATCCGCAATAACAGCAGAGATGAGATCCTGTGGTCCCCAAAACCGGACCCCCTCCGGCCCCTGACTGCGCCTAGAAATTTCTGTCCATAAAAACAATGAACAGAACCGGTGACAAAGGGCAGCCCTAGCGGAGTCCAACATGCACCGGGAACAGGTCTGATTTACTGCCCGCAATGCGAACACAGCTCCTGCTCCGGTCATACAGGGACCGGACAGCCCTTAGCAAAGGGCCCCAGACCCCATACTCCCAGAGCACCCCCACAGGACACCATTGAGGGACACGGTCAATGCCTTCTCCAAGTCCACAAAGCACATGTGGACTGGTTGGGCAAACTCCCATGAACCCTCGAGCACCCGATGGAGAGTTGTAGAGCTGGTCCAGTGTTCCACGGCCAGGACGAAAACACACTGCTCTTCCTGGATCCGAGGTTCGACTATCGGCCGGATTCTCCTCTCCAGTACCCTGGCATAGACCTATACCGGGAAGGCTTGAGGAGGTGATTCCCTATAGTTTGGAACACACCCTCCGATCCCCCTTCTTATACAGAGGGAGACCACCGGGTTTTGCCAGCCCAGAGGTACTGTCCCGACCGCCACCGATGTTGAAGAGGCGTGTCAGCCAAGACAGCCCCACAACATCCAGAGACTTAGGTACTCAGGACGGATCTCATCAACCCCGGAGCCTTGCCACCAAGGAGCTTTCCAACCACCTCGGTGACTTCAGCCAGGGTGATGGATGAGTCCGCCTCCGAGTCCCCAGTCTCGGCCTCCTCCTCGGAAGACGTGACGGTGGGATTGAGGAGATCCTCAAAGTATTCCTTCCACTGCCGGACAACTTAGGAGAAGTGTTTAAATTATGCTTTCCACGCATGAAATCAAGTCTGAAATGTGTCAACAACACAGTGTTGCATCAACCCCATAAAGTTCTAGTTCATTCTGCAAATAGGAGGTGATAAGTTTTGCTTCAGAGCATGGTTTGAGATGAAAGCATTGGTCCACAATCATCAATTTTCCATGTTATGATATGTGTCAAATCCCAGCTGGCCCGTACGGGGATTGAACCCATGACCTTGGCGTATCTTGGCCTATGTATCAAGATATGTATCATATCTTGGCCTATGTATCAAGATATGTATCGTATCTTGGCCTATGTATCAAGATATGTATCGTATCTTGGCCTATGTATCAAGATATGTATCGTATCTTGGCCTGTGGTATCAGATATGTATCGTATCTTTGGCCTATGTATCATGTAGATATGTATCGTATCTTGGCCTGTGTATCAAGATATGTATCGTATCTTGGCCTATGTATCAAATATGTATGCGTATGTGGCCTATGTATCAAGATAATTTGCATCGTATCTTGGCCTATGTATCGAGGTATGTATCGTATCGTGGCCTATGTATCGAGATATGTATCGTATCGGTAACTTCTTAATGATACCCAGCCATAATTCCCAGTAGCACTTGGACAATGTACAATCCACTTACAAAACAATAGCGACAGAATCAAACATCTGGAGACGCTACTTCATCTGATTCACAAGTTTACCAAATCATTACAAAGTGTACCCGACTTGTTTTTTTCTCGTAAATGAATTATACTGTTTATATTTTCCCTATAGATTCTACTGTAACTTAGTGAAGGGACAAGATCTCATGCCACTTTTACGTGCACATAGGTGACTCTCACGATATGTTTATTCCTCGTGTTTACTTTTGCCAAGTGCTGCTGAGTTACATCTCTTGAGAAAAGCAGTGCTACAATGAGAGTAAAACAAAAGTAATTACAAATCGTGTGGCTGGCCGAAAACAGGAACCGAGCCGCTCTATTTATTTATTGTCCATTTTTCCGTGGCCTTCAGCACTCGGGGAAAAAAGAGGTTAAATTTAAATACACTTTCTCCTTTCACGGTTTGGAAAAGGTACTCCATCTTTAAGTAAGTAGTTTTAGAGTTTTTTAATCAAGGTTTGTAGATGTTTTTAGTCATTGAAAGTTCTTTGGAGAGTGTTTGTGCGTCTGGTCTGCTGTGCATGTGTGCGTCCTCTCGCTGTGTCCTCTGCGGCTTTGGGAATCGCTTTGATGATGCAACTGTTTTCACTCACGACTCGGGACGTTCTTCAGTGAGCTACTTCCTTTTCTTTCTCACATTATCTTAGAATCACACATGGGTTATTTTAGCCTAATGGTTTTCTACTGAACCAACAGCTCCCATTGTATTGTGAGATCATGTAAGCTGCAAAGTATTTGTCGTTCAGGCTATTAAAGGTGCATTGTGTAACTTTTCTCTTTTCTGGTGGACAGTCTGTCAAATGCTTTTCTCCGTGGAGATGTTATTGCTTTGCGTCACATTCTTGATTAAAATTTTTAGTCTGGTATTAAACCTTTCTATCTTCATGGAGACCAAACCGGACCGAGTTATAGTTACAGTTCAGATCTGTGGAGAGGCGGCCCCGCTCACAGTCAGAATGCCTGTTTTTCTAGGTATTTTTGAGCTATAAAACCAGCAAATGTAATGTGAAATTCAAAATATTATAAGTGGAGCTACGTAATGTCATACTGTGGAACATTCCAGGCAGAGCAATGACATATCCATAGAAACAAACAGGCTATGGACCTCCAACTAAAAAGTTACATAGTGCACCTTTAAAATAATATAATAATATCTACTGTAATTTTCGGATTATAAAGTCCGCCGGATTATAAGGCGAAAGAGAAAGCAAAACAAGCTCAGTTGGTAGAGTGTTTGTCCACTGATTTGAAGGTTGGCGGTTCACATCCTGCTCTCAACATAAACAGTGGTCAAATCCTCTGACCCACATGTTGGCGGTGCGATTCCAGCTCCCACAGATGAATACTGTCGTTGTGTCCTTACTTTGCCCCCAGTGTCTGTGTACACTGGTGTATGAAAGTGTGTGTGAATGGGTGAATGGTTTCATGATATAAAGTGATTTGAGTGCCTTGAAGGTGAAAAAAAAAACCTCTCCATTTTACCAAAACAGTTACACCTGTATCTCTGAGGCTTTTTGTATCAACACAATCTGAGCAGAAACAGCTGATTTAGTTGGAACTACAACAGATGAACTACAACAGATTCGTGTGTTTAAACAAGTCTCTTACACAGAAAAATACAATCACAAGCTAACTAAGTTTGTGCTGTTGAAATCCATCCATCCATTTTCTTCCACTTATCCGGGGCCAGGTCACGGGGGCAGCAGTCTAAGCAGGGACTCCCAGAGTTCCCTCACCCCAGACACTTCCTCCAGCTCCTCCGGGGGGGTGGGGGGAGCTGGAGGAAGTGTCCCAGGCCAGCCCAGAGACATAGTCCCTCCAGTGTGTCCTGGGTCTTCCCCGGGGCCTCCTCCCAGTGGGACATGTCTGGACACCTCCCGAGGGAGACGCCTAGGAGGAATCCAGAGCAGATGCTCAAGCCACCTCAACTGCTCCTCTCAACGTGAAGGAGCAGCAGCTCTACTGAAAGCTCCTCCTGTGTGACTGAGCACCTACCCTGTCTCTAAGGGAGCGCCCAGCCCCCCTGCGGAGGAAACTCATTTTGACCGCTTGAATCCGCGATCTCGTCCTTTCGGGCATTACCCAGAGTTCATGACCATAGGTGAGGGGAGGAACGTAGACCTTTGGTAAATCGAGAGTTTTGTCTTTCGGCTCAGCTCCCTCTTCACCACAACCGTCCAATACAGCGAACACATTACTTCCGATTGTTTAAATACATTTTGTATTTTTTCTTGAGTTTTCAGATAATTGAGTGTTTGTTAATGTGTACATTGTGGAACCATGGTCACTGCTGAATATTCTACCATAGAGACCCCAACCAGCATGACATCACTCCAAATTATCAATTATCACTTTTTTTTCCCTTAAAGTTATGATCTGGAATGAATTTTGTAAGTGGTGAAAAAATATGTACTGCTAAATACTTAACATACTTTTTTTTTTTTTTTTTTTAAGAGACGAGAGTAAACGTTGTCTGTGTTCTTCTCTTCGCAGACGACAGGAAAGATGGACGAGAACATGTTTGTGGCCGTGACCAGCACAAACGCAGCCAAGATCCTGAACCTGTACCCGCGGAAGGGACGAATCGCCGTGGGCTCCGACGCAGACCTGGTCATCTGGGACACCGACGCCGTCCGCACCATCACCGCCAAAACACACAACTCGGTATGACACGAAAACACTCTCCAATCAGTAAAACAACTCCCTGGATTTATTTTCAGCTTCATATCTTGACAGCTCTGGCTTCTAGTTTGAAAAATTTGTCTTGTCGCAGTACAGATATATTGTATAAGCAGCACGTCAAAATAAGTCCGCTGCGTGACATCTGCGTCGAGTTATCGCATTTTATTGTCCGATAATCAGGAAGTACACGGTAACATGCTAGTTGTCATGTTATGCTGTCTTTACCGTGTTGGCAATACACCGTTCTGGCCTCTGAAATTTGTGAAACTTTGCAGCTTATGCCATCAAGTTTCGTTGGGGGTGTGAAGCTAACTGAAGCACTACTCTGTCTGAAGCTCTGATACTCGAGTTAGACTTTAATCTGAGCTGAGGCTGTGCAATGAATTGAATATTGATCACAATTTTGATTTGTGTGTCAAACAATCTCCAGATTCATATAATCGAGTTGAAATGAAAAAGCTTAAAGTTTATTTTGGGCTGAATATATAGTTTATTTTGGATATATTTATACCTTATTTCATCTTCAAAGTATATTTTATTAATTTTATGTTCGATACATCACAAAACTATTCTAAGGTTCATATTTGTAGCCTATATTTATTTTAGTTTTGCGTAAATTATCAATAACAAAGTGTTTTTTTTAGAGAGAAATGCTGAATAAATGCATCATGTTAACTAAAAAATAATGGTTTGAATAATCGTGATTTCAATATTGACCAAAATAATCGTGATAATGATTTTTTCTATAATCGAGCAGCTCTAGTCTGAGCTTTATTTTGACACAGTCTGACCAGAAAGAGTTGACTAAGCTGGAACTACAAGATCGCATTAGCCAAGTTTTTGTTTGTTTGTTTGTTTGTTTGTTACCATGAACACGTAGCCTGATTCATCAGCCGGTTTTACTTTGTGACCTCGCAGCATTAGGTTTCATTCGCTCGACAGTAGGCGGGTGCTTTTTTTATTTAACCAATCGCTGCTATTTGGTCGTGATGTATGTAACGCGCCGCTAACGAGGCTAACTGGTATATTAAGCTTTTCCCAAATCCCGTAGGAAGAAGGACAATAACGTCTTTCCCCTTGATAAAATTCACCCAATATTCTCTTTGTTCCCGCTTTAAATCTTCGATCTCAGGAATCGTTGCCAACATTAAATACATGGCTCTTCAGTGAACTTGCACTTCCGGGGTTTTTGTGAACCGTCTAGTGCAGGGGTGGGCAAAGTACGGCCCGGGGGCCCTTTAAACCTTTTAATCCGGCCCGCCGAACTGGAATAAATTACAATAATAAACCTTGTTGATGTTTTATTTTTCATGCATTTCCGGCGTTTCCCAGTAGATGGCGCACTATATATGTATACATTGAGGTGTGCCGTATTATGTTGGCTGAAATGCTTTATGGGAAAGTGTTCTTACAGGAGTTATTCGGACCATGAGTGAAGTAGTTTTGTTCAAGATATAACTTTGCACTGCTTCCATTTTGAGTTGGTAAAAACCAAGAACGAGAACTTTATAGACATTGTCTTATAAGACTTAACACACAGAACGTCTTAAGAATCTTCTTGAATCGCAAGTGACTTCGCAGCATGGGTTCTGTTTCTTTGTAATATCTAATTCCTCACGAGTCACCTTCACCTGTGGTGTGCAGTGGAGCGGATCTGTTGATTTTTGTGTGTTCACGGCAATGTTGTAGTGTGTAGTGCGCTTCCTACATAAGCGTAAATACGAATATAACGCAGCTTAGGTCTTAACACGTCATGTCCTGTGTTCTTTCCGGCCCTTCAGGCAAATTTTAGGATCCTATGTGGCCCGCGAGCTAAAAAGTTTGCCCACCCCTGGTCTAGTGTATGCTGATTCCTGATCTCGTCGCTGGAGAGAAATGAAATTTAGCGGAGGCACCAGGTGGCTAATGAACACGTGTATTGGTGTTTTAATCAGACTATTTGTTTGCCATCGTGTGCATTGTTTCACCGGTAACTCCTCATCGGTGACCATTATACGCAGGACAGTCCCAGTTTTGACCCTGTGTCCCCGTCCCTACAAATTTATACAAAACCAGTGATTTGTCCCAGTTTTAGACAAGAAATGTCCCAGGTGTCTATATTTTTGACCAATTTGACACCTGCCATCAGTAAAGAGAGGCATAAATTGTCATTTGTTGTAGGTAAAATACAGAAAAGCTGCTTAAAAATGACCAAAACGGAAAGAAAATGTGATTGTACTGACTCACATGTTAGTCAGGAATGGGCTGAGTGCAGAACAATTTTCTGTAATTACACACTCATTTCACAATTGTATTATTACAAACCGCCCCAAACCAGGTGTCCCAGTTTTTGATTTTGAAAATCCGGTCAATCTAGACATCGACATACATGTGGAACACACAGATAACTCTTCTAAAAAAGCCTGAACTCTGCTCCACATCAAATGCTTTTACTGACACGGGACTGGCTCTGGCCCCTGAAGCCGATCATTGACCATTAAACACGACGGAATTTTTATCTAGATTGAAATTCGATTCACTCACTCTTCAGAAAACCAGATCATTATGTGTTCTAAAAATGTGCTACAATCACAATTTTTAATTTTTTTTTCCAAATTGTGCAATGGAATGTTCCACAGTGTGACATTAAACAGCTCTATTTTATTTTATTTTTTTAAATTTATGTTTATTAAGGACATCACAATCGCATTAGACAAGCCAGATGCAAAAAACAAAGATACAAGACAAATAAGTTACATACAGATAAAATATATACAGTACATTTTCAGTGGATGTGTTTTTGATCGGAAACATACAATAATTTTAATTTCCTTTTAAAATTGTTGTTATTGGTTTCCAGTTTTAAATGAGCTGGTAAACCGTTCCGCAGACTGGCCCCTTTAAAAAAAACAACAAAAAAACGAGGACTGACCAAGAGCCGACCTGTACGTAGGAACAATACAATTACCACTAGTAGCGCCTGTCGTGTTCGCTCTACATTTATTCAATTACAGGTGGTTTTATAGCTCAGAAACGCCTAGAAAAACAACATTCTGCGGGGCGGCCTCTCCGCAGATCTGACCTGTAACTCGGTCATCCATCTTTGGTCTCCGTTATGATAAAAAGTTTTAATGCCATACTGCGAAAACACACTGCGAAACATTCCAGACGAAGCATCTCCACAGACAAAAGCATTTGATGGACTCTCCACCAGAAAAGTTACACAATGCACCTTTAAAGAGAGGATACAGTTTTAAGTTTTTAGTCGTACATTCTTTTGACGCATACAGCAGTTCCTAACAATATATAAGAAGTAGCTTTTGTGAACCTACCTTCTTCTTCAGATACTCTCCCACTGTATTTTTAATGAGCCTGGACTCGTATAAAAACCTTTGCCTTAGGTCCTTGTAAAAAGCATTACGTTGAGTTCAAATGTAATGGGAGATTTGTCCATGTTGCATTTGCACATGTGTTTGTATTTGTGAGAAACAAGCTGAGACACAGGAATGTCTGAGCTGCTGCCAGACACTTATCAGGTCCTTTAGACACAAATAAATCCACACTTTTTACAAGAAGCTTTCACGGACTTTTTCAGGTTCACGTTACAGTCGAAAGCAGCTACTCCAGTTCTAAACCCGGACTAAACCAGGTCTGGATTAGCACGGTTGATACTTTGCAGCTGATGTCATGACTATTCACTGTGGTGTGATGTCAATGTAGGCACTGCTCTGTCTGAAGTTCTGTTACACTTTAATCCGACCAGAAAGACCTGATTTACACATGAAATTACAGTCACAAGCGAACTAGCATCACCTAACAGTTTTTCAGTTTAGTCACTCTCAAACCCATCCATCCATTTTCTTCTGCTTATCCGGGGTCAGGCCGGGGGCAGCAGTCTAAGCAGGGACTCCCAGACTTCCCTCACTTCCCTCAGTTTGTCCTGGGTCATCCCCGGGGCCTCCTCCCAGTGGGACATGCCCGGAACACCTCCCGAGGAAGGCGCCCAGGAGGCATTAAGAACAGATGCTCGAGCCACCTCAGCTGCTCCTCTCGATGTGGAGGAGCAGCGACTCTACTCCGAGCTCCTCTTGTGTGACCGAGCTCCTCACTCTATCTCTAAAGGGCCGTTCTCACCAAAGCGTCAAAAAACGCCTTGACGCCTCTATTTGGACGCCTTTGCATTTGAGTTTAGACGCCCCCGACGCGCGTCCGTTGCCCTGGAAACAAGAGCCCGGTCCTGGTCTTTTCCCGAAACAATGTCAGACCAGACTGAGAGAGTGTTTTTATGACATAAAACATTAGCAGAGGAGATCGGGTCGACGACTGGTGTGTATATATATTTATACTCCGCTAATGACACTGGATCAGTCTCGGTCTAGTCCTGGTCTAATCACGGTCTAGTCCCGGTCTAGTCGTGGTTTAATCTCGGTCTATTCAGGGTCTAGTCCTTGTTTAGTCCCGGTCTAGTCCTGGTTTAGTCCTGGTCTAGTCTCGGTCTAGTCCTTGTTTAGTCCCGGTCTAGTCCTGGTTTGATCCCGGTCTAGTCTCGGTCTAGTCCTTGTTTAGTCCTGGTTTAGTCCTGGTCTAGTCCTGGTTTAGTCCTGGTCCGGTCCTGGTGTAGTCTTCGCAATCGGCTTGATGTTTGTGGTGTATATATTTATTCTCCGCTCATGTTTGTGGTTCTCTCTCTGGTTCTTGGGTTTTTCTTCCTGATAATAACGTCGCTGCGTCACTGGATACTCGTCCCTGATTGGTCGACGCGGCTCGTCTGACGCAAAAAGTTCAGCATTTTCAGCTTCTTGACGCTGACGCCTTGGACGCGTGTCTTGCCCGCTGACGCCAAAACGCTCAAGACGCGCCGCGTAGACGCCAGATTCGCGCCGCACTGACGCCGAAAATGCAGGAAGCTCTAGTCGCGCATCCACATAGACTTTACATTGAAAGTGGACGCTTTGACGCCTTGGTGCGAACGGCCCTTAAGGGAGCGCCCAGCCACCCTGCGGAGGAAACTCATTTTGTGCGCTTGTATCCGCGATCTAGTCCTTTTGGTCATTACCCAGAGCTCGTGACAATAGGTGAGAGGAGGAACGGAGATTGACCGCAAATCGAGAGCCTTTTGTTTTCTTTCACAAACTTTAACTTCTTGGTTTTTTTTTAAAGACAATACAGTGAAGTGTATTTACCTTGTCGACATGTTTGTTGGTGGTGACGTGTCGTATATCAGCTGCTGTTTCTCAAACCTTTTTGTTAAAATTCACCTAAACAGCACCATGAACGCTCCTCCTTTAAACACTCCTGACAATGTGTTATTTAAATCCATTTTGTATGTTTTCTTGAGTTTTCAGGCAAAACTTATTTGATACTTAATTGTTTATGTGTGCGTAAACATACATGTAGAACACCCCCAGAGTAATGTCACTCCAAAGTACCATTACTACAGTTGTTCTAACCAAGAATTTATCTACAGGACAAGAAAATGTGAATAATATTGAATATAAATTCCATTTTGAACCTAATTTGGAATTGGAATCACTGCTGCATCACTCACAAGTTACTCTCTACAACTACAGTTACTAGTTGATTCAACAGTACAAGTGCTACTTCTGCGATTACTGTTTACTCACCCCAAAAACACACAAATATAACCCACCCTACAGTTGCTATTACTACTACTACTACTACTTAACTACTACTTAATCTAGACCTACTTGTGTTCTACTAGTTCTATTGCTTCTACTACTGTGACTACTGTTAGTCAGCCTAAAAACATACTATCTCCACGACACTAGTACTCGCTATTACTACTACTACTACTACTACTACTACTACTACTACTACTACTACTATTACTACTACTACTAACCTAGGCCTACTTATATTCTACTAGTTCTATTGCAACTACTTCTGCGACTACTGTTACTCAGCCTAAACTCGTGTAACCTCCATGACACTAGTACTCGTTATCACTACTACTACTACTACTACTACTACTACTACTACTACTACTACTACTACTTAATTTAGGCCTACTTGTATTCTATTAGGTCTATTGCTTCTACTTCTGCAACTGCTGTTACTTAGCCTAAAAACGTACAACCTCCACTACACAAGTACTCACTATTTCTACTACTACTACTACGACTACTACTACTACTTAATCTAGTCTTACTACTACTACTACTACTACTACTTCCTAATCTATACTTACTTGTGTTCTACTAGTTCTATTGCAACTACTTCTGTGACTACTGTTACTCAGCCTAAACTCGTGTAACCTTTACAACACAAGTACTCACTATTACTACTACTACTACTACTACTACTACTACTACTACTACTATTACTACTACTACTTAACCTAGGCCTACTTATATTCTACTAGTTCTACTGCAACTACTTCTGCGACTTCTGTTACTCAGCCTAAACTCGTGTAACCTCCATGACACTAGTACTCGTTATCACTACTACTACTACTACTACTACTACTTAATTTAGGCCTACTTGTATTCTATTAGGTCTATTGCTTCTACTTCTGCAACTGCTGTTACTCAGCCTAAAAACGTACAACCTCCACCACACTAGTACTCACTATTACTACTACTACTACTACTACGACTACTACTACTTCTTAATCTAGTTTTACTACTACTACTACTACTATTACTACTACTTCCTAATCTATACTTACTTGTGTTCTACTAGTTCTATTGCAACTACTTCTGTGACTACTGTTACTCAGCCTAAACTCGTGTAACCTTCACTACACAAGTACTCACTATTAATACTACTACTACTACTACTACTACTACTACTACTACTACGCCTACTCCTCCTCCTCCGACTCTACTACTACTACTACTACTACTACTTCTTCTTCTTCTTCTGTCTACTCCTATTCTACTAGTTGTATTGCTACTAATTCTGTTACTCAACCTAAAACTACAGTTGCTACTACTACTACTACTACTACTACTACTACTACTACTACTACTACTACTACTACTACTACTACTACTACCACTGCCTATCTCAATATATGGAGAGGTGTCCCAGGTGCTACTTAAAATACACAGAATATACTTTTATCTTACCTGATTACTGCTAGAACTACTGCTACTACTCCTGCTCTTACCATCATACATACTACTACTACTACTACTACTACTACTACTACTACTACTACTACTAGAAGCTATTGTTCTCACATTGTCCTTCCTCTCTGAAACAGACCATCCTTCTCTCTTATTCTGATTACATTTCCGTTCTTGTAGATGACAGCGGACCTCTCAGAGTGAAGGGTTATGGGAATCTTTCCACCGAGATGAAGAACATGTGCTGACGTTTGAGTGTTTTTCAAAAGTCCAGATTTCATGAGGATAAGTTGAGGTCATGAGACTGGAGATTTCACAGGAGAGCTGGCGGAACACACAGATGACATGGTACCTGACAACATGTGCTGTTTAGCTTTGGCCTGTACACGGTCTGCTATGACTATTAGGCTTTCAAGAGATATATACCGTATTTTTCAGACTATAAATTGCACTTTTTTCATGGTTTGGGTGATCCTGCGACTTATACTCCGGTGCGACTAATATATTAAAATATATAATTTCAGTGAGTGCGTATACATGCACATCAGTAACCCGGTTATTAGCCATACCCCGGTTATGTCAGTATTCGGGTTACTGCGTATACATGCGCACTGAGAAACCGGGATACTCATATCCGCGTATACATGATCAAATGGAGTATCCCGGTTTCTTGACATAATCTTACAAATGCGCAGGCGCAAAAATTAACTTAAATCAATTTCATAAACCAGGAAAAATACAAACCGTGAGCTCCTTTAGCATAAGATGCTAAGGAGCTACGAGATCTCCCACAATCCACTGTGCAGATTCTTCATTAAAATCTTCTGCATAAATAAACTCAACTTTACAACATATAAACCATAAACACTATAGAGCCACATCAGCCCGTTTGATCAAATAATTCAGCTGTGATCACATTTGTTTACGTTTTACAGAAACGAAACTTAAGACCGTAGGCTAATTAGCATAAACTGTTAGCGGCGATAAAAACAACTCGCTCCTTGCGCCGCTGATGTGATCAGTTTCTTTTGGACTAAATGACACGACTCTGTGGATTATGTGTGTTATTTCTGTGACAGAAGAGGCGCTAATGATGGTAAGTGTGTTCCGTGCATATAGAGTATAGGAGATAGTTCATGTCTTAGCTTTTCAGCGTCACACGAGTGCAGGTCGTACGAGTGCAGATTGTACGTGTGCAGGTTTAGCGCAGCTCTTTATTTTACAGTCATTTCACTCGTTTGGTCACTTTTATTTATGTTGGTCAATTTATTTATGTCACTACTGTTGTGGTGAAAGGCTGGAAAGTGTCTTTTGGACGCATGCGCACTCAACTTTATGTTGCAGTAACCGGGATACTGCGTTTACATGCCACAAGTAACCCGGTTACTATCGGAATAAACCAGCTACAGTAACCCGGTTTCTAATAACCGGGATACTGCCATAACCGGGTTACTGAAACCGGGTTACTGCGTATACATGCACCATCAAGAAACCGGGATACTCAAAAAACCCGATCATAACCGGGTTATTGATGTGCATGTATACGCACTCAATGTTTGTTATTTTCACAGCCGCGAGAAGGCGCTCTAAGCTTGTGTGCCAGTATCTGCTACTCCTTTTACTCCTGAACCACTGAAAATTAAAAATTTAAACATCAGCTTATAGAGACAACTGAGAGAGATTGGCCACAAATGCCCCCAAAAGGAAAATCATATTCTGCAGATTACAAGCTGCAAGTAGTGAAATATGCAGCTAGAAACGGTAATCAAACAGCAGGAAGAAAGTTTGGAGTGAGAGAGAAACTTGTGAGGGACTGTAGAAAAGCAGAGGAAACTCAAACTGTATTAAAAATATTATTGACAGAAGAGGAGGAGACACACCCGCGCAGCATGGTTTAGTCCTGTTAAAGTCCTGTTAAATCTTGGTTTTTAGTCCTGGTTTAGTCCTGGTTTAGATCTAGTTAAGACCTGGTTTTAGTCCTGGTTTAGAATCTAGTTTTAGACCTGATTTTAGTCCTGGTTTAGATCTAGTTTAGACCTGGTTTAGTCCTGGTTTAGACCTGGTTTAGATCTACTTTAAACCTGGTTTTAGTCCTGGTTTAGACCTAGTTTAGACCTGGTTTTAGTCCTGGTTTAGACCTGGTTTTAGTCCTGGTTTAGATCTAGTTTAGACCTGGTTTTAGTCCTGGTTCAGATCTAGTTTAGACCTGGTTTTAGTCCTGGTTTAGTCCTGGTTTAGACCTAGTTTTAGACCTGGTATTAGTCCTGGTTTTAGACCTGGTTTTAGTCCTGGTTTAGACCTGGTTTTAATCCTGGTTTAGATCTAGTTTAGACCTGGTTTTAGTCCTGGTTTAGACCTGGTTTTAGTCCTGGTTTAGAGATCTGGTTTTTAGTTTAGACCTGGTTTTTAGTCCTGGTTTTCAGATCTAGTTTAGACCTGGTTTTAGTCCTGGTTTAGTCCTGGTTTAGACCTGGTTTTAGTCCTGGTTTAGACCTGGTTTTAGTCCTGGTTTAGACCTGGTTTTAGTCCTGATTTAGTCCTGGTTTAGTTTCCAGCAATGAGTGGAATTACCGGGAAAAATAAATAAATAAATAAAATAAAAATAATGTGAAAACAGGAAAACAGGAAATTACCGCCGTGTAATCCATTTATTTCAACAAAGTAACTGTAATCCAATTACCACTCACTGAAACAGTAACTGTAACCGAATACAGTTACTCATAATTTGTACTCTGATTACGTAACTCCAGTACATGTAATCTGTTACTCCCCAACACTGATTATAGATCAGAAAAACTGTGTAATAGACCATTTAATAACCATCATATTCTCTAGAAATATCAGAATATCAAAAATTTTATGCCTTGACATATAATTTCAGAAAATGTGCGGCAATTTGTTTAATTTATTTTTACAGTAACTACCTGAATAGAGCGTTTCGTGTGTCATATTGCACATGGATCCTCGGGAACAGCGAACATCCCAACAGGAAACAGGAAATCAGCCGAGTCGGTCTATTTCCTGTTGTGAGAAGATACCCCGTTTGCCCCGTAAGCCGTCCCGATTCAGGAGCTCTCGAACCGTCCGCTGTGAATGAGGTTTTCCATGCCATAAATTGTAATCATCTTTTGTTTAAACTGGGCTGACAGACGAGCGCGCTGGTGTTCTGTAATAATAGGCTTTCCCTGTGGCTTCTCTCACGGTGATGTCAGCCTTTTCATTTCCTCTGAGCTCAGTGCACAAAGTCAGCAGATCGCTCCGACATGACTTTATTCACCATACATGTTCATACTTACTTACAGCAATAAATCATCACGTGGCAGGCCTTTCCACTTCAGACAGACACTTTCTTGGAGGGTCTACGGCCTGGGTATTTCTCGGGCTGGAATGTTCCACAGCATGGCATTAAAGGTGCAAGACGTAACTTTTTGGTTGGGGTTCTGTCACCTGCTTCCTTCCGTGGAGATGTCATTGCTCTGCCTGGAATGTTCCACAGTATGATAATAACAGCTCTACTTTACATTTATTCAATAGGAGGGTTTCAGTCACGTGATCACGATGACGCACGAATTTCAGGTGGAGGGCGGGAAGTGAAGGCAAACACGACAAACAAACACGGCTCTGGAGAACACAGATATGGAGAAGAGTTCTTATTGTAAGGATTTAGAGCCAGTAGCGAGGCAAAGGTGCGAGCAGTTAGTTGATAAATATATTGATCTGATGAAAATGAGGGAATTTTCGACCGAAGTAAAAGATTTGCCGACAATCGAGGCAGTGGGTATCACGAATTACCTAGTTCTCCAGACATCGTTCTACACCAGACAACAGATGAAGGTGTACAAAAGTTTGGAGGCATATAACTTTTTTTGTCAGGGGATGGGTCCTCAACCTTGGTGCAAAACGCCTACGTGATGATTATCGTTTGATCTTCGCCAGGATGAATGTTTCTCTTATTTTATGTGTTTAGACCGTTACGGAAAAAAACTGCAGTGTCCTCACGGCAGTGACCTCTATCTGAACTATTTAATGTCAACAAACATCGTTAGCCGTTAGTCGTTAATGATTCGTTTATGTTTAGGTAAACCACAAAAAACAATTTAGCTTTGTAACAAACCTTTGTCGAAGTGGTCACTGCAGACGCGAGCATTTGCGCATTCTGCTCCTCCCGACCGCAGACGTAGGTTTGTAATCCACTTTTTACGGCGTTGTTCTGTCAGCTTTTCCCATTTCTGATCTTTGTGGACGACTATATTCGGTACTTTAAAAAATCGCTTTTCCTTCTCTCAGTTAGAACGATTGGCACAGTGGTAAACTACACAACACATCGGCATTTTCCTCCAGTCAGTTCACTTCCTGCCCTCCATCTGATTTCGTGCGCTGACAAACGTAGCCCTGTGACGTCACGTGAAACCCAGATATTACAGGTGGACTTGTCGCTCAAAAATTTCAAGAAAAAACATTCTGACTGTAACTGGGGTCGCCTCTCCACAGATCTGACCTGTACCTTCATCTGGTTCGGTCTCCATGAAGATAGAAAGGTTTAAAGCCATACTGTGAAACATTCCAGACAAAGCCATAACATCTCCATGGAGAAAAGCATTTGACAGACCATCCACTAGAAAAGGCGAGGAGAAAAGTCGGTTTGTCGACTGGACAAACTTTTTGGCAACTTTTTGTAGAAGAGATCTGCTCGAACATTACACGCATGGTGTCATTTTTGTGAGCAGGGCTACCTCTCCACAGATCTGATCTCTCCGGCGTGTCGATCTCCATGAAGATGAAGACAGATGAGCATGGAGATTTGGAGAAAGATGCGTGTAATGCCATACTGTGGAACATTACAAACAAAGCTATTGCACCTCCATGGAGACAAGCTGGTAGCTGATCTGTCCATGAGTAAAGTCTCTCTTGGCTAGGGATGGGCATTCGATTAAATTTTCTTAATCAATCGTTGAGAGAATTAACGATCAATTACCGATTAATCATTAATGTTTTTATATTAAAATTATCATTATTATTACTATCTGCACTACTAATCTGCATAAATAAATTCAACTTTACGACCTATAAACCGTAACGACTCTAGAGCCACATCAGCCCGTTTGACATTATAATGTGTTTAATTCAGCTTTGCACAACTATCACAGAAACAAAACTTAAAACCGCATGACTATTTTGCATAAACTAAGCGAAGAAAAAAAAACAGCTCTTGTGCGCTGATGTGGTACGACTCAGGTGAATACAGGTTAGTGTGACCATATTTACGTTTGTCAAAACCAGGACACCGTACGGGGGGAGGGAGGTGGGGACTCGTCATCGACATTGCGCGACTCTCACCTGGCAAAACTTTTTTCATGTTTTCGTGTCCTGGTGAGCTTTTTCCAACTGGACACCGAAACAGTTTTTAGTCCTAGTTTAGACCTAGTTTAGACCTAGTTTAGTCCTAGTTTAGTCCTAGTTTGGACCTAGTTTGGACCTGGTTGGACCTGGTTTAGACCTGGTTTTAGACCTGGTTTAGTCCGGATTTAGTCCTAGTTTAGACCTAGTTTAGACCTAGTTTGGACCTAGTTTGGACCTGGTTTGGACCTGGTTTTAGACCTGGTTTGGACCTGGTTTGGACCTGGTTTAAACCTGGTTTAGACCTGGTTTGGACCTGGTTTAGACCTGGTTTTAGTCCTGGTTTAGTGTCCGGCAATGAGTGGAATTACGTAAAAAAAAAGAAGGGATATAGCCTAAAATGTGAAAACAGGAAAATACTGCTGTGTAATCGATTTATTTCAACCAAGTAACTGTAATCCAATTGCCACTCACTTAAACAGTAACTGTAACCAAATACAATTACTTATAATTTGTACTCTGATTACGTAACTCTGGTACATGTAATCTGTTACTCTCCAACACTGTTTGTACATTGTGCACATGGCCTCACACTTGTCCCGACCGGAACAGAAAGTGTGGAATTTCTTGTACAAGTCATCGTTAAATATGCATTTATGCTTCGGTACGTTGTTTGTGTCTCGCTCCTTCTGAGTGCAGAGAGACACATGTACAGACCCCTGTTTGGTCACCCTACGCTACGCACAGCAACCTACATTCAGTTTGTCAATTAAAATGAACGTAATCGATGAAATTCTTAATGATCAATTATCCATTAATCGACTAATCATGCCCATCCCTACTCTTGACTACTGGTTAATCATCCCAGCCTCTGTTAGTTGTCTTAAAATGTCAGATGCCCTCTCTTTTCTGTACTGTTTTGCCCATGTGTCTTGCCCATGGACACAGTAGCATCAAATTAACTTAAAAAAATATATATTTTACTATTTTACTCCCCTTTGTGTTGTTTTTTGACATTTGCACTGCATGTTTATAGATCCAGTGTCAGTGTGCAATCAGGAATCAATCCAACAACCTTCTTGTCCTGCTTAACCTCCTGTTCCACGATGTTACTTATGAGAAATCAACAAATTACCATTTCGAGTCCCTTCTAAATATTTGTTTGTCTTCCAACATCTTGATAAAATGAAGTTTTGTTTTGATTCATTTGTCAGTGCCAAATAATCAGAGCATAAAGTCCAACCGTTTTCTATTGTTCAATTGTTCAGTTCAATAAGGTCACACTTAAAGGCGCTGTGCCACGTTTTTACTGTCTAAAAACACGAAAAACAGGTTCATTTGAAAGTTTGCAATTGTCTTAAGTTATTCCCAATTTTCGCGTTCCGACCATCCTAATTAAACACAGAGATGAGTTTATAGGCGCTTTTCACAACTTTCAGAGACCAGAGCGAGGTTTGCCTCCTGCACGGTAATGATATCGACAACTACCATGCTAAGCGCGCACTTCCTGATTCTCAGACGACACTTTATAATTGGACGCAGATCCATCACGGTCCATAAAACGCATCAACAACACCTGGACTGACAGT
This sequence comes from Boleophthalmus pectinirostris, assembly GCF_026225935.1. NCBI lineage: Eukaryota > Metazoa > Chordata > Actinopteri > Gobiiformes > Gobiidae > Boleophthalmus > Boleophthalmus pectinirostris. The sequence goes on along the minus strand of NW_026571018.1, from coordinate 34,772,183 downwards.
GCAGGTGCGTGGAGCCTGACCAAGTGATTGTGCAGTGAAATTGTCCAGTTCTACATGTTTTTCTTTTGTCTTTTGTTATGTTAAAATGCCTATGACAGGTTAGACTACTCATTTTACTAAAACACACTTCAAATTATTGTATTTAAGATTTATGCAACAATATTCACACTTGTTTTCCCAATTTGGCTATTTTTAGGTTTGAAATGGACTTCCTAATTGGAAATCATCAGTCTAGAGATTCATAACTATTGCCTCACAAAACTCCTCTAATGTACACAGAAATAACTATCTGGCAAAACAAATATATATTAAAAAACACATTTTAAGTATATACAGTACTGTGCAAAAGTTATAGGAAGGTCTGAAAAAAATGCTGTAAACGAGGAATGCCTTCAAAAATGGTAAATAAATAATCATTTCTTTTCATCAATCAAACAAAATGCAGTGAATGAACAAAATAGAAATCTAATTCAAATCAATATTTGTTGTGACCACTCTTTGCCTTTAAAAGAGCATCAATTCTTCTAGGTATACTTGCATACAGTTTCTGAAGGAACTCAGCTGGTGGGTTGTTCCAAACATCTTGAAGAACTAACCACAGATCGTCTGTGGATGTGGCTTCCTCACATCCTTCTGTCTCTTCATGTAAACCCAGACACGCTCGATGATGCTGAGGTCAGGGCTCTGTGGGGCCAGACCATCACTTCCAGAACTTCTTCTTCTTCTTTAGGCTGAAGATATTTCTTAATGACTCTGGCTGTATGTTCGGGGTCATTGTCCTGCTGCAGAATACATTTGGGGCCAGTCATACGCTTCCCTCGTGGTACTGCATGATGGAGAAGTATCTGCCTGTATTTGTCAGCATTGAGAACATCGTTAATCCTGACCAAATCTCCAATTCCATTTGCAGATATGCAGCCCCAAACGTTCAAGGAACCTCCACCGTGTTTCACTGTTGCCTGCAGGCACTCATCATCATCATCATCATCGCCGCTTTCCAGCCCTTCGATGAACAAACTGCCGTCTGCTAAAGCCAAATATTTCAAATTTTCAGTCCAGAGCACCTGCCGCCATTTTTCTGCAACCCAGGTCCTATGTTTTTGTGCAGACTTGAGTCGCTTGTCCTTGTTTCCACGTCAGAGGTTTGGCTTTTTGGCTGCAACTTTTCCGTGTAGACCACTTCTGTCCAGGCTTCTCTGGACAGTAGATGTGTGTACCTGGGTCGCACTGGTTTCTGCCAGTTCTGAGCTGAGCCAGTTCTCTGCTGGACAGCTTCCGATTCTGAAGGCTGATAAACTTTGATGTGTCTTTCATCTGCTGCACTAAGTTTTCTTGGCCAACCACTGCTTTTATGATCCTCAACGTTGCCCGTGTCTTTGTGCTTCTTCAAAAGAGCTTGAACAGCACAACTTGTAACCCCCGTCTGCTTTGAAATCTTTGTCTGGGAGAAACGTGGCTGATGCAGTAGACTGTACATTGTGTCTTGTTGCTGTGCTCAATCTTGCTGTTTCTTGGCGTTTGACCTGTGACATGAGACTGTCTTCCACAACCTCGCTTTGGTAGCAGAGTTTGACTGTTCCTCACCCAGTGTTAAACCTCCTACAGGCCTGGTTCTGTTTCAGTTCATGACTGTGTTCCAACCCACGTGTGACATTGATGTTGGTTTGAAGGCAAAAGACAGTAACACCAAATATTGATTTCGTTTAGATTTTTCTTTTGTTCGCTCACTTTGCATTTTTGATCATTGTAATTTAATTAAAATTGGTAAAAAACAATCATTATTTACATTTTTGAAAGCATTCTTTGTTCAAATTTTATCACACCTGCCTAAAAATTTAGCACAGTACTGTATATATAAAAACTGTTTCTTACATAGGGCTGGGTGATATGGAGCAAAAAATATATCTCAGTATATTTTGTTATATCTCAATATGTGTACAGGAAAAAATAATCCCCCAAAAACTGCTGCAAAAAAAATAAAAATCTGCCAAATTTCACATGGTCTTTTTTTATTGAAGTACAAGAGGTCGGCGGGTCATGTAGGAACACAGTGCTTCTGCCACATGTAAGATTACAAAAAATCACATAAATAATAATTTAACTGTAAAATAAAATAAATAATACATATTGAATTCTTTTCATTCATAAATAAAACAACTCAACTCAAGCTCATCTTTGCATTAACCGTACCATAACCATGAGCTCCTTCAGCAGAGGAAGGTTTCTTATTTTAACAGATCCATGTTCCTCACCAACGTAAGGAGCTGCGAGGTTTCCCACAATCCACTGCAGGTCAAATCCAATGTTTACAAACACTATTGTACAAGTGACACTGCAGCAGATTATTCATTAAAATCTTCTGCATAAATAAACTTTACATGACTAAACTTTACAACATTTAAAGCAAAACGACTCTAGAGCCGCATCAGCCCGTTTGACATTATAATGTGTTTATTGCAGTTTTGCCACATGTGTTTATGTTTTACAGAAACAAAACTTAAAACCACATGACTCATTTGCATAAACAGTTCGCTCCTTGTGCCGCGCGTGTGGTTCAGCTTCTTTCGGGCTAAAGGACACGACTCAGTGGAATATGAGTGTTCTCTCTGTGACAGAGGATGTGCTGCTGATGGTTTTGTCTGTAAATGGTGGAAAAGTTTCGTGGTGCTAGAAGTTTTTCACTGGCACCAACTTTTAGCGTTCACAGCGATAGTGAATGAGAAACAAGCAGCGAAATCAGGGAGGCGGGGGCGCGCAGAGAAGACAAACAAGCAAAGCGGCGAAATCAGAATTGAATATAAACATTATATCGATACATACGATATGTCAGAATTAGGGGTGTTAAATTATCACGTTAATTGCGATGAATTAATTACAGTCATATTTAGCGCGTTATGTTTTTTAATCACGTTAATCTTATTTTTAATCTCTAACTTTACTGTTTCTGTATGCGAGTTGCCTTATTATAAAATCTGTTTTTATGTGTTGTTAGGACACAGTCGCACTGTGCAGTCCTGCTCCACTCGCTCCCACAAAGAATTGTAATTTTCATTCCCGTTCTCGCCGCATCTGCGATAAACCTGCACACGTCTGATCTCTGAAAACATCGTGACACACACAGAACAGACTCACCTTCACCAACATCCCTCTGTCACAGAGAGAACATCTATATTCCACTGAGTCGTGTCCTTTAGTAGAAGTTGAACTGCATCAGTGCATGTTTTTTTTTCTTCTTTTCTCTGTTTAGTTTATGCAAATGAGCCATGCAGTTTTAAGTTTCATTTCTGTGAGACTTGCGCAAATCTGCATTAAACACATTATAATGTCAAACGGGCTGATGTGGCTCTAGAGCAGTGATGTTTTATATGTTGTAAAGTTGAGTTTATTCATGCAGATTAGTAACAGTAATAATGATGATACTTATATAAAAACGTTAATGATAGTATGAAAATAATGTAATAATGAATTCAAATGAAAATACGTCATGTTGAGGCTTTTCTCAGCAATTTTTAGGTGAGATTAAAAAAGAGATTAATTAATTAATTAATTACAGATCATAATTAATTCAGCTCTCAATTTTTTTAATCGCTCGACAGCACTAGTCAGAATCCATATCGAGTTTAAAAAATATCTCGATATATTTAAAATATCGAGATCTCACCCACTCCTATTCTTACGTGTAAACTGTGCTGAACTTTTGGACAGAATTCTCCCTAGTGTGATGTCATCAGTATGTTGGAGCTCTGTACTTCTCCAGTTTTCTCCGCACAAAACAAAACAATGGATTTATTTTGACCTCGAGAGTCGCTCCTAGAACATATCTGTAAATCTGACACATTTCACTCGGATCTGTGGATAAAAATCATTTCTTGAGGCTCTTTAAGACGGCGCGGGTGTTTGTTGCTGGAAAACACATCTGCTCAGGCTATGCTTTTTTTTTTTTTTTTTTTTTTTTTTGCGCGGGCTATTCCTGTAGTGAACCCAAATACTCGCAGGAGATAGCGGGAGACAAAACACGCTCCCTCCGGCTGACATCATATTTGGCTCGGCTCAGCACATGTCCTGTTCTGGACTAAAGCTGGACTCGGGCCTGAGAGCACAACAACGGAAATGAAGCACAATGGAATGAAGGAGGGACCAGCACGCATCACGGAGACGGAGGGAGAGAGAGAGAGAAAGGAGAGGGGGAATGAGAGAGAGAGAGGAAGGAGAGGCAGAGAGAGGAGGGATGAGAGGGAGAGAGAAGGAGAGAGAGTGGGAATGAGAGGGAGAGAGAGAGAGAGAAGAGTAGAGGAGAGAGGGAGAGGAGAGAGGAGAGAGAGAGAGAGAGAATGAGAGAGTAGAGAGAGAGAGAGAGAGAGAGAGAGAGAGAGAGAGGAGAGAGAGAGGGGAGAGGGGAGAGAGGAGAGAGGGGAGAGAGAGGAGTAGAGAGGAGAGAGAGGAGAGAGAGAGAGGAGAGAGAGAGAGAGAGAGGGAGAGGGGGAGAGGAGAGAGGGGAGAGAGAGAGTAGAGGAGAGAGGGAGAGAGGAGAGAGAGGAGGAGAAGAGAGGGGGAGGGAGAGGAGAGGGGAGAGGGAGAGAGGAGAGGAGAGAGAGAGAGAGAGGAGGAGAGAGAGAGAGGGGGGCAGGGCGAGAGGAGAGAGGGAGAGAGAGAGAGGAGGAGAGAGAGAGGGGGGAGAGTAGAGGAGAGAGGGAGAGAGAGAGAGAGAGGAGGAGGAGAGAGAGAGAGTGGACAGGGGGAGAGGAGAGAGGGGAAGAGAGGAGTCGAGGAGAGAGGGAGAGAGAGAGAGAGAGAGAGAGAGAGAGAGAGGGAGAGAGAGGAGAGAGAGAGAGAGAGAGAGAGAGAGAGGAGAGAGAGGAGAGAGAGAGAGAGAGAGAGGAGAGAGGGGAGAGAGGAGAGAGAGAGAGAGGAGAGAGGGAGGAGAGAGAGGGGAGAGGGAGAGAGAGAGAGAGGAGAGAGAGAGAGAGGAGGAGGAGAGAGAGAGAGTGGAAGGGGGAGAGGAGAGAGGAGAGAGAGGAGAGAGGGAGAGAGGAGAGGAGGAGAGAGGGAGAGGGAGAGAGAGAGGGAAGAGAGGGAGAGAAGAGAGAGGGAGAGAGAGAGAGAGGAGGAAAGAGGGAGAGAGAGAGAGAGGAGAGGAGAGAGAGAGAGTGGACAGGGGGGAGAGGAGAGAGAGGAGAGAGAGGGGGAGAGGAGAGAGAGAGAGAGGGGAGGGGAGGAGAGAGGGAGAGAGGAGAGAGGAGAGAGGGAGAGAGAGAGGAGGAGGAAAGAGGGAGGAGAGAGAGGGGGGGCAGGGCGAGAGGAGATAGTAGATAGTAGAAGAGACAGACTATTACTTATTACCTTCCAAAAGTAAAAAAAACCTGGGCATTCCCATACCATGTGGAAATAGGTGCCTAATGAATTTGTATGGCAAAGAGTATCATTTGGGTCAGTTCTGCACTTCATGTTGAAAAGTCTGCGGGGTGTACAAGATTTATTTTTATATTAAAGGCCCGACATGACGCTTCAAGACATGTTTAGAATGTTGTTACCTCTTCAAAACCAAACCCGGAGTTGTGTTTTCTTTCATTCACACTTCACGACCTCTACTCAGAATGCTCCGTTCCACCTGGTGATGTCATGAAGTGAAGTTGTTTCCGTAAACTCAAATGCTGGAGTAAAGTCAAAAACAAATGACTCATGACTAGAGCAGATCCGGCGCATCATTTCGATACTATTTGTAACTTGGCCCGGTCGCGTCGCCTGCCGGTCTCCATGGAGATATACAAGTGTAACGCTTCACTGCGGGACATTCCGGCCAAAGCGAAATCGTCTCCGTGCGCACAACCGCCAGAACGTTACGTCACCTTTAAGAAACAAAAAAGAGTTTGTTTTATGTGGCTATAAATGTTCTTGGTGTTACATGGTATTTGAAAGCTCCTGCTCCAGTTTGTACTACTTTTGTGTCCTTTGGCAAGACTCTTTGAAGGAATAGAGTGTGACTGAGGAGGGGTTGTCATTGACAGATAATGTGTTTGGAAATATTTGGGCTTGGAAATAGCTGCTGGCCTATGAATAATTTTCGCTGTGGGGTGGACAAAAAAAAAAAAAGAACCACAAAATGCAAAAATACCAGCTGTTTGAAAGACCCTAGTTGTGTTTTGTTTCATTCACACATAGTTTAGTAACCTTTTATAATCAGTCTGTCTACATCTCCACAGGTCAAAATGCTCTGTTCCACCTTGTGATGTCATGAAGAGGTAGTTTTCAAGTGAACAGCTCCTTTTTACCTTTAGTTCAGTAGAGATTGACAATTCCAGGGCTGAAATTACCCAAATGATTCTTGCAGAGGTGGGACCAAGTCATTGTTTTGCAAGTCTCAAGTCCGAGTCAAGTCCCAATTCAAATACTGGCAAGTCCAAGTCGAGTCTCGAGTCACTGGCCCATAAGTCCAAGTCAAGTCCAAGTCGTCTGCTTTGAGCTTCAAGTCATTTCAAGTCTTTAAACCCAAGTACCAAATATAGTTTAGATTTTTGCAGTTTATATGAATTTTAAGACAAATTGTACTTAAAAAAAAATCATAGTATATTTATTTTATATATGAGTATTTATAGAGTATATAAGACTTGTAGAAATGTTATTTTTTCCTTTTAAAATGTCTTGACAAGATCTCAGTGTGAATCATTACAGTCAGAATCAAAAGAATTCAGATTTAAAAGTGCTTTTCAAATTTTCTCAAGTCACAGGCCTCAAGTTCGAGTGAAGTTCCAAGTCATAGGTCCGGTTTACACGAGAACATTTGTGGGTAAAATGACAAATATTTTATCAGAAGTGGCTTTCGTTTAGATGGTGACGGTGTTTTTGTGGCTTAAAAACGCAAAAATATGCTCCACCGTACCGTTTCCGTCTGCACTGCCCAAGACGCAAAACTCTGGTCAGATCTGCTCACGTCGCGTACGGGTTTACGTCACATACATCACCACCTCGTGTCACCATCTAGCCGTCTGGCATGCAAACACAATCCAATTCCACACACTTTTGTCTCACCGTATGCACTCAGATTTCCTCCTGAAAACGCTCGTCTAAACGCGGAATAAAAAGTGAAGACGCGACGCCGGTTTTGCGTCTTCTGTTCAGACCTTCATCATAGAAACGTAGCCTTAGTCCATTTTATCAAGTCCAGTCTCAAGTCCTAAAAATAGTGACTCAAGTCTGACTGGATTCCAATTCACGACTTGCAAATCCCCACCTCTGGATTCTAGGAAACGGTGTACGGAGTTTAAAAACAAGTGGAGTGCTTCCTGTATTACCACATGACATCACAAAGTGGAACAGAGTGTTGTCTGTTTCTGTTTCTCCTAAATATGCAGGATTTGTGTGTTAGTGTGAATGAAAACACAATTTCACTCTAGGCCAGGGGTGTCAAACATACGGCCCAGGGGCCAGATCCGGCCCTCGGAGACCTTTAATCTGGCCCTCGGCTGATTTTCTACTAAAATATTTTAATTATACTTTAAAACCTGAAGACAGAATTTGCAATTTTCTGCACAGACATGCAACTAGAAATAATAGATTTACAGTTACTACCTTTGTGAGCGGGTTTTCTCAGTAATGAACATTAATAAAACAAAGCTGCGCTCAAAGCTAAACACACAAGCACTTGAATGACATTCTGAAGACAGCAGCTCCTCAGGACATGGTGCCTGATATTGATGCACTTGTACAGGCTCAAAGAGGCCAAGTTTCAGGGGCAAAAAGAAAGCATGACTAAATTCTATGACATGCAGACAAGTTCATGTAAAAACATTGTGTTGAATTGCATTTTTCTTAAAGTTTCAGGTTGTTCATAATATTATAATATTTTGTAAAGGAAAGAGTTCATTAATTAAAGATTTCTGTAATAGATTTGTGTTTCTCTGCACAAATATTTGAACTTATTGTTATTTTTGAGGTTCATATGCCATGAGTTTTCTGATCCGGCCCCTTTGGGATCAAAATAGGTTGGATATGGCCCCTGGACCAAAATGAGTTTGACACCTCTGCTCTAGGCAATACTGACAAAATTCAGTATATTTATATTATTTCCTTTCTTCACCTGAAATGTGGTTCAAGAATCATTCAAAAATGTGTAGGAATGTAACAATATCCAGATCTCTCTGTACGATTATTTATTGCAATATTTTGTGGAGGCCAACAAAACTGTGAATACGTTACTTTTTCTTCTTAAAACGCCTTGTCAAGACTTAACCCAAAGAACTAAGATTTAAAAGTGCTTAGACTGTTATTTCTTCTTGTACTCTGCAATAAAACAGAGCAAAGGATCATGGTCTATGTAGTTCCCTCAGTTATTTTAGCTTTTGCCGCACGATAAATCTTTATTTAAGGGAAGAGACTAGTAATTTGATACAAGTTGGTTTACATTTCTGCTATAGTAAACCTTCTCTTTCTCCGTCTCTCTTCAGGCTGCAGAGTACAACATCCTGGAGGGCCTGGAGCTGCGCGGGGCCCCTCAGGTGGTGGTGTGTCAGGGGAAGATCGTGGTGGAGGATGGGAACCTCCACGCCTCCTCTGGGGTGGGACGCTTCATCCCCTGCTCCCCCTACCCAGACTTCACCTACAAACGCATCAAGGCCCGGAAACAGGTACTGGAGAACTGCAAAGTGGCAAAATAAAATAAATAAATAAATTAATTAAAATAAAAATAGGGGGGAAATCCAAGTTATTAAAGGTCCTATATTATCACAAAGTTGACTCTTTAAGCCACATTACCTCATCGGAAACATACCCACACGTGTTTGAGTATTTATCTCCAAAGCTCAAAATGCTCTGTTCCACTTTGTGATGTCATGTAGTGGTAGTTTTCAAGGTCCTTTTCCACTTTTAGGTAGTGGTGTGGTGGGGATTTTTTAAGTGGGGCTACGAAATTAATGAACTCATTGTCCCCCCGTGGTTAATATTTGATGTTTTTTACTCAAAATGATGCGGAATCATGTTAATATTAACGCCGCTCAATAATCATCTACAGAATATAAATCATAGACTACAACTTGGACTAAAACAGGACTAAAACAGGACTGAACCAGGATTAAACCAGGACTAAACCAGAACTGAACCAGGACTAAACCAGGACTAAAACAGATCTGAACCAGGACTAAACCAAGACTAAACCAGGACAAAAACAGGACTAAAACAGGACTAAACCAGGACTGAACCAGAACTGAACCAGGACTAAACCAGGACTGAACCAGGACTAAACCAGGACTAAACCAGGACTAAACCAGAACTGAACCAGGACTAAACCAGAACTGAACCAGGACTAAACCAGGACTAAACCAGAACTGAACCAGGACTGAACCAGGACTAAATCAGGACTAAAACAGGACTGAACCAGGACTAAAACAGGACTAAACCAGGACTGAACCAGGACTAAAACAGGACTAAAACAGATCTGAACCAGGACTAAACCAGAACTGAACCAGGACTGAACCAGGACTAAACCAGGACTAAACCAGAATTGAACCAGGACTAAACCAGGACTAAAGCAGAACTGAACCAGGACTAAACCAAGACTAAACCAGAATTGAACCAGGACTAAACCAGGACTAAATCAGGACTAAAACAGGACTAAAACAGATCTGAACCAGGTCTAAACCAGGACTAAACCAGGACTGAACCAGGACTAAACCAGATCTAGACCAGATGTAAACCAGGACTAAAGCACAACTAAACCAGGTCTAAACCTGCACTTAGCCCCGTGGGCGCTGAGCTCTGCGCCGGTCCTTCTACCTGCAATCACCCGATGATCTGCGTGGAAGCACCTCCGGGCCCTTCCCGACACTCAGTCCTGGTTCAGTTCTGGTTTAGTCCTTCTTTAGACCTGGATTCAGTGCTGGTTCTGTCCTGATTCAGTCCTGGTTCCTCATGTCTCAGGTCTCTATAAGACAGTAGTGCAGATATCATGAGTCTATGCAGGTTGTTTTCACCAGTGCCAATAGCTCCAGATTTGCATTTAAGTTGTAGCTATTTTATATTTGTTATTTTTTTATGTCTCACGTCGGGAGAAGTGGGTGGACGGAGTACCCCCCCCGTACCACGCCAACTACACTACAAACTATCCAAATGATTCTAGTGAAGATGTATTATTAAGGTTCTATATTACACAAAATGGACTCTTGTGAGCTTTAAGCCATGTTATAATACTGTTACCTCCTCAAAAATACAGCTGGAGTTGTGTTTTGTGATGTCATGAAGTGGTAGTTTTCAAGTTAACAGCCAGATTTTACCTTTAGTTTAGTAGAGATTGGAAATTCCAAGACTGAAAGTATCCAAATGATTCTAATGAAGGTGTATTGTATGGATTGAAGTTTTAAAACACAATGGAGCACTTCCTGTATTACCACACAACATCAAAAATGGAACAGAGTGTTTTCTGTCTGAGAGAAGAACTTACACAAACACAACTCCAGCTTATTATAACGTTATAGTAGTTCAGTGATATGGGCCCTTTAAGGTCAGAAGTAGAAAAAACAGCATTACTAGGAGCTCAACTTGATCTCAACTCCTCATAGTACTACAAAAAGTGAAGTGGTGTGAGAGTGATACCTGACAGTAGTCCCCGGAGTCCTGTGGTCAGATCCTGGCTGGACTTTTTGCTCCGGGTCCAAAACAGCGAAGGTGGTCCTGCTTTTGTCGTTAAAGATGTAGAGAAGAAAGTTCCGTGAGACCCACCGCGGAGAGGAAATGTTCATAGATGTAGTCACTTTGTGGTGTTCGATTTGCATTAACGTCCACTAAAGCTTGCACTTCTGTTTGAATGTGTGATTTATTGTTGCTATGGGGCTTTTCCATCGGGGGTCACTAATAAAACCAAGTGTGTGCGGTGGTGGTGACTTATTCATATGAAACTTTTATAAATGTCCTGAAATAGCCTCAGTTATTAGGTAGTGGAAGCTGTGACTGTAAGTACTTGTAAGTGGTAGTCATAATTAGTAGTAGCTTGTAGTAGTAGTCACCTCAGTAGGAGTAGTAGTGGTAGTAGTAGTATTATGGTGTCTTGAATGCTTTATGAATATCCTAAGCCTTATTGGATACTCAGTTATTAGGTAGTGGAGGCTATGGCAGTGGTAGTAGTAGTAGTAGTAGTGGTAGTAGTTGTAAAGTTAGTAGTTAGTAGTTAGTAGTAGTGGTGATGGTACAGTTAGTAATAGTGGTGGTGGTAGTAGTAGTACAGTTAGTAGTAGAGGTGATGGTAGAGTTAGTAGTAGTGGTAGTAGTAACGTTAGTTTTAGTGTTAGATATAGTAGTTAGTAGGTAGTAAGTAATTAGTAGTAGTAGTAGTGGTAGTAGTAGTAGTAGTGGTAGTGGTAATGGTAGTGGTAGTAGTAGTGGTAGTAGTAAGTAGTAGTAGTGGTAATGGTAGTACTAGTAGTGGTAATGGTAGTGGTAGTAGTAGTGGTAGTAGTAGTAGTAGTAGTGGTAATGGTAGTAGTAGTAGTGGTAATGGTAGTGGTAGTAGTAGTAGTGGTAATGGTAGTGGTAGTGGTAGTAGTAGTAGTGGTGGTGGTAAAGTTAGTAGTAGTGGTGGTGGTAGTGGTGGTAGTAGTAGTAGTAGTAGTAGTGGTAAAATTAGTAGTAGTGGTGGTGGTAGTGGTAGTAGTAGTAGTAGTAGTAGTGGTAAAATTAGTAGTAGTGGTAGTGGTAGTAGTGGTACAGTTAGTAGTAATGGAGTTAGTCGTAGTCGTAGTAGTGTTAGTGGCAGAGTTAGTAGTAGTGGGGTTATTAGTAGTAATAGTAGTAGTAGTAATGTTAGTGTTAGTGGTAGAGTGTTAGCAGTTAGTAGGTGGTTAGTAAGTAGTAGTAGTGGTAAAATTAGTAGTAGTGGTGGTGGTAGTGGTAGTAGTAGTGGTAGTAGTAAAGTTAGTTTTATAGTTTTAGTGTTAGATATAGTAGTTAGTAGGTACTTAGTAAGTAAGTAGTAGTAGTGGTAGTGGTAGTAGTAGTGGTACAGTTAGTAGTAGTGGAGTTAGTCGTAGTCGTAGTAGTGTTAGTGGCAGAGTTAGTAGTAGTGGTAGAGTTTATAGTAGTTGGTAGAGTTATAGTAGTGGTAGAGTTAGTAGTAGTGGTAGAGTTAGTAGTAGTATGAGTAATGTTAGTTTTAGTGGTAGAGATAGTAGTTAGTAGGTAGTTAGTAAGTAGTAGTAGAAGAAGGAGTAGTAGTGGTAGAGTTAGTAGTAGTGGAGTTATTAGTAGTAATAGTAGTAGTAGTAATGTTAGTGTTAGTGGTAGAGTGTTAGTAGTTAGTAAGTGGTTAGTAAGTAGTAGTAGTGGTAGTAGTAGTGGTGGTAGAGTTAGTAGTATTATAGCCGGGTACTTGGATGGGAGACCGCTGGGAAAATCAGGTGCCACAGGGGGGCGCCAGTCGCAAAAACTGTCGTTGTGTCCTTAGGCAAGGCACTTCACCCACATTGCCTAGTATGAAAGTGGTGTGTGTGTGTGAGTGATGGTGGTGGTGGTTGGCGCAGATTGGCAGCCTCACTTCTGTCAGTCTGCCCCAGGGCAACTGTGGCTACAATAGTAGTTTACCACCAATAGTAGTTTATGGAGTGAATGAATAATGCTCTGTCTTTGAGTGTCCAAAAAAGCACTATATAAAACTGATGCATTATTATTATTATTAGTAGTAGTAGTAGTAGTGGTGGTGGTAGTGATACAGTTAGTAGTAGTGGTAGTAGTAATGTTAGTGTTAGTGGTATAGATAGTAGTTAGTAGGTAGTAGTAGTGGTGGTAGAGTTTGTATTAGTAATAGATTTAGGGTAACACTTTATAATAACTACACCTTATTTAGCCTTAATAAAGCATGAACAAAGACTTAATTAATAATGATTCACACTTAGTAACTACTTAATTACTACCTGAATTAGCACTTAACTTGCACTTAATTCACCTGTGCTGTAAATAGTTACTCATAAGTATTTCTTACTTAATTACTCATGAACTAACCATTTTGTGTTGCATTTGTAAATGTATATTTAAGTACAAATTTGAGCATTTATTAATGATTAGTAAGTCATGAGAGAATGATTTACTAATAATGCATTATTGTTTCTCTGGAATTTGATCAACCTTAACAAATGTTTAATAAAGCATAATTAGTCGTCATTTTAGAAAAACTCTCAGAAAGACTTAACTAACAGATAACAGCTGCCTTAATTATCATTGCATTGCATTATTAGTAAATCATTCTCTCATAGCTTATTAATCATTAATAAATGCTCAAATGTGAACTTAAATATGCATTTGTAAACATGCAAATGGTTAGTTCATGAGTAATTAAGAAGTATTGAGTAACTATTTACAGCACAGGCGAATTAAGTGCAAGTTAAGTGCTAATTCAGGTAGTAATTAAGTAGTTACTAAGCGTGAATCATTATTAATTAAGTCTTTGTTCATGCTTTATTAAGGCTAAATAATGTGTAGTTATTATAAAGTGTTACCAGATTTAGTAGTAGTGTTAGTGGTCGAGTTAGTAGTTGTGAGATAGTAAATTGTCGTTGTAGTAGTGGTGGCAGTCGTAGTATTTCCTGTTTTTCTCCATTGAAATGATATCTCCTCTTAAACCAGGATGTCTCCTCCAGTGACCACAGTGACTTATTGGAGGTCCATGACTTCATACGTTTGGTTTTATTGGGCAGTGGTCTGAGTTTGTAATGGAAGAACCACCTCAGGTCTTAAATCACGTTAAACAAAATCACATGCATTTGATTGGATTTATAAGCTCTGACCACTCTAAAGTCAGTTTTTAGTGTTTGCCTTATGTCACACGGACCTCCACATGTTAGTGTTTCCTGATTGGCGGCCAGAGATGAAGTCAGGTTCTACGGGGCACTATAACACGGCTATGAACTTTGTGATGTCATCAAGTGGTAGTTCTGTCACCTCAGATAAGTAATAGTTTGGTGTTTCTCAGTTCTCTCTGTTGTTTTTTTCTCATTTTTTTTTTTACATGTAAGTAGTCATGTTTGTTTTTTGACGCGAACAGAACTTGCGGCTCTCTGATTGGTTAATCCGCCTGTCAATCACGCCCTCTGAAATCAGGGAGACAGGATACAGCTTCAAATCGACTCGTGTTTGTAAAGTTTGGTCAAAGCGTGCGGTTCTGCCTGGACAGATAAAAAAACAAAACAAAAAAGAAGTATGTTTTTTAGTTGTATTTCCATGTTATCACCTATTGTATTTCGATGACTGTAGTACCTTGTTGCAAATACTCCAAAATTTGTCCCTCTTTTTACTTTTTCTCAAGTCATACTTTTATTAAATATGTCAGCATTTGGTAGAGTCTTCGAGCAACATTATCTTACAGTAACAGTATTTAAGGAGAACACAGTCTAACCCTTGGAAGTCAGTTTTCCATGGGTTTCAGCGTAATTAAAAATTTGCACCTTTCCATTAACAGTCGACATTTACAAATTTAATATTGTCATCAAAATGTCACCAATAAAAATGGAAGCTGAAACCCTTAAACTTGCACTGTGTAACTTGTTCCACAGTGTGACATTCAACAGCTCTACCTTACATTTATTTAATTACAGGTGCTTTTATAGCTCAAAACTACCTAGAAAAACAGACATTCTGACTGTGAGCAGTGTCGCCTCTCCACAGATCTGACCTGAAATTTGGTTTGGTTTGGTCTCCATGAAGATAGAAATGTTTAATATCACAGGGAAACAGGGACAGATTTTTTACATTCAAATAGCTCTTATTAAGAAACTAGAGGGACTATTGAAATAAGTAAAGTATCAGAATGTAGGAAAGAGTTACACTCCAACAGGGTAAAGTTAAACCTGTGATATTCTTTCAAGTTGTTGATAAAAAATTTTAAAACTCATGTTGGTAACGGAGGGAATGAAATATGCAGCACTTTTTGGGCAATAAATACAAACAGTGATAACTCTTGGTTCTCACTTACATATCCTTAACAAACTGGTTTGAATATTTGCTTCATATAGTTTTCTACCATATGGTACAAGATTAGGTTGAAAAACCTCTTACTTTTTGAGTAATGAGATTTTTTATTAAGAAAGGTCATGGTAACGGAGGGAAAAGTAACGGAGGGAAAATTGTGAAAACAAGTAGAAGGTGCACGATTTTACATCATTTGTTGCTTTTTTCTTCCGAATACTTTAATATTACTTCAAAATGAAAGGGTAAACTATTTCTATAAAATATGTCAGTCCTTCCAAGCTAATTTTATCATTTTAAATACTTTATTTTATTTTTTTTAAATCATGTACCTTCATCAACAGTTCAAAAATTGAATAACACAAGATATGATGAAATACATCCATTTATTTACATGATTTGCAGGTCTTTGAAATTTGGGAAATAATTTTTGTTCCATGTTTCATACATGGTCTGTTTAAAACATATGTAACTTTAGAACCAAAAATGGTACAGAAAAAGGTAAACAGTTTCATAAACTAGAGTACATATGTATCTGTTGAATACATTTTTGTATCAGATGCATTAACTTGAATTTTTGGCTTTGCTGTTTACTTCTGCTTGACCGAGCCCAATAGCATCTCCATGGAGAAAAGTATTTGAATGACCCTCCTCCAGAAGAGTTACTTTAATAGTCAGTTTTATTGTTGTAATAGTTGTAGTGCTTTTTGCAAATATGTTTCAATAGAGAGTTAGTAGTGGTGATAGTGGTAGAGCT
The DNA here is from genome assembly GCF_026225935.1 of Boleophthalmus pectinirostris. Classification (NCBI taxonomy): domain Eukaryota; kingdom Metazoa; phylum Chordata; class Actinopteri; order Gobiiformes; family Gobiidae; genus Boleophthalmus; species Boleophthalmus pectinirostris. Next base: position 34,756,489 of record NW_026571018.1, on the reverse strand, counting down.
CATTTTAAAAAGTATTGTTTGCTTGTTACTTGTTACATCTTTAAAAATTAATCCCTTACTTTACTTAGTTACCCTCTATAGAAAATAACTTTTTACTTGTTACTTTGGTAACTTTTTGATGGTAAACTCCATTTAAGGCTAAATACTGGCACAAGAACTATAGTCGACAAGTACCGTTAGAGAGTTCAAGAGGGCGTGAAACCGTTCTGAGGTTAAACGAGTGGGGACGACCCACCGATAAAGGGACGACCGCTTGGTGTGGGAGTATCCCCTTGAGGGACCTTTCCCCGGGTGTCGCTGGCCCCCGCGAGCGCACTTCCTCCAAGGCGGCTTTGGGTCGGCCAGGAAAGGCTCGAGGTGAACTTGGTGTAGATTCAACTACACTAAACCTACCAACACCTGAATCAATTTCTGTTACTTGTTATTTAGAATAGAAAGTCATTTTCAACATGAATTCTTAGCACTTTCTTACAATTGTGGTGTTGAGTCATTCTAAAGCTATTCAGGAAGACTTCATTTCTGTCCTGTGCATGTGACTTTTACTTTTTTGTATCGACACCTGCTCAAATGAGTATCTAGTTTTGATTCTAGTATCTGATTTGATACTTTTGACAACCCTAATAACTGATCTATGTTATAATGTAGTTTTCTCATCACAAACAGAGCTGGAGTTGTCTTTTGTTTCATTCACACATGTTTCACACACAAACCCTGCACATTTAGACTTAGTTCTTCTCTCTTCACTTTGTTCCACCTTGTGATGTCATGTGGTGACACAGGAAGTGCTTCACTGTGTTTTTAAACTCCATACACCTTCAGTAGAATCATTTGGATAATTTCAGCTCTGGATTTGTCAATTTCTACTCAATTAAAAGTAAAAAGTAGCTGTTAAAACTACCACTGCATGACATCACAAGGTGGAATAGAGCATTTTCAGCATTAGAGATGTGGATATACTAATAAAATAAATGTGTGAATGAAACAAAAGGCAACTGCAGGTATGTTTTTGATAAGGTAACAGCGTTATAACATGGCCTGCAGCGCACAAGAGTCCATTTTGTGTAATATTAGGACCTTTAGCACAGACACATGTTTTTCTAAATACAATCTGGCTTAAGTATTTTACAGGAATTCTACAAAAAAACCACATGCATTCCCGTCACTCAACACACTGCGTAATACTAAACAGGTGTCACCACAAATATAATCTGTTCTTGTTTTTTAACTGCTTCTTTGTTGTGTTGTTCCTCCTCAGATGGCCGTCCTGAAGGCAGTACCCAGGGGCATGTACGACGGACCGGTATCCGAGTATTCTCTGTCTCGCGGTGGAACGCCATCGGCCTCGGCCCGCACCTCTCCCACCAAACAGCCCCTCAGAAACCTGCACCAGTCCGGCTTCACTCTGTCAGGTGACCGCAGTTATTCAGGCGCCGGGTTCTCGCATGTGTTGACACCAGTTTTTGCTTTGCCATTTTACATGTCAGCTCGTATTATGATAGAAACCAGAGACGAGCCAGAATCTGTCACCACCGCCAAATACATGCAGCGAATTATAGACTGATGTGGGCAGGATCAGTTACATTTACATTTTAAAGAAATGTGTTCCCTTAGAGTTAGAAGGTTCTGTGTGTGTTCTGGTTCCTCTGAGATGTTTAAGTTTAAAGTTTTGTCCACTTGTACAGCAGAAATAAAAGAGGGGATACACTGATCTGATACATGAGGGTTTAGGTCACCCCCAGGAGACTCTAAACTGAGAATATTTGAGACATTTGAGAAAGTGGATGTTCTGGGAAGTGATCTTTGGCAGAACACATGTTTTTTTTTTGGAATTATAAGGTTCTATCTACAAAACATGCCAAAAACAACAACTTTTGTCCCAGTGATCAACTTAATTTTATTAAATATGAATATGCTACATATTTAAAAGTCCAACATTTTGACAACATTGAAGTTTAAATGATTAAACCTTGCTCTTTTTATGGTCAGAAACATAAGTTTACAAATATGATCCAAATAATAGTTCAGCAATAGCTTTTGCCATTCAGTCATAAATAAAGATTATTAGATATTTATGCATCCATTCATCCATTTTCTTCCACTTGTGGGGAAATCAGTCTAAGCGGGGATTCCCAGACTTCCCTCACCCCGGACACTTCCTCCAGCTCCTCCAGGGGGACCCCGAGGCGTTCCCAGGTCAGCCGAGAGACATAGTCCCTCGAGTGTGTCCTGGATTTCCTTCTGGACACTGAATTATTATTATAATTGTACCCACCTGATTTTTAGATATTCATTTGTTGAAATAGTTTTCTTTAGTTAGCTAAACAGCTAACAGCATTATACTTGCATAAAACATATCAAACATAAGATTAAAACTTCAACTTTCCTTTGTTTTTATATAAGTCGTTCATAATGACTCAAATTACACAAAAATCTATCTGAAGTTTATGTTTAAATATCCTTTTTAGACCAAAAATGCTGTCTTCTGTAACAGAACAAAGATGGAATAGCAACTTTCCAAAGCAGCTGACTGTGATTGGTTAATTTAAATCTGGTCTATGTTCTGATTGGTTCAACCAGATAGAGCCTTGTAACACCAAGTGAATATTCAAAACTGCACCTGCATTTCTGCATTTGTGGTTTCCATTCAGTGTTGTATACATAGACTGTAAATAAAGGAAAATAGGAAGTGAGCATGGGCACGATTTGGCTCCATCGATTCTGGCTCCATCGATTCTGGCTCCATCAATTCTGGCTCTATCCATTCTGGCTCCATTTCACTTTCTATTGAAAACATGTGGCCCGTCTCACTGTAACTGCTGCTGTCAGCCTCGTCATTTTGGTCTTAAAATGTTCTTATTAATCCGCTCCACATGATCCTGGGCTTTTTATTTTGATATTTTGTCCGTAAATCAAGATATGAACATTAATAACAGACAAATCAGGTGCGTTCTTTCGCCGAGATCACGCTCCCTAGTGTTATCAACAGGTTTGATTGACAGCTAAACCAGCGGTGTGGGCGGGAAATGGCAGGAAATGGCAGGAAATAGCGAGAAATGGCGTTACCCTCAACATCCTCGCTCTTCATTGGCTCTTTGGTTGATATGATACTCATGGTCAAAATCCTAACTATGGAACTTACCTCCAATTTCGCCCCATTATGAACGACTTCGATGAGCTTCATTTGACTGGACACCTCGATGAGCTTCATTTGACTGGACACCTCGATGAGCTTCATTTGACTGGAGCAGAACTCTATGGGTGACGTCGCACTCACTTAGTCCACGTCTTTATACAGTCTCTGGTCGTACTGTATATTAGGGAAGTTCCAGCTACTACAAATATACACACTGGTTCCAGACAATGTCCAGCACACATGGTTGTGATTGCGGGATAGGGCCGTTACCACAGCGGAGGACTTCTCTCCAGAGAATAATTCAAGCTCGTCTCAATTTGTTTGTTTACGGACGTCCTTCCCGAGTCATTCGAGGCCAGTCAGCTTCACTGCATGTGGCCTGCGCTAACCCGTAACCGTTCAAACCTACTGTCTCTCATGTGGTTAGCCGTGACGTTAGCGTGGCTCCTAATTGAAACCTTATATTCGGTAACTGATGCTAGGCTAATTTGTGTTAGCTGAATCCTCTTAACTCCATTACATCAGTCACTTTTGGTTCATGATTCACGTTTGAAAGTATTTGCTCTGAGTCCAAGTGAGTAACGGCTTCCTCCAGTATCTCCCACTCCAAACTTGGCCAAATGGACTCAGCGCAGACAAGAAAGAAGGGAAACTCTGTCTGCTCGAGAGATGTTCCTATATAGAAACAAGTGTTGTCACCATACTAACATTTACAAAACAAAAAACAAAACTCTAGTCTACTCACGAGATGTTCCTATAAAAAAAAAAAAAAAACTAGTGTTGTCACGACACTAACATTTAAAAAAACAAAAACTCTAGTGTGCTCAAAAGATGTTCCTATATAGAAACTAGTGCTGTCAAGGCATGATACTAACAAAAAACAAACAAACAAAACTCTAGTCTTTTCAGATGTTCCTATATAGAAACTAGTGTTGTCACGATAATAAGATAAAAAAAAAAAATCTCTAGTCTACTCAAGAGATGATTTCCTCAAGATTATACTCAATGCTCACTACCGATTCCAATACCACAATGATAATTAGTAGTGATAGCGGAATTCCATATTTGGAATTCCAACCGCAAGTATCACAGCAATGCCGATTTAATACAAACATTTTAAGTTCAAAAGGACAAGTCTGACAGGAGCAGTTACACCATATATATATTAGAATATACAGTCTTATATTAGAGTATACAGTTGTATGTCTATGTGCTCTTATATTTGTTCTGATACAGATCAAGATTATTGTAAAGCCACTCAGAAAAGCTTCGTTTAAGTTTAGTGTCTAGTTTCAGTGCTAGTTTTAGTATTGATTAGTATCTGAAAGTCTACAACTTCTACAACTTCTTCTACTATTACTATACTATTAAAGGTGTAACTTTTTGGTCGGGGGTCCGTCACCTGCTAGTTTCTATGGAGATGTCATTGCTCTGCCTGGATCTACCTTACATTTATTCAATTACAGGTGGATTTATAGCTGGTCTGGTTTGGTTTCCATGAAGATAGAAAGGTTAAATAGCCTGATTCATCAGCTGGTTTCATTTCGTAGAACCCGTCTGACCTCACAGCGTTAGAATTCGTTCCCTTGACGATAGGCGGGTACTTTTTTATTTAACCAATCGCTGCTATATGGTCGTCACATATGTAATGTGCTGCTAACGGGGATAACTGGTATATTAAGCTTTTCCCAAATCCCGTAGGAAGAAGGACAATAACATCTGTCCTCTTGATAAATTCACCAAACATTCTCTTTGTTCCTGTTTTAAATCCTCGATCTCGGGAATCGTTGCCAACAAAGAATATATGGCTCTTTGCTGATTGGCTGGTGCTGATCGAACTCGCCCTTCCAGGGTTTTTGCAAACCGTCTATTGTATATTGATTCCTGATCTGGTCCCTGGAGAGAAATGAAATTGAGTGGAGGCACTAGGTGGCACCAGCCTGGCTAAAGGTTTAATGCCATACTGTGAAACATTTTTCTAATACAGGGCTGTCAAACTCCTTTTGGTGCAGGGGCCGTATCCAACATACTTTGATCCCAAAGAGTCTGGATCAGAAAACTCATGTCATATATACCCCAAAAATAGTTCAAATATTTGTGCAGAGAAATGCAAATCTGTTACAGAAATCTTTTTTAATTAATGAACTCTTCCTTTTACAAAATATTATAATATTATGAACAACCTGAAACAAAACAAAAAAAAGCAATTTCAACACAATGTTTAAACATGAACTTGTACGCAAATAGAAATAAGTTAATTTTTCTTGGAAAATCCTGCACTCGGCATCTATTTTTCTCATTTTTTTTTCGTGCATTTTGCTGCTCTGGTGGGAGGGGCCACGTACAGAGACGCTGGAGACGCTGCTGTGATAAACACCGCAGGAAATTACCAATATTTTAATAGAAAATATAATTCAAATATTTTAGTAGAAAATCAGCTGAGGGCCAGACTAAAGGTCATAGAGGGCCGGATCAGGCCCCCGAGCCGTATGTTTGACACCCCTGCTCTAATATAAAACAATAACATGCCCACAGAGAATTGCATTTTTCTGACCCTCCACCAGAAAAGTTACACAATGCACCTAAAAAAGTAAATGTACAACAACTGCAATTACAACTACTACTTTTGGTTATTTGTACTACCATTACTATTCCCACACCACTAATACTAAATGCTTCATACTTTATATACACATGTTGACTGAAGTTTTTCATCTATCTACACACACTGACATATGATATACAGTAGTTAAATAACAGTACTTCCTCAGCACGTCGTCTTGACCTCGGGATGGATTCTTGTGTAACTACTTGGCATTCAGCCCAAACTGCAGCAGTAGAACTTCCTCCTGCGTTTGCACATGTGGTCACAGTCTATTAGAAAGCCTCTCGAACGTGAGACTCTCCGTGTGCATCTGCTCCGGGCCGAACGGAACACAACGCCAAGGATGGATTAGCCACGGTTCCAAACGTGTCATTAGTCGGACTGTCGGGGAGGGAGGTGTGCGCAGACAAAGCGTAACTCAGCTGTGCAGGTCGTGTTTACAATGGAAGCTGCTTTAGTAGTTAGTCACCGGACAGTTTGTGCTGTTGGACACAAACAGATGTTCTTGAGACAGTTGTGCAGCAGTCATTTTGTAGCTTGGGCCTGAGGTGAAATTCTAACTACCGTATTTTCCTTATCCACTGGCCAATCAGAGAAGAACTGTGAAGCCATGACGTCAAACTTAAAGGTTGTATGGAGGATTTTTTTTTGTTTCAAATTGTCAATGATAGCATTATAGAGGTGCAGTAGCCTTGTAATTATGATGACCAAAAAAAGAGAATAAAAATTCATCAACTCTGGACGTGGTGGGGCTAAACATTTGCCAATAGATAACGACACTGCCTCGTTATCTGTTAGCTGACAGGCTGTCAATCAATCTCCCTACGTTTCTAGCGTAACTGACTTGCCTGCGCGCCGCCGGTACGTGGTTTACGTACGCCTGTCACGCAGTCCACAGACGCAAGCCGCACAGACGCTGTTTACTCCACCAACGCAACAGTTCTTAGCTGCTTTTTTTGACCTATATCTTCCTCGCAGTTCGCACAAAGTTTGTTGCAATGGCGACAAGAATCCAGGAGCAGTTCGCCGCAAAAGAAAGTCCGTTTTTGAGGTCGCTGAAAGAAGAAGACAAGGGGAAAAGCAGCGAAGCCAAACTAAGGTGATTCTTATAGATTGATTCCAGCGATGGCGCGACTGAAGCAGACGCAGGGTCTAAAGACTGACGCACTGGTCACCAAATTACTCCTGGACAGGTCACTTCTGCTTATTATGAAAACGTACTTTATTTCCAAGAGCTAGTCAAAGGTTTTTCAGGACACGAAAGCGATATCCTATGTCTGAAAACGTAATTTTCAATGCAAAGAAAGAGTCCGCTTGCTGCTGCGTGTTGTAGCTAGTTCATTCGCACTGAATCTCCGCGCAACTCTTCTCTGCACCCCTTTCCTGCTCCTGTCCCCGCTGCCCGTTCCGCTCTTCCCCCTGCTCCTCACTTCTCCGGGCACGGAATCTCCGCGCACCGCTCCCCTCTCCCCTCTCCTCTCCTCTCTCCTCTCTCCCTGCTCCGCTCTTCTCCCTGCTCCTCACTTCTCGTCCGCGAACGAAATGTCCGCACACCCGCTCCCCCCGCTCCTCACTTCTCCGTCTTGCCTAACCAACACTGTAGTTAGTTGTTTACAAGTCATGTGCAGCGCACCGGCTGTAAACAAACCTGTTTTCTGGCGTAAAGAGGAGGCGGGAGGAGGCGTTTCTACGTAGGAGCTGTAGGGGAGGGGGGGTGGTTTCACGCATGCGCAACATTTGAAAAAGGACAAACAGTCGCTGGATTTCTCGTTCCTTGGAAAATCCTCTATACAACCTTTAAGAGCCTGTCTAGGTCCCTTTTGTGGTACAGCACAACAGTAAACAAAGCAGTCGAGATGGATGTAGACAAAGACAGACATTCTGTGTTGACAACGACTCCCGAGACTGAGAATTTAAAGCTGAAACAAAGAGAATGTTTGGTGAATTTCATCAAGGGGAAAGACGTTATTGTTCTTCCTACGGGATTTGGCGGATTACATACGACATGACTAAATAGCAGCGATTGGTTAAATAAAAAAAAGTACCCACCTACCGTTGAGCGAATGAATCCTAATGCTGCGCAGTCTGATGGTTTACACGAAGTGAAACCGGCTGATGAATCAGGCTGGAGATAGGTGGGCCTGTCTGTGTTTTCGTAGCGTGTTTCAGTTCCAGCAGCAGCAGATCAGACGCAGCATTCAGTCTGTTTCTGTGCTTTGTCTTCATTTTTGTGAGCACAGAAAGTCCCAGTTCACAAATACAGTATATGTAGTCAGTGTTGGGAAGGTGACTTTTAAAATGTATTCCCCTACAGATTACACATTACATACCCCAAAATGTAGTTTGTAACATAATCCATTAAATTACTTCAGGTGAGTAACGTAATCTGAATACTTTGGATTACTTGGTTTGCTGTAGAGAAACAAAAACGAGGATGTCGTAACATCAGATATTTTGTCTGATAAAAGAAAATAAAAAGCCCAGTCTTTACTTAACCAAATTAAAAATATTATTGATAGAAGACGAGGAGACACGGTCCGTGCAGCATGATTTAGTCCTGTTAAATCCTGTTTTAGACATGGTTTAGACCTCGTTTAGTCCTGGTTTAGTCCTGGTTTAGACCTGGTTTAGACCTAATTTTTAGTCCTTGTTTAGGACTAATTTTTAGTCCTTGTTTAGTCTTGGTTTAGACCTGGTTTAGTCCTGTTTTAGTCCCAGTTTAGTCCTGGTTTAGTCCTGGTTTAGACCTGGTTTAGACCTAATTTTAGTCCTTGTTTAGTCCTGTTTTAGTCCTGTTTTACTCCTGGTTTAGTCCTGGTTTAGACCTGGTTTAGACCTCATTTTAGTCCTTGTCTAGTCCTGGTTTAGACCTGGTTTAGTCCTGTTTTAGTCCCGATTTAGACCTGGTTTTAGTTCTTGTTTAGTCCTGGTTTAGACCTGGTTTAGATCTGGTTTAGACCTGGTTTTAGTCCTGGTTTATTCCTGGTTTAGACCTGGTTTTAGTCCTGGTGTAGATCTAGTTTAGACATGGTTTTAGGCCTGGTTTAGTCCTGGTTTAGACCTGGTTTAGATCTAGTTTAGAACTGGTTTTAGTCCTGGTTTAATCCCTGTTTAGATCTAGTTTAGAACTGGTTTTAGTCCTAGTTTAGTCCTGGTTTAAGATTTAGTGTGATTTAGTGTCCGGCAATGAGTGGAATTACTGAGGGAAAAAAAAAGGGATATAGCCCAAAATGTGAAAACAGGAAAATACCCATGTGTAATCCATTTATTTCAACAAAGTAATTATGATCTAATTACCGCTCATTCAAACAGTAACTGTAACTGAATACAGTTACTCATAATATGTACTCTGATTACATAACTCCGGTACATGTAATCTGTTACTCCCCAACACTGTACGTAGTAGAGAAAGGAATAAGCAGAGAAATACTGATCCTACAGAGAACAGGATATTCACTCGCTCTGTCATGTGTCAGAACTTTATACTGCAGACCTACATGCAAGACAACCCCCCCCCAAAAAAAAAACAATGGTATAGTGCAGGGGTGTCAAACTCATTTTGGTCCAGGGGCCATATCCAACCTACTTTGATCCCAAAGGGGCCGGATCTGAAAACTCATGGCATATAAACCCCAAAAATAACAATAAGTTCAAATATTTGTGCAGAGAAATGCAAATCTATTACAGAAATATTTTTTTAATTGATGAACTCTTTCTTTTACAAAATATTATAATATTATGAACAACCTGAAACTTAAAAAAAAACGTAATTTCAACACAAAGTTTTAACATTAACTTGTGTGCAAATAGGAATAAGAACATTTTTCTTGGAAAATCCTGCACTCGGCGTCTACTTTTCTCATTTTGGACATTTTTCTGATGAGGGTGTCACGGTCAACAGTCAAAACGATCGTCCTTTAAGAGTGTTTGGAAAGAGACAAGTCTTCATTTGTGCTGCTCTGGTGGGAGGGGCCACGCAGGCGCTGGAGACGCTGCTATGATAAACACCGCAGAAAATAAACAATATTTTAATAGAAAATATAATTAAAATATTTTAGTACAAAATCAGCCAAGGGCCACATTAAAGGTCTTGGAGGGCCGGATCTGGCCCCCGGGCCTTATGTTTGACACCTGTGGTATAGTGTATGGTTGTTACGACCCCAGGCCTTCAGTTCTGATTTGTTTAGTGTATTTTAAATTATTTTCTCCTGATTCCTGCTGTGGGAGCCCTGGCCCGTGATTGGTGGGGCATGTCTACGCCCACTTCACCTGCAGCCACCTCCCCCTTATTTAAGAACATTGCCAGCAGTTGTTCAGGGCTGCTGGCCTTTTGTGTTTGTGTTCGTGTGTGTGTCCAGTTCTGTAGTTTAGTTCTGTTTTGTGCCTTCTTTTATTTGGTCACTCGATTCTGTTTGTGGGCTTATGTGGTTTACTTTGGGGCACTTGTGTTTTAGTTTTGTGTGTGTCCCTTTAGTTAACCACTAGTTCTTGTGACCCATTTTGTGACACAGAACTCCTTATTTGTTAATCCTTTTCTTTTGTTTCTTAGTTTAGGTTATTTTCTGTATATATTTTAGTTTGGTTTGTTAATTTACCTTTACATTCCTATCAATTAAAGGTTGTATAGAAGATTTTCCATGAAAGAGAAATGCAGCAACTGTTTGTCCTTTTTTAAATGCTGCGCTTCGCTCCTTTTCCCTTTCTCTTCTTCTTTCAGCAACGTCAAAAATTTACTTTCTTTTGCGGCGAACTGGTTGTGAATTCTTGTCTGCCATTAAAACAAAATTTGTGCAAACTGAGAGCTACAGTTAAAAAAAAAAGACACCAAGAACCGCTAAACATGAACCGCAAACATAAACCACACAATCCCAGCACGTCGGCAAGTCAGCGACGCTAGAAAAAGTAGGGAGTTTGATTGACAACCTAACAGCCAATAGATAAAGAGGTAGCCTTGTTTTCTATTGGTTGATGTTTATCTGCCCCCAGCACGTCCACAGCTGATGGATTTTCATTATTATTATTATTTTTTTGGTCATCATAATTACAAGGCTGCTGCTTCTCTATAATTCTATTTTGGGTAACACTTTATAATAACTACACCTTATTTAGCCTTAATAAAGCATGAACAAAGACTTAATTAATAATGAACAAAGACTTAATTAATAATGATTCACGCTTAGTAACTACTTAATTACTGCCTTAATTTGCACTTAATTTGCCTGTGCTATTAGTTACTGTATACTGTATAGTTACTCATAATTATTTCATACTTAATTACTCATTTACTAACCATTTGAGCATTTATTAATCATTAGTAAACTATGAAGAGAATGATTTACTAATAATGCAAGGCAATTATAATTCAGGCAGCTATAATCTGTTAGTTAAGTCTTTTTGAGAGCTTTTCTAAAGTGAAGACTAATTATCCTTTATTAAACATTTACTAAGCATGAATCATTATTAATTAAGTCTTTGTTCATTATTAATTAAGTCTTTATTCTTGCTTTAAGAAGGCTAAATAAGGTGTAGTTTTTATAAAGTGTTACCCTATTTTGAACTTTCATTGTCAATTTGAAACAAACAAACAAACAAAAAACCCTCCATACAACCTTTAAACATTACTTCTTTTATTCCATTATTCTACCTTGTTTTTTTTGTCCCTGACCCCAACATATGCATTTAAGATGTGAACTTTGAACAAATGCCTATTATTAATTATTATCAGCAGAAACACAATTAGTATTGAAGCAATCCTGACTTCAAAATTTCTTCTGTTGTAAAGAACAACACAGACCAGAGCAGAAATGAAACAGTCAGAGCTTCTCCTGTTTCCCACACGTCCAATAACGTTCTGCTTATGAAAGTCCACCATGTTCTGTGACACTGCCCCCTCAAAGATAACTCACTGTAGACTCTGAGTTATTCCGCTCTGGGGCTCACCTCCTGCTGAGTTGAGTAACTTCGGATCAAGATTTAGCTCTGTCCGGGTCTGACATCATTGTATTTTCCATTTTAACATCACAGAGCATCGCCTGCAGACTCTGGCTCATCCTTTGGAAACCTTTCAAACTGAACATGGTTTATTTTATGATTAAAATGTGACATGGAGCAGAGTTTGCGCTGCCGTCTCATCTTAGTGATGAGTAGCGGGGGTTGTGTTTTGGGAACTGTCTATTCCCTGGAAACGACTGAAGCTCTGATGGTTTGTGTGACAGTCCTGACACCAAAGTTCAAACATCAGGACGAATATATAATGACATAGAGTCTGCTGGAAAGCTGAGGTCACTGCAGAATAGTGTGAGTTGAACACAAAGGGCCCGTATGACTCTGTTTTCTGATCTATTTTATAATGTTACTCATCGAAAACAGACCTGGAGTTGTGTTTTGTTTCATTCACTCATTTCTAACACACAATTATGCATATTTACTCTAAATTCTCGAACAGAAAACACCGTTCCGCCTTGTGATGTCATGTGGTAATACAAAATGTGCCCCACTGTGTTTTTAAACTTTCACTAGAATCATTTGGACGACATCCCTGGAATTACTAATCTTTACTGAACAGAAGGCAGCGGTGGAATGTAATTAAGTAAAAGTAGTAAAGTACTGCACGTAAGTAAACATTTTAGGTATCTGTGCTGTACTTAAGTGCATTAAACTGGATACTTTTTATATCTGAGAGCAGGTATCTGTACTTTCTACTCCACTACATTTGTAAATGGATTGGAAAGTAAAAGTATTTTTGAATTATTGTTTGACACCTGTTGAAAAATGTGAGGTTTTTTTTTTTTTAACACATTTTTTTTACGCAAAAATAAAACAATAAAAAAGATTTTAAAAATGATTTAAATGTTTTAACCAAACAAAATTCAGCACAAATTTGTATTTAAATCTCTACATTTGAACCCTTGTATGACCTCAAAATATGCACAAAATACTTTTATTTCTTACTCATGCATACATAGTGCACACATAGACACAGTATATTTTTAAACTGGTATTTTAATACTTACTTACATATTTAATTACATATTTACCTACTTACTTACTTGCATACATTTTTTCATGTGAAACTTTGACTTTTACTTGAGTATTTTTTATTAGATTTTTTTATTTTTTTTTTTTTTTTTTGGCTCTGTAACCTGTACTTTTACTTAAGTAACAAAGCTGAGTATTTCTTCCACCACTGAACAAAAGGAGCTGTTAACTTGCAAACTACCTCTTCATGACATCACAAGGTGGAACAGAACATTTTGATCTTTGGAGATGTAAACAGACTTATAATAATAAAGAGTTAGTCTGTTTTAATGTGGTAACAACATTCTAACATGGCTTAAAGGTGCATTGTGTAACTTCTTCACCTGCTGTTTCTATGGAGATGTCAGGAATGTTCCACAATATGACTTTAAACAGCTCTACCTTACATGTATTTGACTACAGGTGGTTTTACAGCTCAAAAATACTCAAAAGTACCTTGAAAATCCTACATTCTGACTCATAACTTGGTCTGGTTTAGTCTCCATGAAGATAGAAAACTTTAATACCATATTGTGAAACATTCCAGACAAACAAATAACATCTCCCTGAAGAAAAAAAAAAAGCATTTGACGGACCCTCCACCAGAAAAGTGACACAGTGCACCTTTAAAGTTCACAAGAGTCAATTTCTCGTAATGTAGGACATTTACTGCAGATTTGTTGACCTGGTTTGTGGTTCATATCTGGGTGATTACTGGGCCTGTCCACATGAAAGAGGAACAGCTCCACGTCTTCTCCGTTAGCAAAAATAAACACAAGTGAAATGATGTTCTCACATTCAGAACGCAGTGCCATTATTCAACCCCAAGTACGTGATCGTTGTCAGTTGAAAGGATTTTAAGACATGAGATTAATACGGCAAATGTGTGTTCCGAACAAATAATGAAAAGATTCAGCATTTGAGAATCGTCAGTTTCTTTCCAGAACCTTGGCCTCCATCTGAAATAAGACATAATTAAATTTAAAGGTCCTATATGACGCAAAATCGATTCTTGTGAACTTTAAATGGTGTTAGAATGTTGTCACGATGTTCTGTTCCACCTTGCGTTGTCATGAAAAGGTAGTTTGCAAGTTAAGCTACTTTTTAACTTTTGTTCTGTAGAGATTGGCAATTCTAGGTCTGAAATCATCCAGATTATTCTAGTGAAGCTGTATTGAGTTTAAGAAGCAGTGGAGCACTTCCTGTATTACCACATGACACCACAATGTGCAACAGAGACTACGTTCAGACTGCAGGGCTTAAAGGGATAGTTCGGGATTTTTGACATAAATCTGTATGTCATCCTCGTGAGCAGTGTCGTGCATCTACACTGACTTACCCCCGACAGCGTCCGGCGAGCCGAGACACTGGCCGTTTTCGGTGCTGACGAAAGTAGTCCGGCAAGTTGGCTGGGGACTGTAATAAAGCGTTTTTCTTTCAAGTGCTGTCAGAGTGCGATTTAAAAAAAAAAATTGAGAGATTAATTAATTATGATCTGTAATTAATTAATCTAATTAATCTCATTTTAATCTCACCTAAAAATTGCTGAGAAAAGCCTTCAATTTGAGGTATTTTCATTTAAATTCATTATTACATTATTGTGGCAGATCAAAAGACTGATATAGATTTAAAAAAGTGACTTTATAAAGTCATTTATTGTTTAATCAAATCTCTCCAAATTGGCTGTTGAGCCCAAGTCTCCATGAATAAGAAACTGTTTGCTGTAAAGTAGCAAAGACGAGGAAATCTGAACATAATAACTTTTGTTTACTTAAAGACAATAAAAAGTCCAGTCTTTCCTTAACCATATTAAAAATATTACTGATAGAGAAATGCTTTATATATGAGATCACTGGTTTTAATCCTGGTTTAGACCTGGTTTAGACCTGGTTTAGTCCTAGTTTAGTCCTGGAATGGATTAATCCTGGTTTTAGTCCTGGTGTTAGTTCTGGTTTGGTCCTGGTTTAGTCCTGGTTTAGATCTGGTTTAGACCTGGTTTTAGTTCTGGTTTTAGTTCTGGTTCTGGTTTAGTCCTGGTTTAGTCTGGTTTCTGGTTTTAGTTCTGGTTTAGTTCTGGTTAGTCCTGGTTTAGTCCTGGTTTAGACCTGGTTTTAGTTCTGGTTTTAGTTCTGGTTTAGTCCTGGTTTAGACCTGGTTTAGTCCTGGACTGGATTAGTCCTGGTTTTAGTCTTGGTGTTAGTTCTGGTTTAGAGGCACAGGAGGAAGCTCGGTTTACGCCGCGTACGCGAGAAAACACGATCCACACGCGGCTCACGGGAGCACGTCGGTGTCCACGCAGTAACTACGGAAGGAAACGTGGTCCGCGCGTTCTCAGGTTAATGACGATGATGAAGGTGTGTGTTTGTGTGTGTGTGTGTGTGTTTGTGTGTGTTTGTTTGTGTTTGTTTGTGTTGTTTGTGTGTTGTTTGTGTGTATTTGTGTTTGTGTGTGTTTTGTGTGCGTGTCCCCTCATGTGGCAGGTCACTATAGGACAGTAGTGCAGACATCATGAGCCTATGCAGGTTGTTTTCAGGCGATTTTATATTTGTTATTTTCTTTTATATTTCACGTCGGGAGAATAATTTCCAAGACACGAATGCGTTTTTCTCTGTGCACTGCTGCTCTGTTCTACTGGCTCTACGACCTCGACCACTGTGCCTGACGCCGCCAACTTTAACATGACGTTCACATCGCTCTTACTGCGCGCGTTTTGTGTGGGTTTCCGGCAATGAGAGGAATTATCGAAATAAAAAAATGTATAAATGTGTTTTTGTGTTGTGTGTGTGTGTTGTTGTTGTCCCAACAACACATAAAAACAGGTTTTATAATAAAGCAACTCGCATACAGAAACACTAAAGTTAGAGATTAAAAATGAGATTAACGTGATTAAAAAACATAACGCGCTAAATATGACTGTAATTAATTAATCGCAATTAACACGATAATTTGACACCCCTAATTTTTGCATCACAAAACCATCGTCGCCTAAAAAGTCAGACCTCATTATCGCTTGGCACTGTTTTCTTTCCGTTCGTATCACTGCGCGCTGAAAAAACTGCTATTTTCTTCATTATTTGTCTCCAAAACCAAAATTTTAAAAATGTATAACGAAATAAATGGATAAAAGCTGTTTCCCATTTCTGTCACTTACACTGCAATGCCGAACATTTGCAGCACATACGGACTGAACCAGGACTAAAATAGGACTAAAACAGGACTAAAACAGGACTGAGTGACGGGACGAGCCCGGGACCAGACCAGGACCAGACCATACTCAGACCGGCACTGAGATCGGGACCAGACCGGGACCAGAACAGGAGTGAGACCAGGATCTGGTTTAGTTCTGGTTCAGTCCTGGTTTAGACCTGGTTCCTGCTGTAGTCCAGTTTTAGTCCTGAGTTCAGTCCTAGTTCAGTCCTGGTCTGATCCCGGGCTCAGTCCTGGTCTCAGTCCTGGTCTCAGTCCTGGTTTCAGTCCCAGTCTGGTCCCGGTTTGGTCCTGGTTCAGTCCGTATGCAGCGCAAAAGTCCGACATCGCAGTTTAAGCCACGGAAATGGGAAATGGTCGGGTCGTTATGATTTTTTTTTTCAATTTAAACACAAAATTGAAAACTGGAAAAACAAATCTTTATATGTTTTTTTCATTTTGGTTTTGGAGACAAATAATGAAGAAAATTGTTGTTCTTTTGTTTCCTTATTTTTGGTTTTATTTTAGAAAAACGAATGAACGAATGATACACAGATTCTTGTCTCCCAAAATCCGGTCCAGTTCTTGTAAAACAGACAGGTTACACGTCCACAGCCGCTTCGTTTGTTTGAGTCTTTAACCTCCTTGGATTTGACTCGCAGGATCTTTATTTTTCATTGACATTGGAGCCGGGCGCCTGTAGCTGCACTCGCGCATTTCTTTGGCATTCATTTTTTCCTTGAGTTTTCAGACTATTCTAAAACTTTTTTTGGTAGTTATTCCTAGTGTGTGCATTGTGTCACCATGGTAACTGATGAACATTCCTCCATAGGCAATGAGGCAGAACTCCCCCAGCGTGAAGTCTCTGCAGAGTATCGATATGACAAGTTTGTGGAGCTGATCCCAAACAAATAATGAAAAAAAATATATAAAATCCACATTCCTGCATCGACAGTTTCAAGACCACTTAAATTGCTCGTATATTTTAACAGATTTCTACAGACCCTTGGCTTCCATCTGAAATAAGACGACAAATTTAAGAATGTGAATGCATCTGATTACTTCACTAGTTAAAATATTTGACCATTGGGATTGAGGCTATTTCCTGTTTTCCTTAAGCCAGGGGAAACATATTAAAACAAGACAACAGACTCTTAAAGACCTAATATCTCATTTCTCTTTTCTGTTTTCTTTAGTACAGATATATTGAATAAGCAGCTCTTGAGGTCAGAAGAAGTTGAACAAGTCTGCTGCTGCTGTGGCGTCTGCGTCTAATTATAAAGCGTTTAATAGTCCGATAATCAGGAAGTTGTTGACAGCAAAACTCCGCTCTGTTCTAGACCTTATAAAGTCATCGGAGTTAATAATAGTTCAGAATGTATAAGGTAAGTGAGGAATAACTGTGGACCGCTGCAAACTGTTTAAAATGACACACAAAACCGGTATGTGAGTTGTTCACTCAAACAGAACATGCTCTGTTCCACCTTGTGATGTCATGTGGTAATAGAGGAAATGTTCCATAGTGTTTTTAAACTCCAAACACCTTCACTAGATTTATTTGGATCATTTCAGACCCGGAATTGGCAATTTCTGTTGAACTAAATGTAAATGACATGACATCACAAGGTGGAACGGAATGGAGGTTTTGAGTTTTGGAGATGTAGACAGACTAATAATAAAGGATTATTCAAACATATGTGAATTCAACAGAACACAACTCCAGTTTTTTTTGTTTTTAGTTTTTTTTTTTAGAAGGTTTCACAAGAATCCATTTTGTGTAATATAGGACCTTTAAGCCCAAGATATTTTCAAATCGATAATTCAATTCAGTTCATCTTTATTCCAGACTCATGGTCCATTTTTAAAAACAGACAAGGACAGTGACATTACAAAACTAGAAAAGCAGTCAGAGAGCGCAGACCTCCGCCAAGGACTACCCCCATTTTTTATATAAATTGCGATAAAATCAGTCTTCTGGATCAGATCCGGATCAGCCTTTGGAATATGAAAGAGGATCCCATTGTCCATCCCTGAGTCAAATTTCATGGGGTTTGGTCAATAATTAACCGAGATATTGAGAAACAAAATTTTTCTTCCGGATCACCCCCAAAATGAAATCAGTTCTTCCTTTTCACATTTCCAACAAATGCTGAAAATTTCATCAAAATCGGTCCATAACTTTTTGAGTTATGTTGCTAACAGACAGACAAACAAACAAACAAACAGACAAACGCCGGCAAAAACATAACCTCCTTGGCGAGGTAACAATAAACATTTATGTTTTTAAAAAGACAGCCACACCAGTGTCTCCACATGCTGGACTGACATTTTATTGCACTGAATCTCATATTTGTGAGTGACATTATTATTTCATTGTCTGATTTGTTGTTGACGCCATATTACAGTGCCTCCTGGTGGCCGCTCCAACATCACGTCTCTCAGTTAAACCCATGGAGGAGGAAGAGGAGGAGGAGGAAGAGGAGAGTGTGGGGTGTAGTTAGTTTTGGGGTTGTCATGGTGAATGAATGAGATGCAAAATGACCATGCGTAGTTTCAAAGTCAAGAAAAAAAGAGCAGAACACTGAATCCTCATGCCTTACCTGCCACTATGCTACCGTGTCCAGAGAGAACCGCGCTTTTTTCCAGGCACTCCTCTCCTTTTGTTTTGGAGTTATACTTGTGTGGGCTGGTTTTTCAACAGTAAGGAAGTTGATGTGCATTACTTATTTAAAGCCGCAGTATGTAATTTTTTTTGGGCCTACTTGTTTTTAGGGATGCACCAATCCATCTTTTCTGTTCCAATATTGATGCCGATACTCCGATATCTACTGATACTAAGGCAGAGACCTAAAATATTATTTCTTTCCTTTAAACACGAACGGTGGATGAAAAATGAAATCAGTTCTTCCTTTTCACATTTCCAACAAATGCTGAAAATTTCATCAAAATCGGTCCATAACTTTTTGAGTTATGTTGCTAACAGACAAACAAACAAACAAACAGACAAAACGCCGGCAAAAACATAACCTCCTTGGCCGAGGTAAAAATAAACATTTATGTTTTTAAAAAGACAGCCACACCAGTGTTCTCCACATGTTGGACTGATATTTTATTACACTGAATCTCATATTTGTGAGTGACATTATTATTTCATTGTCTGATTTGTTCAATCTGCAAATAAAACTGTACATTAAAGTTCTTGTGTTCACTCATGAAGTAACAAACACCTCAGTCGCACTCGTCCATCGTGGCCTCCTCAAAAGCACCGCAAACTGTCACTGTAAGTCTTTGCAAACTGACTTTTGTGTAATGAATCGAGAGGTGGGTTCTGTACAATATGATTTAAACCATTGTTTCCCAAAGAGGTGGTGACCTTCAGGTGGGTCACCAGAGATTTTTTTTTGTCACGATCTGCATGTGGGTTTGCAATATAGAGCTCGAACACGTGAGAGAGTGAGTGAGTCAGCCAATCCTATCTGCCTGCCCTGAACAAGTTCTCCTGCAGCTAAAGTTTAGAAATGTTTGCTCGGTTGTCCAAAAAGAAGGGTGATAAATCAGCAAAGGTCAGAGCGCTTCAGGATATTTATGGATCCTTTTATTGCTGCTTCAATGACTGGTTTTCTTTGTTTAAAACTTGAGTAATACTAATTGTTCAGAGACAATCACTCAGTCAACAATAAAATATCCCCATTCATGTTCAGTAATGCTCAAATCTAACTTTATTTTGTGATTTGTGAATAATATCTGTTGACTTGGGTCGTGAAGGTTTGTGACTGTTAACATATGTGTCCCCAGAAAAAAAGGTTGGGAAACACAGATTACACAACAGGAACCCTTACAGATTACAGATTACATACCCCAAAATGTAGTTTGTAACGTAATCCAATAAATTACTTAAAGTGAGTAATGTAATCTGAATATTTTGGATTACTTTGTTTGCTGTAAAGTAGTAAAGACCAGGAAATCTTCACATAAGATGTTTCGTCTGCTAAAAGAAAATAAAAAGGTCAGACTTTACTGAACCAAATTAAAAATATTATTGAGACACGGTCCTGTTTAAATCCTGTTTGAGACATAGTTTAGACCTGGTTTAGTCCTGGTTTAGTCCTGGTTTAGACCTGGTTTAGACCTGGTTTAGACCTGGGTTTGGACCTGGGTTTGAACATGGTTTAGACCTGGTTTAGACCTGGTTTAGACCTGGTTTAGACCTGGTTTGGACCTGGGTTTGGACCTGGTTTGGACCTGGTTTAGACCTGGTTTAGAGTTTGGTTTTGGACCTGGTTTAGACCTGGTTTGACCTGGGTTTAGACCTGGTTTTAGACTGGTTTAGTCCTGGTTTAGTCCTGGTTTAGACCTGGTTTGGACCTGGGTTTGGACCTAGTTTAGACCTGGTTTAGACTTGGTTTGGACCTGGGTTTTGACCTGGTTTGGACCTGGTTTAGACCTGGTTTGGTTTAGACCTGGTTTGGACCTGGTTTGGACCTGGTTTAGACCTGGTTTAGACCTGGGTTTAGACTTGGTTTAGACCTGGTTTAGTCCTGGTTTGGACCTGGTTTGGACCTGGTTTAGACCTGGTTTAGACCTGGTTTTAGACCTGGTTTAGACCTGGTTTAGACCTGGTTTAGACCTGGTTTGGACCTGGTTTTAGACCTGATTTAGTGTCCAGCAATGAGTGGAATTACGGGGAAAAAAAAAAAAAAAAGAGATATAATAACCCAAAATGTGAAAACAGGAAAATCCCTCTGTGTAATCCATTTATTTCAACCAAGTAACTGTAATCCAATTACCACTCACTGAAACAGTAACTGTAAAGGAATACAGTTACTCATAATTTGTACTCTGATTACGTAACTCCGGTACATGTAATCTGTTACTCCCCAACACTGTACATATTTCACTTTTGTCGTAACAGTCAACACAACATTCACAGGCAGAAGTCCAGATATCTCATGTCCTTGTTCTTTGGTCCTGTAGATCATGACCAGACTCTCGGTTGCATTATTCTTTATGTCATTCTCCACACCGTAAACTGAACAGATGTTGAGTAGCTGCTGGAGGCCACTTGTGCTCGGACTGAAAACGACCAAGTCATCTGCAAACATTTAATGATTTACAACAAGATTTCCAGCCATACAACCACTTTTCCATACTTTTGCTCCCAGCTCATATCTAATAATGCATTTTTTATTCTCTTTCTCTCCTCAGGACCCCCCACTCCAGACGATCTCCCCATCAGGCCTGCTGGACGCCGTATTACAGTGCCCCCTGGTGGCCGCTCCAACATCACGTCTCTCAGTTAAACCCATGGAGGAGGAAAGGAGGAGGAGGAAGAGGAGGAGTGTGGGGTGTAGTTAGTTTTGGGGGTTGTCATGGTGAATGAATGAGATGCAAAATGACCATGCGTAGTTTCAAAGTCAAAGAAAAAAGAGCAGAACACTGAATCCTCATGCCTTACCTGCCACTATGCTACCGTGTCCAGAGAGAACCGCGCTTTTTCCAGGCACTCCTCTCCTTTTGTTTTGGAGTTATACTTGTGTGGGCTGGTTTTTCAACAGTAAGGAAGTTGATGCGCATTACTTATTTAAAGCCGCAGTATGTAATTTTTTTGGGGCCTACTTGTTTTTAGGGATGCACCAATCCATTTTTTCTGTTCCAATATTGATGCCGATACTCCGATATCTACTGATACTAAGGCAAGACCTAAAATATTATTTCTTTCCTGTAAACACGAACGGTGGATGGTAAACAATGATGTGTTTTGTAACTGTTATTTACTACTTAAAGTCATTACAAACCAGTTTTGAAAAAATGCAAGTTCAATATTATTATATTCTAATATCACCTTTAGAATTAACGATCAATTATCGATTAATCATTAACGTTTTTATATTAAAATGATCATCATTATTATTACTATCTGCACTACTAATCTGCATAAATAAATTCAACTTTACGACATATAAACCGTAACGACTCTAGAGCCACATCAGCCCGTTTGACATTATAATGTGTTTAATTCAGTTTTGTTCAACTCTCACAGAAACAAAACTTAAAACCGCATCGCTAATTTGCATAAACTCAGCGAAGATAAAACTACAGCTCTTGTGTCGCTGATGCGGTTCAACTTCTGTCGGATTAAAAGACATGACTCAGGTGAATACAGGTTAGTGTGACCAGATTTGCGTTTGTCAAAACCAGGACACCGTACGGGGGGAGGGAGGTGGGGACTCGTCATCGACATTGAGCGACTCTCACCTGGTAAAACTTTTTCCCACTGGACACAGAAACATATGTGCTGCTTTATACACTGTGCACATGGACTCACACTTGTCCCCAACGCAACGGAAAGCGTGGAATTTCTTGTACAAATCATCGTTAAATACACATTTGTGCTTCGGTACGTTGCAGACTGACCCACTGTTTGTGTCTCGCTCCTTCTGATGCAGAGACACATGTACACACCTGTTTAGTCACGCTACACACAGCAACCTACATTCGGTTTGTCGATTAAAATTAACGTAATCGATGAAATTCTTAATGATCAATTATCGATTAATCGACTAATAATGCCCATCCCTAATCACCTTATTACACCAGTTTATCGACAAAAATGGGATATCGACTGAACTGACATACTGAACAGATGAAAAATGTCAATATCGGCGCCAGTATACGATACCAGTATACGATACCAGTATACAATACCAGTATACGATACCTGTATCATATTGGTGCATCCCTACTTCCATGGAGATGTCGTGCTTTTGTTATAATATCCCACAGTAAAGCTAAAATGTATCTATCTCCATGGAGAATGTTCTGAAGTGTAGAAGTGTGATCACAAACTTACATACTGTAACTTTAATAGTTAATAACACAAGTATCAAGCAATTTACACCACAAGTAGCCATTACAGTTTTTACAAATGAACTTGTTTCCATGGTGACACAAACAAAAAGACAAAAAGTCACAACATTATACTGGCACTATGTAGAGGACTACAATACTGCCATAACAATAAAATAATAATTATTCAAGCTTAGTAACATTACTATTACTGCTTTTACTTAATTAATAAAACATACATTTTTATTTTTGCTTTGCTTAAATATTTAGTTATATTAAAGCTGAACCCAGTTGCAATAAGATTTATTTTAGGAAACAGAATTCCTTTGGCTGACGACGTCTGAAAAGAATTTGGTTTTATTATTATTATTTTATTGCCAGTGGAAAAAGTGCATTGCTTTCTCTCGTGGACACATGTTTTCCTCTCTGGCTTTTTGCAGCGTTGCCCCTCTCTTCAGTAGCTCGCTCTCTGTCGCCCCCTCTCTTCAGTAGCTCTCTCTGTCTCTGTCTCTGTCTGTCTGTCGTTTCTGCCAAACTCAACACTCTAGACTCCCACACTAGTCATCCAGTCATGCAGTACCTTTGGATTAGCTCTAGATGGCGTTGTACATACAGTAATTGTAATGTAGCTTTGTGAAGACTGTTTCTGGGGTTTGGGACCAAGAAAGAAGCCAGTATCTGAAAAGTAATAGAAATTATGGTACATGGAACTACATGGGCCAATATTACACTGCAAAAGTCTAATCTAACAAGTTTAAATTACACGATTTAATACAATTTTATTTTGATTTGAATAAATTCCACTTCACCATAAAAAATATTTACCAGTGAATCTTTGGGGGTATTAAGCAAAATATTTATTTTTTTTAATTTTTTTTAGATTTCTAACATGTAATATGTTATAATATTTGAATCCTCGTTACAGTTAGGTGTACAAGGCTCCGCCCACAAGTCTACATCACATTCTCCATAAATATACAAAAAACATGATGCAAAACTGTACAGCAACGTCACAAACCTGATGCGATGTGCAGTCATTTCAATAAACGGCATGATAGCGCTCTGAAGGGGGAGCGAGTTAACGCCGGGAGCAAAAGGAGTATGTTGTTTTTGGAGAGTAATAGCATTTTCAAAACAATAAAAGATTACACGGTGATCAAAATATGTCATGTTTTAGCAGTTAATACCCCACAGAACTGTAATACACTCTCTTTAAAATCCAAAAATACTTCATAAATACTTACTTAGATAAGACTGTTCGCAGTGTAGTAACCGGCGACACAAACTATGAACTTTTAACTTCTTTACTTTTAGATATTGGCGTGTTTTACCCTTGTTGTGACAATGGCTATTTATTATTGTGTAAGAAGAAAGTTTAAGGAAAAAAAAAACTGCATTTCTCGTATAGCTTCATTAATACCATCTCAAACCATTACGTCACTTTTACTACTAACCCGTAACTCGCTTTGCAAAAAAACCGACACAACAACACGACGAAAAGACCTGCTTACACACACAACACAACATTAGATTTGCTTTGTTTTTCTCTGCTTTATAAAACCGGGGTCTTATTTAAAGCCGCACCGTGTAACTTTTGTTCCGGGAGGGCTTGCCGCTTGCTCGTTACCATGGAGATGATACCGCTTTGCCTCGAGTGTTCCGTACTGTGACATTAGACGTACTCTTATCTTACATTTTATTGCGTATCGGTTCAACGAAAAAAAAACAGGGTGACATCTTTGCCTGTTGCCATGGGAACAGATACGCTTAATGTCACGCCGCGGAACATACCGGGGCAACGCGAGGACCCTCCAGCACAAAAGTTCCACAGCGCGGCTTTACAAGTACGGATAGTTGAACAGTGAACCAACGCGGCGAAAAAATAATGCACGAAAGCGTTACCAAGGTTACCAGATGCGACGCGTTAGGGAACCGTTCGTCTCCGCGAACGTTCCGCAGCGGGGCGTTTGAACTCCACGTTAACCCGTCGGCGTCGGAAGTGAAGTTACGGGTCAGATCTGCGGAGAGGCGAGCGCACCCACGGATCTTTTTCGAATCTTTTTATTTTTGAGAAACGGCCGTAACGGAATAAACGCGAGACGGGTCGTTCGAGTGCCACGCCGCGGGACGTTGTCGCAAAAAAAAAAACATCGCCGCGGAGACGGACAGAGAAGCTACGCGGCGAGTCTTTCACCAGTAACTTCGCAGCTTTGGTTCACTGTTCGATTTTCCGACGCAAAATGCCATAAAATTCGACGTGTTTCTCAGTTTTGTCCGATAACAATCCTGACCGGAATCTGACCTCCTGGCTTTGAATGGTGCTCTTTTGTACACTCTCTTCTTTGTAATTTTGTGCTTCTACAGAAGGTTTGTTTGGGTCCAGACACGGGGACGATAATGGAGGTATTTATGTTGTATTGTTTGTAATGTTGTTTCTTTTATACAGATGTGTCAAACCCGGAGCTGACAGGTCCAAATGAAGTGTTGTTCAAGTGTATGAACTGTTCCTGAATAAAAGACTTGCAACTTATGGATTCAGGTCGATTTCTTTTTACTAAAACCCACACATTTCTGTTGTTTATATGTATTTTCCTGTTTTCACATTTTGGGTTATATCTCTTTTTTTTTTTTTTCGGTAATTCCACTCATTGCTGGACACTAAATCAGGTCTAAAACCAGGTCCAAACTAGGTCTAAACCAGGTCTAAACCAGGTCTAAACCAGGTCCAAACCAGGTCTAAACCAGGTCCAAACCAGGTCTAAACCAGGACTAAACCAGGTCTAAACCAGGTCTAAAACCAGGTCTAAACCAGGTCCAAACCAGGTCTAAACCAGGTCTAAACCAGGTCTAAACCAGGACTAAACCAGGTCTAAACCAGGTCCAAACCAGGACTAAACCAGGACTAAACCAGGACTAAACCAGGACTAAACCAGGTCTAAACCAGGTCCAAACCAGGTCTAAACCAGGTCTAAACCAGGTCTAAACCAGGTCCAAACCAGGTCTAAACCAGGACTAAACCAGGACTAAACCAGGTCTAAACCAGGTCTAAACCAGGTCCAAACCAGGTCTAAACCAGGACTAAACCAGGACTAAACCAGGTCTAAACCAGGTCTAAACCAGGTCCAAACCAGGTCTAAACCAGGTCTAAACCAGGTCCAAACCAGGTCTAAACCAGGTCCAAACCAGGTCTAAACCAGGACTAAACCAGGACTAAACCAGGTCTAAACCCAGGTCCAAACATGGTTTATATTACGCCATTTTCTGAGCTGTTATGACGTTGTTTAGTCGTCACAAACAGACCTGGAGTTGTGTTTGGTTTCATTCACACATGTTTAACACACAAACTCTGAACATTTAGTTTTTCTCTAGAACTGAAAAGGTCCAGGAAGTGCTCCAGTGTGTTTTTAAACTCCATACACCTTCACTACAATCATTTGGACAATTTCAGCTCTGGAACTGCCGATCTCTACTGAACAAAGGTAAAAGGTATTGAAAACTACCACTTCATGACATCACAAGGTGGAACAGTTTTGTTGTTTTTTTCTAGCTTTGGAGATGTAGGCAGACTAATAAAGAGTTACTCAAACATGTTTGAATTAAACAAAATACAAATTCATGTATGTTTTTTTGATGAGGCAACAACATTCTAACATGGCTTAAACCTCACATAAAATGTATAATATAGGGCCTTTTAAAAACTGATTATGAACAAGCCTGTAGCTGTATTTTTGTTGATTTATTTTTCTGTAGTATTAAAGCAGACCTGGGCATTGTACAACCACATACGGCCCTTTGACTCTGACTGGCCCGTTTAAGATCATTTGGATTTAAAAAATAAACATATTTTATAATTTTACCTCATGGATGGACTAAAGCTGCATTGCTTTTATTTTAGACGTGTTTTTTTAAATGACATTTTTTTTGTAAGGCAGCATCACTTTTTCATTGCTGAGTCATAATATAAACTCTTCCCAGTCTGACCGGCTTGTCAGAACAAAGCAATGTACTGCTTTTTATAAAGAAATATAATTAATATGCAGAACTGAGTTAACGCATTTTGACCTCCACAATATTGTTTGTTTCTCATGTGGTCCCATGGAAAAAAGAACTGCTCACCCCAAGAAACTGCATGCAGCCTGCACTCTTCCTGTGTTACCAGTCTTAACCTGCAGATGGAGACACATCCAAGTTTGTCTCATTCTCAGTATTTGGACAGGTCATGTGTCATGTGCAGCTCAGAACCTCCAGAATTCCCTCCCTGAGCTGCAGAGGCTGCACTAGCACCGACTCATGTTCGGCTGCACGTGCTTTGGTTTAGGTAAGTAAGTTAGTTAGCCCTGCTGAGCTTCTGAGATCTGACAGGAGCTGGTATGGCCACAGGTCGTACCTATTCAGATCAAAGAGGGATTTAAGGTTTAAACCAACTGGATTTCAGCTTTGAAACCAAACAAGAGACTCGTGAGGCTCATTCTGCTTTTTCTGATTGGATAATCATCTTCAATCTGACATTCAATGTATTTTGTATGTAAGAAAACATTTGCATTACAATTGATTTGAACATGTTTACCTCGTATCTGAGGGACAAAGACAGGTCATGTTCATGGAATTTTAAATTAAAATCCTACAGTTTCAAGTAAATATCATGCAGCAAACTGTGATAACTACTTGTGGTCAGTAAAACTTTAGGAGGCAGTAGAGTTACTTGGATGTACAGAGATTATGTGAAATTGTCCTTTTGCTACTCTTCAGTTTAAGGACAGGTCTCAAATACACAGCTGAAAAAACTGAGTCACTCAAAAAGCACAAAATAATTAATTATATTGTACTTTGTCAGTGCCTCACTTTTTTCAACTTTGTACTTCTGGTCAGTGTCAGTTTTGGAACAAATCGAGTCAAATGTTTGTTAATTCCATGTTCCAGCAGCACTTGAGCAAAACTAAAACTATAAATAAATAAAATCTGGAGATAGTGAGAGCTGCAATGCGCACTTTCTGTCACTAGAGGGCAGCATTGTTCTTTTCCCTGGACAATAAAGCTTTACACTGTAACTGTCTGTAAAAAACAACACCAAACAAAGAAATTGGTTCAGAAAATCAAAGTTATTATTTAAGGCACACATTTAAATACAATTAACACAGAGTGACAACTCAGGGACAATCATAGAATCCACAGATGTAAGAAGTAAGGGTCGTCTAAAATCTCTATCCCCGTCCAGGTCTCTATGTAAACGTGTTACTATATTCCATTCTACCTTCTCTATCGTTATCCTTACATGTTATTAGAGGAAACAATACAACAGCAACACAAAGCTTTAATCAGACATTGTACCAAAAGTGCTAAAAGTTTCATTATTTAAATAGAAGTGATACAACAGGAAGTAGTTTACAGACATATGGGCGATATAACATAGTAGAAAGAGTTTTTAAAAAGCATTTCACTAAAGCGGGTGATGATTAGAGGAAAAAACACAGAATTTATGTGCCGTGTTTACGATGTAAGGCATTCTCCTTTGTGTAAAACAGTTGGCTCAAGGTAACTGCAGAATGTTAAGCTTCCCTTTTGATTCCTAGAAAACAAATTTGAACAAAAAGTACAAAATAAATACAAGAAATGCATTTTAGACAACAATATCAACAGGTTATGTTCAATGTTAAAGGTTCTATATTACACAAAATTCAATCTCGTGAGCTTTAAGACATGTTATAATGTTGTTACCGCCACAAAAACATACCCGGAGTTGTTTTGTTTCATTCACGTGTTTGAGTAATCCGCTATTATTAGTCTGTCTATGTATCCAAAGCTCAAAATGCTCTGTTCCAACTTGTAATGTCATGTAGTGGTAGTTTTCAAGTTAACAGCTTCTTTTACTTTTAGTTCAGCAGAGATTGGCAAGTCTCTTTGCTTAAATTCATTGTTTTGGTGCAGCAATAGTAAAAAAAAAACTGAGTGAACTACATAGACCATGATCCTTTGCTCCATTACAGTGCAGACTACGTGAAAAGTAATACAAATATGAATCATCGTCATCATTTTTAAGCACATTTAAATCTTAATTCTTTGGTTTATGACAGAACAAAAGTCTCATCAAGGCATTTTAAAAGGAAAAAGTTGCATTTTCAGTTTTGTTGGCGTCAATAAATTTCGTGTCGTGGAATGTATATCGTGAAAATATCGTATCGAGAGATTTGATTATCGTTACATCCCTATTGGCAAGGTGTGATTAAACAAAACACGACTCCAGATGCGTTTGTGAGGAGGAAACAACATTATAACATAGATCAGAAAATAGTGTCATAGGATTCTTTAATAAAACAGTATATTGGAGAAAGGTATTTTTTATCAGTGCATTAAACTGTGTGCAGTAGGACTTGATTTGGTCCTGTTTTAGTTCTGGTTTAGTCTCGGTCTGGTCCAGGTCTCCATAGATATAAGCAGGTACGTAAGTTAGTAAATAAGTTGAAGTTAAGGTGGCGTAACTATTCCAAGTTACGGAACATACAGTATCTGTGGAGAGGCAAGCCCACTTTAGTAAGTCTGCAGGTTTTCAAGGTATTTTCTTTTTAACAATAACAACTGTTACTGAATAAATGCAAGACAGTTGATTTGGTTTAAAGCTGTAGAGCAGACATGTCAAACTCAGGCCCACGAATATGTATTAGAGCTGCCCGTGACTACAGATAGACTATAGGTGAGTTTCAGCTGACGTCATTGTTATTAAAAGCCCGCGTTGCATGCTGGGAAATATTTTGGTCGGAGCCAAGAAGCACGATAGCGTCAAACACAGTGCGTAACCTCACGTATTTATCCCCGATAATGGTAAATTCCTGCTGCATTATCGGATGCACAAATAGAAGCACGGAAGAAGGAAAATGTCTTTTTCGTATTCTGAGTGAAAAGAACCGCTAACGGTGAATTAAACGGCTTTCAAACATTCGCAGAGCAAACGTAAAAGATCCTAGCAAACCGTGGACTCCAACAAGTTCAACAACACATCGAGACTCTTGGAGGTTTTCATCTTTTCTGCTGTGAATGGCCCAGGAGTTTCCACCAAGTCATTGTGGATATCGCCCAAGTGAATATTTGTCCAGGTAGTTGGCGATTCTGACCAGAAATTTGGTTTGGTCCACCTTTTGTCGGGGTTGAAAAGTGTGATTTGTCGTCCATCGATGCTTATGACCAATTTCTGGTCAAATGGTCTTGGGTCCTCTGCCGTTAGAGTGGATAAATAACCGGGATCAATACCCTTTACGTGCTTTCTCGCTCCGTCCGTCATGTTGAATTAGTGTTTCTTGCCGCTGACCAAAATAATTCCCAGCATGCAACGCGCGCTTTTGTCAACAATGACAAAAATCGCCTATAGAGACATTATTTATTTAAAATGTCGTTATTATTTTATATTCTGCTTGTTCTGGATTCAGTGCTTAAGCAAAACTATTATTAAACATTGATTTTAAAAAGAAAAAAATTCACATTACATATCTCAGAAGAAGAGAAAACACGCAGATGTTGTTGTAATTTTTCAGTAAATATTTAGTTTGGCCCACGACTTTTAATTTTGGCCCAATTTGAGTTTGACCCCCCTGCTGTAGAGCGCTCTCTCACATCTCCATGGAAACACACAGTACACCGCTGACCGTCCACCAGTTACACAGCGTGGCTTTAATAGAGAGAGGCGGCATAAGGAAGGGCATCTGACTTTAAACCTTCAAGATATTAGTAATAAAACGTAAACCATACAGTAAAAAGATGTGTTTTAATCATAGACTGTGTAAAGAAATGGACTAAGCGAGCGCGACATCACCCACAGCGTTCAGCTCCAGTCAAGTGAAGCTCAGTGAGGCCTGCGGTTATACTAGAGACAAATTTGGAGTCGAGCTCCATATTTGAAATTCCAATCGCGAGTATTACAGCAAGTGAAGAGCCAATCAGGAGCGAGGTTGTTGAAGGTTACGCCTCTTCCCGCTTGCGCCACATCACTATGGACAGTCACTTTAAATTTGACAAACAAGTAAATGTGGTTGTTAAATCTGGCTTTTATCTAAAATTTAACTTTTTTTACTCTTTTAAATCATATGAACAGGTCACGCACGTTTTTATCTCCTCTCATTTAGACTGTAATTCGCTTTTCTCCA
Organism: Boleophthalmus pectinirostris; assembly: GCF_026225935.1. Taxonomy (NCBI): domain Eukaryota; kingdom Metazoa; phylum Chordata; class Actinopteri; order Gobiiformes; family Gobiidae; genus Boleophthalmus; species Boleophthalmus pectinirostris. The sequence continues at coordinate 34,725,570 of NW_026571018.1, read as the reverse complement.
GCATCGGCCACCAATCACTTTCTTGCTTTCTGCTGCGCGTCTTTTGACTGGAACCAAAAAAAACGTCAGCACATTACCCCAATTTTAGCGTCGTTGCATTGGCTTCCAGTTCGTTTTAGACTTGCTTTTAAGATTTATTGTTTGTTTTTAAAGCTTTGAACGGACTGGCCCCGCAGTACGTCTCGCGTCTCATCCGAATTTACCAAATTTGCTCTGAGGTTCGCGGTCCAGCTCCAGCTCTCGGGGCCTAAAACGAGACTTAAACCCAGGAGGACAGGAGCTTCTCTGTGATTGGCCCCAAACTCTGGAACACTCTGCCCCCCCAACGTCCAAACAGCCCCCACAGTGGAGCGTTTTAAGTCTCGTGTTAAAACCCACTTTTATTCTCTTGCTTTCAACGCCACGTGAGTTGTGTGGCCTTTTATTTACTTTATTATTTTACTTATTTACTGCTATTTTATGATTTTTATGGTTTTTGCTTTTATTAGATTTGACTGGTTTTATTGGTTTAGGACTGGTATGACCAAATTTGAGCACTTTACCTTTTTGTTGTCTTCATTTTATGATCTCTGTGCAGCACTTTGGAAACTGCTTTGTTTGTAAAAAGTGCTAAAATAAAGTGGATATGAATTTGGATTTGGATGGAAGGGAGCGAGTGCTTAGGAACAGTATCAATCAAACCTGTTGCTAAGGCCTGATGTTCGTATCTTGATTTACAGACAAAATATTGAAAGAGCGGGTTAATACGAACATTTTAAGACCAAAATGAGGAACCTAATCCGTGTATCATTCGTTCATTCGTTTTTCAATATAAAACCAAAAATAAAAAAATCTAATAACAACAGTTTTCTTCATTATTTGTCTCCAAAACCAAAATGAAAAAAACAGATAACGATTCTTTTTTTCAGTTTTCGAGTTTGTGTTTAAATGAAAAATGGAAAAAACGGATAACGGCCGTTTCCCGTTTACGTGACTTCCGTGACTGCGACTTTTGCACTTTTGGCACCGTACGGACTGAACCAGGACTGATCCAGGAGACCAGGACTGGACGGGATCCAGGACCGGGACCAGACCGGGACTAGACCGGGACTGAGACCAAGACCAGGTCCGAGCGGTTCCATGTCATCATCTGCGCGCTGGTTCCGTGCGGGGAAAGTGAGAATGTGCTGTGGACTAAAGGTCCGGACGGGCTGCTCCAGTCCTCCGCGCTCAAGAACTGCGGCTGGTTCCGAGGTGGCGCAAAGCATCCAACTGACACTTTCACATCAACGAAAATGAACCGAACTAAGAGCTTTTGGTTCAAATGGACCAGGTCCGGGACCAGACCGGGACCAGAGCGGGCCTGAGACCGAGACAAGACCAGGACCAGACCGGGACCAGGCCGGAGGCTCAGAGCCCACAGCAGGGCCGGAGCTCGAAGCTGAGGCTCGGACCCCGCGGAGGCTCGGAGTCAAAGCTCGGAGTCCGCCCCAGTGGTCCCGCTCTGGTCCCGCTCTGGTCCCGCTCTGGTCCCACTCTTGTCCCGGTCTGGTCCCGGACCTGGATCAGTCCGTACGAGGTGTAAAAGTCCGGTATCACAGTCACTGAAGTCAAGTCATTTTTCATTTAAACACAAACTCGAAAACTGAAAAAAAGAATCATTATCTGTTTTTTTCATTTTGGTTTTGGAGACAAATAATGAAATAAGCAGTTGTTTTTTCATTTTCTTATTTTTGGTTTTATATTGAAAAAGGAATGAACGAATGATACACGGATTGAACCTGACAGCGGCGGTTACAGAGAGCGGGGTCGCGTTTTTTCAATAGAAAGTGAACTGGAGCCAGAGTCGTGGGGCCGGTTATCTATGTCCATTTATATGTACAGTCTATGATTTTAATACTGTGTAAAACTATGCAAGTTAAATACGTTTCTCCAATATTTATAAGTTATCAACCTGGTTATTTGCACAAGAATAATAAAGACAGAGGAAAATCTGCAGATTCATAAAGTGGCACATAGACTCATAATAAAACAGCAAAAACAAAAGCGGTTTCGTTTTCAGACACAAATGAGACTTTCAAAGCAGACGAGATACGACGAGGAGCTGATCGGTCCGTAAAGCTTTCCGTACGGGGACGAATTCGCTCACAGCTTTAGAGATTTTCAGTGTGCACAACTCCAAAAGTGCTACAGTAAATGCTACAGTGGATGAAGCGTGTGCAAAAGCAGGTCTGCGCAGGACAATACCGACCTTCAGAACGTCTACTGCGACTCTTCGTGTCTTTAAAGGAGACGTATTGTGAAAAAAAATTCGACTTTTCAGAGCGCCGAAGCGTGTTTTAGTTGTTTTCCCTTCTTATTCTTATATCCATGTTGTATTTATAGTGACTTATGCACATTTGAGTCATTTTTTTCTTCAAATTCAACAAATTTGCTTCGATCTATCTCTGTTTTCACCGATACAAGCCCCCTGCTCTGTTGCTCTGTACTTATTTATTCTCCAATTTGATTTTCTGAAACTGTGATCCATGTACGATTCTTCTTTGTTGTGATGACAGTTACAACCTGTTCCATTGGGCATCGCAAGTTTCAAACTCAGAAATCAGCAGACTTTGTTGTTTTAGATCAGGGGTCCCCAACCTTTATCCTCTGGTGAGCTACTTTTATGAAACAAAAATGCCAGAGAGCTACTAGTTTCAGCGGTCACAAGAAACGAGGTACAGAATATTTTAGTCGAGTCTTAAACGAGGTACAGTTAAATGTCTATGGGTCAATGACACGACGTCTACATTTTCTGTCCAATTGCAATTTCTTCAGTTTAAAATGTTCAACTTTCATAATAATTCACCACATATCTGTAATACCTCTGACCTCCATGGAACCAAATCATTTTTTCAGAAATGTTTTTTGTACTTAAAGTATTAAACATCATGTGGTGGGACTGTCCGCCCTTAACTGCTGATTTTTAAACTTCTTTACAATTACTCTAAATCGAATCAAATGTATTTTCTTTCTCTTTTGGCATATTTTCTGAAGTGTTTTGTAGTCCCACATGAAATTTCAGCTTTCTTACACTTCATATTACTCAGAACTTAGATTAATATCCCAACCATGTTTTAGAATAAAACAATTATAAGGTTATTCTCGGTCGCACCCAATTTAAGGTCATAGCCAATTCATGTACATGGAAAAAACACTAAAAAATGCTTAATATAAATGTTAAACCTAGATTTATGCATACGTAGCATTGTAAATATTTGAAAAAAGTTCACTAATATTTTTTGTATTTTAAAATTGGCCTGTTTTAAATCCTTATCATTGACCCCTGTACATAAACCATTATCCATTTATTAGTGCACAAAGTTAAACATTAAAATAATACATCAGGGCCCGGTCAAGCAGAAGTAAACATCAAGGCCAAACATTCAAGTTAATGCATCTGATATAAAAATGTATTGAACAGATACATATGTACTCTAGTTTATGAAACTGTTTACCTTTTTTCTGTAACATTTTTGGTTCTAAAGTTCCATACGTTTTAAACAGACCATGTATGAAACATGGAACAAAAATTATTTCCCAAATTTCAAAGACCTGCAAATCATGTAAATAAATGGATGTATTTCATCATATCTTGTGTTATTCCATCTTTGAACTGTTGATGAAGGTACATGATTTTTTTCAAAAAAAAAAGTATTTAAAATGATAAAAATTTGCTTGGAAGGACTGACATATATATTTTATAGAAATAGTTTCCTTTCATTTTGAAGTAATATTAAAGTATTCAGAGAAGAAAAAGTTGACAAATTATGTAAAATCATGCACTTTCTACTTGTACTTGCACAATTTTCCCTCCGTTACTTTTCCCTCCGTTACCATGACCTTTCTTAATAAAAAATCTCATGACTCAAAAAGTAAGAGGTTTTTCAAACTAATCTTGTACCATATGGTAGAAAACTATATGAAGCAAATATTCAAACCAGTTTGTTAAGGATATGTAAGTGAGAACCAAGAGTTATCACTGTTTGTATTTATTGCCCAAAAAGTGCTGCATATTTCATTCCCTCCGTTACCGACATGAGTTTTTTAATTTTTTGTCAACAACTAGAAAGAATATCACAGGTTTAACTTTACCCTGTTGGAGTGTAACTCTTTCCTACATTCTGATACTTTACTTATTTCAATAGTCCCTCTAGTTTCTTAATAAGAGATATCTGAATGTGAAAAATCTGCCCTGTTTCCCTCCGTTACCGCTTGACCGGACCCATGTACAATGGTAATAGGCATTTAATTGATCCAGTTTGACTTATTCAGGACAATACATATAATTTAAATATCCCTTGGCAAGCTACTTGGAAGGGAGTGGAGAGCTACTGGTATCTCCTGAGCAACAAGTTGGAGACCCCTGTTTTAGATCGATATTGTGTTTTAAGTTCCGATATTACACAACTGACTCTTGTGAAGTTTAAGCCATGTTCAAATGTTGCTCCTTCATCAAAAAGAGACCTGGAGTTATGTTCTGTTTCATTCACACATGTTTGAGTAACACTTTATTATTAGTCTGTGTACATCTCCAAAGCTCAAAATGCTCTTTTACACCTTGTGATGTCATGAAGTGGTAGTTTTCACACTAGTAGCAGCTACCTTTTACATTTTTGTTCAGTAGACATTGGCTGAAATCATGCAAATGATTCTAGTGAAGGTGTACGGAGTTTGAAAACACAGTGGAGCACGCCCTACCTCATGACATCACAAGGTAGAATAGAGTGTTTTCTGTTTGAGAAAAGAACTCAGCCTAAATATGCAGGTTTTGTGTGTTAAATCATGCATAAATGAAACAAAACACAACTCCAGGTCTGTTTGCGATGACGAAACAACATTATAACATAGATCGGAAGAAAAGAAGAGCAATATGGACCTTTGAAATTGACATAATGCTGTAACTATATAACAAACAAAAGCACGATACGTCTTCTTTAAGAGACATTTGTACTAAATCCTCAGTCGTATTCACTTATAAGCTAATGCTGCTACAGAGCATAGAGTTCAAGCCTACAATTTCTGCCTATGTCTTCAGCTGATGCAATATTTTCCCCATATTAACTACACTACTTTCCTCGCTAGACTAACGTTGTGTTTTCTATCTATAGATACTAACCTCTAGCAGTTCCCTTTAACCTATCCTTCAGTGCATAAGTTCAACATTTTGGAAAAGTTACATTGGAGTAGTGGAATTCAAAGTATAATGTAGATTTGATTATTAAAAAGTAGGGTGACCAGATTTTCTAAATTCTAAACTGGGACACACCCCGGCTGGGATGTTTGGTATGAATAAAATTGTGAAAAGAGTATGCAACATTGTGGATTTTCGCGTCATAATCTGAGGGGCTTCTGACACTGCATTTTTTATTAATTTATAATCATTTGCAAACATGGTATTTTGGCTGAAGAAATAACAATTTATGCTTGTCTTTACTGTTGGCGAGGATTTGATTACCGTATTTTTCAGACTATAAGTTGCACTTTTTTCATGGTTTAAGTGTTTCCTGTGACTTCTACTCCGGTTTGACTTATATATTAAAATGTTCACACTGACAGCTGCGAGAGGCTTTAGTCTTGTGTGTCAGTATCTGCTGCTCCTGTTCCTCCTGTACCACTGTCACTTCACTCTACTGCGCATGTCTCCTGCAGAAAGAGCCTCTGTCCTGTCTGTATCATGTCAGTCGATCGCAGCATTACTTCTGCACCACTGAACATTTATAATTTAATTGACTTCAGTGACAGCAAATCCATCCTGTCGGGATTCAGAAAGGCCGGAATAATTCTAATTGGAACTGACGCTGAGTCTGACGACAGCGACACAGAAGAGGAATCCCAGAGTTGTTCAGAAGTGACACCGAGGATGAAGAATTGAATGGATTTAGTGATTTGGAGTGAGATGGAGAGTTTGGTAAACTTGTTCTGTTCTGTTGTTTATGTTGTAGTTTATCTGAAGAACTGTTCATATGTGACGTTAACAGTCTGTTGTTCTCTCTTCTATTGTTATTAACAGAACGTGACTTTCAACAGGAAATGTCAGTTCCTGGTCTCTGATTTTATAAAATAAATTTTCCCCAAAATCATAGTCTGGTATGACTTATATATGTTTTTTTTTCCTTCTTCATTACGTATTTTTGGCTGGTGCGACTTATACTCCGGAGCCACTTATAGTCAGAAAAATACGTTAGTCAAAAATTGTGATAGTTCTGATGTAGTCCTGGTTTAGTCTTAGTTTAGACCTGGTTTAGATCAAATTGGTCAAAAAACAGGGACGCCTGGGACATTTCGTGTATAAAACTTGGACAAATGAATAGTTTTGGATAAATCTGTTGGGACAGGGGACACAGCGCTCAAAACTTGGACTGTCCCGGGTAAATAGGGACATCTGGTCTCCCTATTAAAAAAAGACGCTGTGGAACTTTTCTGGTGAAGGGTCAGTCAGTCACCCGTTATATGGTTTGCCTTGAATGTTCCACAGTATTGCGTTAAACTCATCAATCTCCATGGAGACGAGACGAGCACCAGGCCAAGAACAAGAACAAACACCTGTAACTGAATAAATCCAAGGTAGATACTTTTAACGTTGTGGAACTTTCCGGGCAAAGCATTAACATCTCCACGGAGACCACCAAAAAAGTTACCGCACAGGATATCCTTCGTAACATCGCTACTGAGAAATTTGAAATTGGAACACACCCACCACCTACGCACGGGGAGAACATGCAAACACCAAACGGAAAAGCCTCACGGTCCACGAATCGAACCTTGTGGACACTCTAATCCCCGCAATTAATCGCAAAGGACAATCTCAAAATGTACTAAAACAATTCTAAACTCTCTCTAAATATAATTCAGCTTGAAAAAAAATCGACTTTTCCACAATATTTCGTTAATCTGAATCAGCGCCTGTGCTATGCTACTATCTTCGCGAGCTAAACCTTCTATTTTAGCGTCTACCTTTAAGCAGCATGGTCGCAGTTTCTTTGCCAACCTGCCAAAAGTCATTCCTGATTTTTTTTTTTTAGCTCTATTTCAATATTTGTGGCTTTTTTATTTCATTTTTTGCAATGTGTAAATCCAGGTTGTGAGTCCGTCCAACACGTTTTCTTAAAGTCTTTCTCCATTGAGCCTGGTTTAGTCCTTCGTTTTCGGGTCAGAAGCACCAGCAAAATACAAGAAAGTCTTCGAAGTGTGTTTCGTTCTCGCCATCCGTAATTTTGACGCACAGTGCTGTCCAGTGACGGTGTTCGGGAGCGTGACAGGACGGGACGGGTTTGTGCTGTTGTGGTGGGAGTCTATGGGCGGGTACGTGGGCAGGTCTGGGGGGGGGGGGGTCTGCGGGCAGGTGGGGCGACGGGGGAAAAGGGCCTATCCTGATACGTAAGAAGCAGGTTCCACGTTGTTGTTTTGTCCGTCCTCTATGGCCTTGTTCTTCTCAGTGACGGACAGCTCGGACGATTCGGAGTCCAGCGTGGTCTTCTTGGATCTGAGGAGGAGGTACATTTGTTATTATTACCGTTTGTATCATGAGCATGTGTTTGTATTTTTTTTATTTGACATGGGTAGTATGATTTTAATGTCTATACCAAAGTGTACACAACAGAGAGGTGCTTCTAATTGAGTACTTTATGTTGACTCCCATAAAAGATCACAAAATAGCCCCTAAAAATATTTCAGAATGTGTCAAATCAAACTATTGTGCTCTACAGCTGCAGTCTTAGTATATACTGTACTAAAGCAGGGGTGAGCTACTTTTACAAAACAAACATGCCAGAGAGCTATTAATTTTAACACTCAGTAGAAATTGAGTAAATGTAAGAGCTACGGCGAGCCTTAGATCGGGTACAGTTCGATGTCTATAAAACATAAACCATTATTCGTTTATTAGTTTACAAATTTAGGTATCAAAATTATACAACTGCAATGGTAATAGGCATTTAATCAATCAAATTTGACTTATTGGGGACAATACGTGTAATTCGGAACTCTCTTGGCGAGCTACTTGGAAGTGGGTGGAGAGATACAGAGCGGTGAGCCCTGTACTCAAGTATAGCAGTACAATTACTATTACACTTTATGATGGGTCAAACCAATGTTTGTACTGCAAATTTCCAAATATTTTTTCTATATATTTAATCTGTACATAACTCTCTGCAAATAATAAACTGCTATATTTTTTTCACTTGTAAAAAAAAGAACAAAACAAAACATATTGAAACATATGTGACATGACTAATCTAATCTAACTGAATCTGAAACACTAAACAGATGCAGCTCTAGGTTCATGTCTAATGAAACACCACATGGTGTACTCAATAATCAAAAATAATTTAGAGCTAATATAGCTACACTGACCTTTTCCTCGTGGTGTATTTTAAAATGTTCAGCAAAAAAACATAAACACACAGACCTGCTGCTTGTTACGGTGACATTTCACCGTCTTTCTGTGTTGCTGCTGCTGAACTTTGAATTTCCTTTGGGATCAATAAAGTGTCTATCTCTCTGAAGACGTGGAGCCTTTCATTTCTGAAGTTTGAACAGGGATGTTTCTATTATGAAGCCATTTTAGATGAGCCTTGAGGTTTACAATGAACAAAATGTAAAATAATGATCTGTTGTATGTATGTTATAGTTATAAATGTTATAGTTCATCACTAAATACCCAGATAAAAAACATATTGTTTCTTTTTTAAGACAGAAAAAGCTCAAAGCAGCAGAAAAGAGGAGAAGTGTAAAGCAGTAGTCCTTCAGCCCGGTCCTTCACAATCACTTATTGAATGTTCCCCGCTCAGAGCAGCTCTTACTTTTCTCGGTTGAAGATGATGAAGTCTCTCTGGACGTTATCCAGACGCTGCTGCAGCTGTCCGTTCTGTGGAGAACACACAAAACAAAACAAGAATTACTTTTATATTATTAACTGTCAAAAATATAGGTCACTTTATACAACCATATATACACTATTATACAACTCTAACACCGAACTTCTTTTCAGTTTTGATTGCATGAAATTCTTAAAATAGTTGTAACCAGGGCTAAATCCTATCCGGTAAGATCTAAGATCCACCCCGGGTTTTCCTCCATGCTACATGATGTGTCACCGCCCACTGCTCCGCCCACTCCACCCAATTATCCAATCACAATCTGGCACACTGAGTATAAGAAGGTCCCTGACTTCACACTCCTCAGATGTGTGGGGGAGAAGCCCGAGGACAGAGACATGCTCCTCTTTAAAGAGCAGACCTTTTGTTGGGACACTTTCCTGTGTGCCGGACATTTGAACTGAACTGGTAAATTTGGATCGTGGGTTTTGATTAGTGATGGGCAAATGAAGCTTCATGAAGCATTGAAGCCTTTCATCCAATTGGTTCACTCCAGCGCAAAGCTTCTTGAAGCTTCATTTGCTCTAGCAGGACGTCTACTGGACACAAAAATATCAGTTGACATGAATTTGAAGTGTGTGACATTTTGCAGAAAGCCTGTGAATAAAACTGTCAGCAAAATAAAGAAGTATGCAAAACATGTATATTATAGTGATGGCAGTGAACTGTGTATCTATGTACTGGCAGTATGGAAAATGATTATTTGGAAATGATGAAAATGGAAATCGCAGCAAAATCTGAACCACTTCCTGAAGCAGTCACGTGGTACAGCCGGGCAGCGAGGCTTCGGACGTCATCATTTTCAGCTCCTCCCCTAAATGAAGCGAGCCTCGATACGCGCATCGCGGACACGCCCCCTCCCAACTCGACACACGCTTCGAAGCCTCGATACGGAGCGTCACATCACTAGTTTTGATCGCATGTTAGCCCTTTGTCTTGGTTAGCATTAATGCTAATGCTAACATGCTTATGCTAACATGCGTGTCAGCCATTTTATTTTGTCATCCTGATCTCAATGATATAATTAATAATAATAATAATTAATAATTAATAGCCATGCTAACTAGCCTTGGCATGCTAAATGCTAACATGTGCTACTTGAATTGTTAAGATACTGTTTTTAGATTAGATTTTGATTAGCAACATTACAACAGGTAAAACTAATGCTATGTTTAATAACAATGTTATAAGAGATTTTTAATGTGTACACAGGCAAGGTGCTGGTCAAAGTACTGGGTCAAACTGACGGGGAGCTAGAAGACATCTTAAGAGCAAGTCTCCGGGCTGGTAGGAGGCGAACAGCCTGTCCCTTTCACTCTTCCACCTATTCGAGCTACACAAACTATTGAAACTGTCGGACAAATTGCGCTTAATGGACAATGCACCTTTCACAATAAGTGATTATGGACTATCAGGGTTGCTTGATTTTTGTTTTTCCCACACTGGGAGAACAGACCAGGTTTTGATTGAGATTCAGCTTCAAAGGACATTTAATTGATTCTGGTTTTGAATTATCTTTTATTGCTTTTGGTTTGCTGCAGCACTTGTACATATTGGGTTCTTTCACTTTTATTTCTGTACATTACACATTATTCATTTTCAGTTAAATCATTCTGCATCTTCATTTACTGCTCTCCAGTAGTCCTAACGGCCATCTTCTGGTCATCAATTCAGCCATTTACAAATCAGTTTTTACTGACATTTATTATATAATAACAACAACCCCTTGTTACATAGTGTTTAAGTATTGCACATGACTTGGTGTCAGTCATATTAGAAGAACATACAGACATGCCATTAACTTTTCATTAAAAGTACTACAAATACAACATGCACCTTTGTAATGTGAATTAACGTTTCTCTTTTTTACATATACTTTTTATACCTCACATATTATGACAACTCTCCTTGTGCTCCCTGCGTTAAGTCACTCCCCCTTCAGAGCGCTGTCACAACAAAATCAGCATTTCCACCTCTGAATTAAACTATTCCACATTGCATCAGGTTTGTTCAAGTTGCTGTGCAGTTTTTTTATCATGTTTTTGTATATTTGGGGAGAATTGTCGTGTAGGAGCATGGGTGATGTAGGCTTGTGGGCGGAGCAATGTACAAAATCTTGCGGCTAACCATAAGGAGGGTTTGAATAGGGCCCAGGAGAGACTCAGACGTGCATGGATGACATCTAAAACACCTTCAGACATGTTTTTAATGAGGGAACAATATTAGAGTATGAATCATTTTAGAACACTCATGGCATATTCGTTCATTCATTTTTCGAAAAATCAAACCAAAAATATAAAATAGTTAAATAACTAGAACATAGTTTTCGTTTTCTAAACTATTTCCTTTGTCTCCAAAACCAACATGAAACTGATAATGATTTGTTTTCAGTTTTCGATTTTGGGTCTAAATGAATAATGGAAAAAAAAAGGATAACGGCAGATTCCCATTTCCATAATTTAAACTGCAATGCTGGACTTTTGCGCCACATGCGGACTGATCCCAGGTCTAAACCGGTCGCAGTCCTGGTCGCAGTCCTGGTCGCAGTCCTGGTCGCAGTCCTGGTCGCAGTCCTGGACTAGGAGTGTCGGGACAGGCCTGGAGGTGCGCCCACGTAGACTGTTGGGTGATCAGGACTGAGACCGAGACAGACACCGGTTCAGATCTGGCTTAGACCTGGTTCAGTTCTTGTTTAGTCTTGCTTTAGTCTTGCTTTAGTCCTGGGATCAGCCCATATGTGGCGCAGAAGTCCGGCATTGCAGTTTAAGTCACGGAAACAGGAAACTGCCATTACCCGTTTTTCCCATTATTCATCTAAACAAAAAACGGAAAAAAACGAATTGTTCTGTTTTTTTCATTTTGGTTTTGGAGACAAATAATGAAGAAAAATATAATATATATATATATATATATATATATATATATATATATATATATATATATATATATATATATATATATATATATATATATATATATATATAATAATAATATATATATGAATATATATTTTTTTTCCATTTTCTTATTTTTGGTTTTATTTTGAAAAAACGAATGAACAAATGACACACGGATTCATATGGTAGAAAGCTCAAAAAATAGGCTTTATTTTCCCTAGTACAGGTGTGCAATGTTATTTTGAATGTTTACTTTTTTAGTCTGCATCCCAAAAAATGCCCTCACATGTCTCCCCACCTGAGAAAACCCCTCCTTTGGTTTTCAAGGCCAAGTACAAAACGACAGGTGCTCCCCCGTCTCCCGCAGGACCATTATACAAATATATCACCGACATGACATTGTAATGCGTCACTGCGAAAACACCTCCCGCCTCCCGGTCCTGTTCGGGAGGGGGGACGGGGCGTGAGACATGCTGCTAGGGTATAAGTTAATGTCAAAAGTGCCCCCGTTCTAGCAGAAGGCTGGGGCTGCAGGGGCGTTTGGCAGGGGTAAGTGCACGCGGCGGTCCCATAGCTGTCAATCAAGCGGCAGGACGGGACCAGAGGCAGGTGCAGGAGCAGCGGGGGGCGGGTCCTGGTTCAACACGGGCCAACAGCTCAAGCAGGGCCCAGGGAAGGAAGGGAAAGTGTGAGGCCAATTTGGAATCTACACGAGACAAGTGCAGATCATACGGTTTTGAATAGGAATTTAAAGAAACTATATTATGCAAAATGGATTCTTGAGATTTAAGCCATGTTAGAATGTTACCTCCTCTAAAACAGACCTGGACTTGTGTTTTGCTTCATACATGGTTATTATGTCTACATCTCCCAAGTTCAAAATGCTTGAGCTTGAAATCATCCAAATGATTCTTGATAAACAAAACACAACTCCAGGTCTGTTTTTGATGAGGAAATGCATTCTAACATGGCTTAAAGTTCACAGGAGTCAGTTCAGTGCAATGTGAGTTATTGAAGCATAGGCTTGGTGGTGCTGGGCTCACAGTGCAGTCAGACGATACACGTCCATGTTCAGCCTTGGGGCATGTTTGTAAGTTTAACTTTGCTTCATGTTGTTGTTGTTTCAATTTAAATAGAATACAGATGGTACATTTAAAATGTTAGCTACTTCTAGCTCTTGTTATTAACTCCATCCTATTTTAAAGTACGTCATGAGTTCAGACTTACACTTTGCTGAAATAAATATATATAATGTTTGACCTCATTAAATATACTTTTGGAAATTTTATACAACAAAGTATTTATACATTCATATTTATGTACCAGTTGTACTTACATCTACATCGCATATACAGTTTGTTCATTCACATTTTTGTGTTCTGTTTTACAGTTTTACAAAGAGACAGGTGTGTAAAGACAAGTCTTCTCTATACACTCGTGTAGAGCATGAACATGTCTCACTGTGGTAGTGACAGCGCAGTGAGGACAGAATAAAAAGCACTAATGTCTCAGTTACTAAATTCAGTTACTGTGTCAGGTCCACCCTCCTGGAACCAGCTCAGCAGCACCAACATTGAAGCTATTACATCCCCACGGAGACAAGATGGTGGCTACATAATGCAGCTTTAACTGGGAACATGACCTTAACAAAAGTTGTTCAAATTGTACTTTTCTAAACTCTTCACTATAACTCAATCTTTGAGTGTTTTGGTCTCTTATGAGTCATGAAGCCCCTGCTCATGGGGATGTTCTCTTCCACAACATTTCATGTGTGAAAATGTGTGGATTGTGGGGCTGTCACAATACTGAAATTTCAAATCAATTTTGATACTAAGGGAAAGTATCTTTCTTTAGACAATAGTACTTTCTTTATATAGGCATGTGGTCTTATAATCCCTCAGTGGTGCAGGTAGGTTCCGTAGTGGTCCATGGGTATGTACTAGTCCATTTGCTCGTATACTTGTTCTGATATTGCTCAAGATCATTCTAAGGCAGAAATGGTTCATTTCCATCCTGTGAATTTTAACTTTTTAGTGTTGATACCTGCTCAAATGAGTCTCTAGTTCTTAATATCTATTAGTTTTTGATTTTCTTTTGACAACACTAGTGGATTGTATGTTAGGTTTGATTCGAGATAATGCAGCTGTGCTATGTGTATGTGTATGTGTATATGTGTGTATGTGTATGTGTATGTGTATGTGTGTGTATGTGTATGTGTGTGTATGTGTGTATGTATGTGTATGTGTGTATGTGTGTATGTGTATGTGTATGTGTATGTGTATGTGTATGTGTATGTGTGTATGTGTATGTGTATGTGTATGTGTGTGTATGTGTATGTGTATGTGTATGTGTATGTGTATGTGAGCGTACTGCACCATGGATTCAACTCTACCCATTTCACTGCCTTCACACCGCTCCAACCAACTGAATGAACCTGTTTTTTTTTTTTTCAACTTGATATTTAACAAATTCACTCTTCAGTGCAACCTTCTCTGGGTCTTTTCTACACACACAACTTGTAACTCATAGTGTCGCCTGTTTTCTATACATACATATTTACTACGTGAAATTGAAATACCAAGGTAAAGGTGTCCAAAAGTAATTTAAAAAGTCTTATAACATACTTTGCAGCTGAGGGTGTGTGATGCTAACTGTAGGCTCTGCTCTGTCTGAAGCTCTAATAGACTTTATTCTCAGCTTTGTTTTAACAGTCTGAACATGCACTGACTTAAGACGATTATTGTGTTGTTAAACTCTCTAATAACAATAGTCACAAGCTAGCATTAGACAAGTTTTTCAGTTTGTCACTCATCTTTTTGTTAAAATAAACAGGACCATGAATTGAGGCTCCTAAAAATGTGTTTAATTTTTTTCTTGAGTTTTCAGATTTTAGATTTCATTTTCTTTTTTTTTTTTTACTGGTGAACATTCCACCATACACTGCAAAATTTAAGATAGAAACACTTACGTAAATCTATCAGAAAATGACTTAAAAGTAGTGACCATGCAGCAAGACCATTTTACTTGACAAATTATCTTCAAATAAACTACCTTCTTGACTAGAATGAAGCATCTCAGAACTAGTAAGTAGATAATAAATCTGAAAACAAGATGAATAACCTGATATATGTTTTAAAAGAAATTTGCAGTGTACATGTAGATCAGCCCCAGCATGTGAAGTATCAATGAAACCATGACGTACATATGAGATGTTGTGAAGGCCTCCTCCCTGTAGATCAGACCGAGCTCTTGTTAATCTTTTCTAATCAAACGTTATGAAGAGTGACACTGTTATTTACTACAGTGTCCTCCAGGTAAAAGACACGAACAAACGTTTACAGTCACAGCACATTTTCAGCTCTGGACTCTGCCAAGTTTGTGTCAGCGCACTAAGCAGCGGTGTGCACACTCCACAGCACATTTAAGGTCATACTCCTGTACAAAATAATAAAAGGATATGATTTCTACACAGTGGGTATTAAGAATCATGAGACGAAATAAATGAATAAGGCTCAAAACTGCTGCTCGTAATACTGACAAATACAACTACTACTACAGCTACAGCTAACTACTACTACAGCTACAGCTACAACTACTACTACAGCTACAGCTACAACTACTACTACAGCTACAGCTACAACTACTACTACTACAACTACAGCTACAACTACTAGTACAGCAACTGATACTACAGCAACAGCTACTATTACTACAACTACTACTACTGCTACTCCTACAGCAAAAACTACTGCTACAGGAAAAAAAAACCTACTATTGCTATAGGAAAAATTACTACTTCTGCTACTTCAACTAGTACTAAAACTAGTACTACAACTAGTACTACAGCTAGTACTACAGCTAGTACTACAGCTACAACTAGTACTACAACTAGTACTACAGCTACAACTAGTACTACAACTAGTAGTACAGCTACAGCTAGTACTACTAGTACTACTACAACTAGTACTACACTACAGCTACAACTAGTACTACAACTAGTACTGCAGCTACAACTAGTACTACAACTAGTACTGCAGCTACTAAACTACAGTACTAACTAGTACTACAACTAGTACTACAGCTACAACTAGTACTACAGCTACAACTAGTACTACTACTAGCTACAACTAGTACTACTAGCTACAGTACTACTAGCTACTACACTACTACACTACTAGCTACTACTACAGTACTACAACTACTACAACTAGTACTACAGCTACAACTAGTACTACAGCTACAGTACTACACAACAGTACTACAACTAGTACTACTACAGCTACTAGCTACTAGTACTACTAGCTACTACAGCTACAACTAGTACTACAACTAGTACTACTAGTACTACAGCTACTAGTACTACTAGTACTACTACAGTACTACTACTAGTACTACAGCTACAACTAGTACTACACTAGTACTACAGCTACAACTAGTACTACAGCTACTAGCTACTAGTACTACTAGTACTACTAGTACTACTAGTACTACAACTAGTACTACAGCTAAACTAGTACTACTAGTACTAGCTACTAGTACTACAACTAGTACTACTAGTACTACAGCTACTAGTACTACAGCTACAACTAGTACTACTAGTACTACAACTAGTACTACTAGTAACTAGTACTACTACAGCTACAACTAGTACTACAACTAGTACTACAACTAGTACTACAGCTACAACTACTACAACTAGTACTAGCTACAACTAGTACTAGTACTACAGCTAGTACTACAGCTACAACTAGTACTACAGCTACACTACTAGCTACACTAGTACTACAACTAGTACTACAGCTAGTACTACAGCTACAACTAGTACTACAACTAGTAGTACAGCTACAGCTAGTACTACAACTACTACAGCTACAACTAGTACTACAGCTACAACTAGTACTACAACTAGTACTACAGCTAGTACTACTACACTACTAGTACTACTAGTACTACAGCTACAACTAGTACTACAGCTAGTACTACAGCTACAACTAGTACTACAACTAGTACTACAGCTACAACTAGTACTACAACTAGTACTACAGCTACAACTAGTACT
Source organism: Boleophthalmus pectinirostris (assembly GCF_026225935.1). Taxonomy (NCBI): domain Eukaryota; kingdom Metazoa; phylum Chordata; class Actinopteri; order Gobiiformes; family Gobiidae; genus Boleophthalmus; species Boleophthalmus pectinirostris. The sequence continues at coordinate 34,708,717 of NW_026571018.1, read as the reverse complement.
ACAGCTACAGCTAGTACTACAACTAGTACTACAGCTAGTACTACAACTAGTACTACAGCTAAACTAGTACTACAACTAGTACTACAGCTACAACTAGTACTACAACTAGTACTAGCTACAACTAGTACTACAACTAGTAGTACTACACTAGTACTACAGTACAACTAGTACTACAGCTACAACTAGTACTACAACTAGTACTGCAGCTACAACTAGTACTACAACTAGTAGTACAGCTACAGCTAGTACTACAACTACTACTACAGCTACAACTAGTACTACAACTAGTACTACAGCTACAACTAGTACTACAGCTACAACTAGTACTACAACTAGTACTACAGCTACAACTAGTACTACAACTAGTACTACAGCTACAACTAGTACTACAACTAGTAGTACAGCTACAGCTAGTACTACAACTACTACTACAGCTACAACTAGTACTACAGCTACAACTAGTACTACAGCTAGTACTGCAGCTACAACTAGTACTACAACTAGTACTGCGATAACTACAACAAATGTAATTCCTCAAATTTACAGTTTATAGTTGTAAAATGTGAAATAACAATACTACAACTTACAAAAAAAATAATTTCTTACAAAGCCTGAAATGGAATTGTGATTCTTGAAATGCGCTGGTATCTCAGCTCCCCTATAATCCTTCACTTTGCCTCTCAGAATCATTAATAAAACAAAATACTGCAATCTTCTATATGTTTTACACTGCTGCTTTTCCATCTCTATCCTCCTTCAATATCACAGTTTAAATCGTGCACAAGCTGTTTACGTTCTCATTCACACAAAGCTGATCTAGTCTACCATCTCAAATTGGACACATTATCTTCTATAGAGCCTCCACAGTCCAAGATAACAAGCCAATAGTCTGGTGTGTGGCTGCTGTGTGTCTGCTCATATCTCCTTTGTTCATTATTTGCTGCTTTCAAGAAACTCCGTTCAGAAACTAATTGCTCCAGCTGCAGATGCAAACTCTCCTTTAATAGAGAGGCACACTGGAGTGGGCTGCTGGACGGGAGCCCATCTGGGACATTTCTCTCTGTCCTTCAAGGGGCTTATGTCTATGCCAGACCATAGATTGTATAAAGAAGAGGTCTAAGTGAGTGTGACGTCGCCCATATCGTTTGGCTCCAGTCAAATGAAGCTCATCGAGGCTGCAGTTATGGGGTGAATTTGGAGTTTTATATTTAGAATTCTGATAGTGAGTATCATAGCGACCAATGAGCCAATCAGGCGCAAGACTGTTGAAGGTAATGCCCTTTCCCACCCGTACTGCTGGTTTAGCAGGGAGCAGGCGCTTAGCAACGCTGTCAATCAAACCTATTGTTAATGCTAGAGGGAGCGACCTCAGGGAAAGCCGGCGACTGATTTCTCTATTGATGTTCATATCTAGCCTGATTCATCAGCTGGTTTCACTTCATAGAAACCGTCTGACCTCGCAGCATTAGGATTTGTTCGCTCAACGGTAGGCAGGTACTTTTTTATTCAAGCAATTGCTGCTATTTGATCGTGACAAATGTAATGCACCAAATCCCGTAGGAAGAAGGTCAATAACGTCTTTCCACTTCATAAAATTCAGCACACATTCTTTATTCTGGCTTTAAATCCCCGATCTCGGGAATCGTTGCCAACACAGAATGTCTGTCTTCGTCTACATCCATCTCGACGCTTTGTTTACTGTTGTGCTGAACCACAAAAGGGACCCAGACAGACGCGATGAGTTTGACGTCATAGCTTCACAGCTCTTCACTGATTGGCTGGTGCGCGGTCTACAACTTCCATGGTTTTTGCCGACCGTCTAGTGTATTCTGATTCCTGCTCTAATCACTGGAGAGAAATGAAATTGGGGAGGCAGTAGATGGCGCCAGCCTGGCTAGTTCATATCTTGATTTATGGACAAAATTAAAATACCAGTATACAACAAAATCATGGCACAGATAATTTCACCTGTTTTCTACACGTGAATAGGCCTTTAGTTTACCAGCTACCAGTTGGACACACCCTCTCATTCAATATATATATTTTTTTCCAACAAAGCAAAGGGTGGCTACTTTGAGAATTTGAATATAATATATGTAAGAAATAGTAAAGTTATTTCTTTGCTTCATAATTCCATACTTCATATATTTGATGCCTACCATAAAATGTAGAAAGTTACAGAAAGGCATAAAATACACTGATTACTAATACGGAGACAGACTCTCTGGATGGGAGCCCATCAGGGACATTTCTCACTGCCCTCGATGGAGCTGATGATTTAAGCAGGACACTGAAGACTTTGTATTTGGGGGCACAATGAGAGTAACATATGGGTTTAAACTGGAATGGGAACTGCATGACGGCAAAAAGCATGGATCTATTATAAGATCTGGATAGGGAGTTACTAGTTTAGACCTGTTGTGACTTTTTTACTAGTGGCCAGTTCATTGGTAGTGTAGTGAAAAAAATCCTCTGCAGGCCAGAAAGCAGGGAGCGCAATGAAAACACACTTTCACAAAGGTCGTGTTATGGGGATGGTTGTGATTTTTTATTAGATTTTTTTCCCCTATTTTCAGATACTGTACTAAAGATGTGTGAAGAATCCCTCAGTCGTCCAGGTAGAATCCATGGCGAGGAGAAAATTCAGTTTGTCGACTGGACAAAAGTTAGTCTATCTCCTATTTACAACTCCATCTTCAAACCTTATTCAAAACGAACAAGAGAACAACAGGTTTAGCCAAGTCAGGTCCAGAGGTGTGGAAGCTCCATTATTCTTCTGCTAATTAGACCCCACACCCTGTACAGGTCAATAGGCCTAACTAACAAACAGTAAACAAGTAGGCGTGTTAGTTTCAGAGGAGTTTCAGTGTAGTTAGCTCCTCCCTGCAGACAGACATAAGGAAGTGTCCACCAGCGTCTGACCAGAACTGAAGAAGCAGATTGGATGAGCTGTGAAATTTCTTTAACCAAACTAACTTTGGTCCAGTCGACAAACTGAATTTTCTCCTCGCCATACTGTACTAAACTTTTTTTTCAGTACATTTACAGCAGGGGTCTCCAACTTGTACATTGAGTCCTACCAGTAGCTCTTCACCCTCTTATTATAAGTAGCTCGCCAAAGGATTTCTGAATCACATGCACTGTACTGAATTACAAACTTGATTAATTGCCGTTGTAAAAGTGTTATTTTGAACTTTGTACACTAACAAATGGATAATGTTTTTATGTTTTATAGGCGTCTGATTGTACAACATCTCAGGCTTGCCCTCTTATATCCACTCAGTTTCTTGCAAACGCTAAAATTAGTAGCTCTTAGTAGCTCTTGTTTCGTTTTGTAAAAGTAGCCTACTGGATGCAAAAGGTAGAAGACAAGATCCCTGGTTCTGAGTCTGGTGGATGAACTGAGCTTGTGGTAACATTACTGCAGTTGTACCGTTGGCAGAAGCTAGACGCAACGACGAGGGTTCACTATATGCGAATAGGCGAGTTTCATTGTTGACAAAAGCGCGCGTTGCATGCTGGGAATTATTTTGGTCGGCGGCAAGAAACACTAATTCAACATGATGGACGGAGCGAGAAAGCACGTAAAGGGTATTGATCCCGGTTATTTATCCACTCTAACGGCAGAGGACCCAAGACCATTTGACCAGAAATTGGTCATAAGCATCGATGGACGACAAATCACCCTTTTCAACCCCTACAAAGCCTGGACCAAACCAAATTTCTGGTCGGAATTGCCAACTACCTGGCCAAATATTCACTTCGGCGATATCCACAATTACTTGGAGGCTTTCATTTTTTCTGCTGTGAATGGCCCAGGAGTTTCCACCAAGAGTCTCGATGCGTTGTTGAACTTGTTGGAGTCTTGTAGGATCTTCTACGTTTGCTCTGTGAATGTTTGAAAGTCATTTAATTCACCGTTAGCGGTTCTTTTCACTCAGAATACGAAAAAGACATTTTCCTTCTTCCAGTGCTTCTATTTGTGCATCCGATAATGCAGCAGGAATTTACCATTATCGGGGATAAATACGCGAGGTTACGCACTGTGTTTGACGCTATCGTGTTTCTTGCCTCCGACCAAAATATTTCCCAGCATGCAACGCGGGCTTTTAATAACAATGACGTCAGCTGAAACTCGCCTATACGACTCCACGACTGCCACTTGATGTAAATGAAATTGAAGATTTTAGTCACTGATTAGATGAATACATTTATAATCACTAGAAGTTCAAGAGGTCTGTGTTAATCATTGCCGTACCACTGGAGTAAATGAGCAGAGTAACAAGAACTAAGGACAGAAGGAGCGAATGTAACACAGATCTACAGTTGTATAAAAAGCCTTAGAGCAGCCTGAGGGAGTAACGGCATTAGACAGCTGGCTTTCTTCATTCAGTATTGATTGTCTGCTTCACCAGAGCAGAGTCTCCCTCACACACAGCACGCACACACACCACAGTGCTCTATGCATCCATCACAAGTGCTCCCACGGGCCCACACTAAACGCACATATGATCACACAACGCAAACATGAGACACGGCCAATCTGACACAGCCAACAGTTGAGACGGTTAAACGGGCTATGAGAAATACATCTGGTATCTGAGCATTTTGTAGTAGGGATGGGCATTCGATGAAATTTTCTTAATCGATCGTCGGAAGAATTAACGATTAATCATTAACGTTTTTATATTAAAATGATCATCATTATTATTACTATCTGCACTACTAATCTGCATAAATAAATTCAACTTTACAAACCGTAACCACTCTAGAGCCACATCAGCCGTTTGACATTATAATGTGTTTAATTCAGTTTTGTGCAACTCTCACAGAAACTAAACTTAAAACCGCGTCGGTAATTTGCATAAACTCAGCGAAGATAAAACTACAGCTCTTGTGTCGCTGATGCGGTCAATTTCTGTCGGATTAAAAGACATGGTTCAGTGGGATACAGGTTAGTGTGACCATATTTGCGTTTGTCAAAACCAGGACACCGTACGGGGGGAGGGAGGTGGGGACTCGTCCTCGACACTGAGCGACTCTCACCTGGTAAAACTTTTTCCCAGTGGACACCGAAATATATATGTGCTGCTTTGTACACTGTGCACATGGACTCACACTTGTCCCGAACGCAACAGAAAGCGTGGAAGTCATCATTAAATACACATTTGTGCTCCGGCACGCTGCAGGCAGACCTACTGTTTGTGTTTGCTCGCTCCTTCTGAGTGCAGAGAGACACATGTACGGACCCCTGTTTGGTCACGCTACGCACAGCAACCTACATTCGGTTTGTCGATTAAAATTAACGTAATCGATGAAATTCTTAATGATCAATTATCGATTAATCGATTAATCATGCCCATCCCTATTTTGTAGGACTATTTTTTATTTATATAACTAGATATTTAACATTTTCTTGTGCAAAAACTGATTACGAGTTTTAAATTATGTTTGCTTTTGGGAAAAATATTTTACTTCAAATTCTAATGTCAGCAATTCTGTCTATATCATATTCTCTTCATTATAGAGAGACTTACTGAATGACTCACACTGAAAGTACTGCTAATGGATTCATCAAAAACATAGCTATTTATATTTCAGTAAATGTTTTTCATACAAATTGCATCATTTCCATTTTCCCCGTTTGGTTGCATCACAGATAAAACTCTGAAACTACTGCTTTTAATCGCTGGACTCATTCTGTGGTCAAATTATTTTCTATTAGCATAACATTCACGGGGATAAAGACTTAATTTGTTTTTTCAAAGTACTGATACTGAATGACTCACAGTGAAAAGTATACTTATATTTTAGCATACATTTATAATATAAGTTATAAGTATTTGGGCTTGTATCTTAACCAGACAAACTGGTCTGAGAATACAGATCTGCTCTACAAAAAGGAACAGAGCAGGATGTACTTTCTCAGAAGGCTGAAGTTCTTTAATATCTGCCAGAAGCTCCTCCTGATGTTCTACCCGACCTCATCTCCCCTAGGATGGTTGAATTTTTTTTTTTTATTTATTATTTATTTTTTTTATAGATTTTCTAGATTAGAACCCTGCATTTGGTTCCATATCTGACAAATATTTGTATCCAAATTTTATGCAAATTAATTTTTAGAGGTTAACCAAGACACTTGAAAATTTCCTATAAGGCCTATACTATAACGTTGTGAACCAAGTAAATAAGGCGTATTTGAATAATTTGTCATTTTATTCTACAAACACAAACTGAAACTTGCATAAAAATGATTAGAAAGTCCATTCTAATTGAGGTTATTTGAAACTTCATTTTTTACCATGTTCTGATGGACCCCCTTAATCTCCAGTGTCTCTTCAACGCACTGGAAGCCTCAAGAAGAAGGAAGCCGTGCGGGTGAATAAGCTGGCGAGGAAGGCAGGATCTGTAGTGGGTCCAGAGCTTGACTCACTCACATCTGTGGCTGAAGAGGGCCCTTAACAAGCTCCTGTCCATCCTGGATAACCCCCAGCACCCCCTGCACAGCACCATCCCCGGACAGGAGAGCATCTTTGGGGACGGGCCGTTGAACTTGTCCCGCTCCACGGACACACTCTGGAAGTCGTTTGTACCACACGCCATGCAGCTATTTGACAATTCTGTTTCCAAATTAAATAAATGACCTGTCACTGTGTCCATAACGATGAAAACCTTCCACCAGTAATTTGATTTGATTAGAAACTCAACTTTGTTTTTATCTTAACAGGCCAAAGAGACAACACTGTATGGACTCTGTATTGAGACACTTTATACATCTTTATAGTTCTTGTACTTTGGATGGTAGCTCTTATGTGTCACCACTCATAAATTCTTACTACTACAGGCCACTATTACTCAAGTATTTACTGTATTTTTTTGGACTATAAGTCGCTAAGTTGCTCCAGCCAAAAAATGCGTAATGAAGAAGAAAAAAACATAAGTCGCACCGGACTATATGTCGCACTTTTTGGAGGAAATTTATTTTGTAAAATCTGAGACCAGGAACCGACATTTCCTGTTTGAAAGTAAAGTTCTAGTAACAACAGAAGAGAGAACAACAGACTGTTAATGTCACATATGAACAGTTCTTCAGATAAACTATAACATGAACAACAGAACAAGTTTACCAAACTCTCCATCTCACACCAAATCAATAAATCCTTTAAATTCTTCATCCTCTGTGTCACTTCTGAGCAACTTTGTGCCCTCTGGAGGTAAACAGAGCGCTGCTTCCTCTTCTGTGTAGCTGTCGTCACACTCAGCATCAGTTCCAGTTAGAATTATTCCGGCCTTTCTGAATCCCGTCAGGATGGTTTCGGTGTCGCTGAAGTCCAGGCTTTGTCCATCCATCCAGTGACTTCCAGGAAAGTAGTTTGCGTAGTTTGCATGACGCACCCTCCCAGTTCCTGTGAAGCTGTGTTCTCCATCCTCGCTTTCTGCCATACCCTCACAAGTTTCTCGCTCACTCCAAACTTTCTTTCTGCTGCTCGATTACCATTTTCGGCTGAATATTTCACTACTTGCAGCAGGACAGAGGCTCTTTCTGCAGGAGACATGCGCAGTACAGGACGAAGTGACAGTGGTACAGGAGTAAGAGGAGCAGGAGATACTGACACACAAGCCTAAAGCCTCTCGCGGCTGTCGGTGTGAATTTTAATATAAGCCGCACCTGAGTATCAGTCCCAGGAAACACCCAAACTATGAAAAAAAGTGACTTATAGTCCAAAAAACACAGTAGTAATAGTAATCCAGTCATGTTTTGTAACCTCATCCTACCTTGTACTGTCTCCATAAACATAAAAAAACTTTCCTGAAGCACCAATACTTTGATTTGAATAGAAACAATGCTTTGTTTTGATCTTAACAGACCAAAGAGATGACTAAAATTCGTACGGACTCTGTATTGAAACACTTATATCTTTATAGCGCTTGTGCTTCGGATGTGTCACCATTCATAAAACACTACAAACCCCCCGAGCCGGTTCTCGTACAGGACCCGTGAGCCTCCGGTGCACTAAACCAGCCCACCTCTATTACAGCACAGTCCCATAAACACTGGTAATGTGCCATACTTTAAAGCCCAGTGTCTTTCCCTATTGACTTTTCAAATATAAAGTGTACACAGACTTTAGGTTAGGTTTAATGCAGTAGAGTGAATGTAATTAAACCCTAATTGGACAAAAGCCGAGATTTTACTGTGGGTCGATACAGCCCTACCCTGTAGAGGCAGGTGTAATCATTTCAGCGCCCGCTAAAAGACTGTTAAGTTGTGGAAAATAGACTGTTGAAATGCAAAAGTGGAAATGTACGTGATGGGTGTAGTTCTAAAAAACATTAAAGCGGACCTATTATGCAAAATGGACTTTTTAGAGTTTTTAGCCGAGCCAAGTTGTAACTTTTCATTTGAGGAATCTGTAATTACTTATTTTTCAAGGCATCTTTTTGTCAATCAACCCCGTTTCCACTGCCACCAGCACACGCCCACTGCTCTGTACTTGGTTCGTTCTCCAATTTTATGTTCTTAATATGTGACACGCATAGGATTTGGCACTATCATCGTTTCATAGTATCATAGTTAGTATCGTAGTACAAATGAAAAAAAAAAATCTGGGGCACGCTGGTGTGAAGTGCGGCTATCCATCTCAGGGCTGCACGGCTCTTTGTGGTGAGAATGTTAGAATGGTCCCATTTTTATACAGCACTTTTCCACCTTCAAGGCACTCAAAGCAATTTACATCAATGAACCACTCACACATTCACACACCAGTGTACACAGACACTTGGGGCGAGGTGGGTTAAGTGTCTTGCCCAAGAACACGATGACAGCATTCACCTGTAGGAGCTGGAATCGCAACGTCAAACTGTGGGTCAGTGGATCTGACCACTCAACCAATGATGTTTCTGACAAGAGTGGGATTTGAACCACCAACCTTTGGATCAGTGGTAGGGATGGACATGATTAGTCGACTAATTGATAATTGGCCACTACGAATTTTGTCGATAGCAGCCTACATTCGGTTTTGTTATGTGTATACATGCACATCCGTGTCCCGGGTATGATCGGGTTTTTTGAGTATCCTGGTTTAGTCATGGTGCATGTAAACACAGTATCCCAGTTTCTGCAACATAAAGTTGTGTGCACATGCGTCCAAAAGACAAACACTTTTCAGTCTTTATCACAGCAGTAGCCTAAATAAACAAATAAAGTGATGAACATAAATAAAGTGAGTGAAATGATGTTAAATAAAGATCTGCACATGAACCATCTCCAACACGACACACACACAGAAACACGCTCACCGTCATCATCATCATCCCTCATAGTCTCACCAACACTCATATTCCACTCATGTCCTTTAGTCCGACAGAAGCTGAACCTCATCAGTGCACAAGGAAAGTTTTTTTTTTTTTTTCAGCGCTTACAATTTATGTAAATGAGCCAACTAGGGACAACTGCTCTACCAACTGAGCTACTGTCAGCCTGTTTACAGTTCCCACTGGGCCTCAGTTTTCTAACGGACAGCGGACTTGTTTCTTTGAATATGTCGGTTTTAGATGAATATGCAAAAAATAAAAATGTGAAAATTAGAACATAATGATCCACTGGTGTCATAAATTATAACTATATCGCAGACATAAGTACAATAAGTCTTCTTTAACACAAACGGTAAGAAGCATAAATTGACAATACTAAATTATACTAGACATACTTTTGTCATAAACATACTTGAAGTTGTATTTTGCTTCATTCACACTTGTTTTATTAATGAATCCAAAGTTGACTTTTCTGAGCTCTCCAAAATGCTCTGTTCACATTTTGCCCATTTTGTTGCATCACAGTTAAAACTCTGGTTTTCTCCTGCTCAGTTTTTAAGCCAATAAACCATCATCCATCATCATATATGGAGATGGTGTGTCCAGACCTTTGACTGGTAGTGTATGTATTTCGGTTATAATATGACTGCACAAAAACACACACATGTTGCATGTGATTCCGTAATAAATAGTGTGGATGTGTAATAGTGTAGTAGTGTGGATACAGACAGACCCTCAGTTAGTCTCTAAAGTAGCTGCTTGTTGGACCTCAAATCCAATTAAAGGTGCTGCTCTGCTTTAGGTAAATAAAATGCAACCATTGATTCACTCCCACTGCAGCAGAGCACACCTCCCTGCTTTTAAAACTGCTCTACTTCCTCATTGAAACCATCAAGGAACCAGAAACCCATTCACACACACTCATACACCAGTGCAGACAGACACTGGGGGCAAAGGGGGTTAAGTGTCTTGCCCAAGGACACAACGGCAGCATTCATCTGTGGGAGCTGGAATGACACTGACAACCTGTGGGTCAGTTGATCTGACCACTCCATCTATGATATTTATGTCGAGAGGATTTGAACCACCAATTTTGAGATTGGTGGACAAACACTATGAACAGAGCTACTGACACATGAACTTTCATTTACAATGACAAAATGTTTCCAAACGCTTAAAGTGTATTTATGACAACATAATAAAAAAGTTCCTACATGATTCTTGATTTCTATTTGAAATTCATATTTAAAAGCCCCCTTGTGGACAGATGTTGAACTGTCTCTGAGATACCAGTGTGTCTGAAATCTGCACTCTATAAATTAAATAGACATTAGGGATGGGCATGATTAATCGATTAATCGATAATTGATAATTAAGAATTTCATCAATTACGTTAATTTTAATCGACAAACCGAATGCAGGTTGCTGTGCGTAGTGTGACCAAACAGGGGTCCGTACATGTGTCTCTCTGCATCAGAAGGAGCGAGCAAACAGAAACATTCGGTCAGTCTGCAGCGTATCGAAGCACAAATGCGTATTTAACAATGATTTGTACAAGAAATTCCACGCTTTCCGTTGCATTCGGGACAAGTGTGAGTCCATGTGCACAGTGAACAAAGCAGCACATATGTTTCTGTGTCCAGTGGGAAAAAGTTTTTCCAGGTGAGAGTCGCGCAATATCGATGACGAGTCCCCACCTCCCTCCCCCCGTACGGTGTCCTGGTTTTGACAAACACAAATATGGTCACACTAACCTGTATTCACCTGAGTCATGTCTTTTAATCCAACAGATAATGACCGCATCAGCGACACAAGAGCTGTAGTTTTATCTTCGCTTAGTTTATGCAAATTAGCGATGCGGTTGTAAGTTTTGTTTCTGTGAGAGTTGAGCAAAACTGAATTAAACACATTATAATGTCAAACGGGCTGATGTGGCTCTAGAGTCGTTACGGTTTATATGTCGTAAAGTTGAATTTATTTATACAGATTAGTAGTGCAGATAGTAATAATAATGATGATCATTTTAATATAAAAACGTTAATGATTAATCGATAATCGATCGTTAATTATTCCGACGATCGATTAAGAAAATTTCATCGAATGCCCATCCCTAATAGACATACAGATTCAATAGCACATTATTTAATGTAGTTTATCTAAGTTAATCATAAAATGGATGAATGTGCATAACCCAGAGGTGTTTGAGCAAAATGTGTCTTGTCCCTGTACAGTATTATGTTGGATAAGCAGCTCTTGACGTTAAAATAATATAAATAATAAATAGAGCATTTTATTTTCTGATAGTGATGAAGTGCACTGTTGGCATGCTACTTGTTGAATTATTGTGATGGCAAAACTCTGCTCTGAAAGTTGACTTATAAACTCATTGTAATGAATAATTAGGATGTTCTTAATGCATAACGTAAGTGAGGAATAACTTTGGGCCACTGCAAATTGTTTAAAATGAAATGGTTCTGTTTTGCACATTTTGAAGACAGTAAAAATCAGGTAAAGTGCCTTCATGCAGCTACAGTGAAGGACAAATAGATCCAGGCAGGTGAGACTCTGCACAGCTCATTAGTTGTGATGAAGCCTGAGAAGGGACACAGATGTAAAATGTGTCTACAGATTTATTAATGGGACCACGGATACATTTACCAGATGAGCAAAGGAGCCACCCATCACCTGTAACTGGGGCTGATAATCACAATGAAGAATGTGGACTGGTTCAGAATATTAATATAAAGTTATTAAAAATCACCACCTTGCTTGTGTTGTGTTGCTGGTACGCTGTGCTGCTTTGAGACTTTTCAACATGGTTCAGTCCCAAATGTTGCCAGCAGGAGGAGCCAGATACCTGATTTAGTGTTTTTGATTTTGTTTTTTTTTTTTTTAAAAGCACTTTGTCCCAAATATAAATATACAGGTCATACATTTTTAACATACCGTATTTTCCGGGCTATTAAACGCGCTCTTAAGCCTCCAACCTCCATCAAAAAACGGCCGCGCGCGCCGCAATCCAGAGCGCCCTATACACGAATCCACTCGGGCGTCCCAGCACGACTTCAGTAAACTACAAAGCCGCACCACCCGCAGCGCACGCAAACACACACGGAGCAGACAGCGACCGCACAGAGAAAAACACCCACAGACACACTCATCACTCCACGCCGACGAGGAACGGAACGGAGGAACGAACCGAAAAAAGCGAGTGCAACGTGCCACTTCTAGACACGAGTGAACAACTGAGTCACTGCGAACACGCCGACAATCCAGCGGTCCCAGACAGCACCCTACACGCCACACTGCCAAACAAAGTCAAAGTCCAACTGACCCATCCAACTGTTGTGTTTCCTTTAAAGTCCAGTGCGGTTTATTTGTGAAAAAAGTTCAAAAATAGACCATTTAATGACTTTATAATCCAGGGCACCCAACAGCCCGGAAAATACGGTACTAGGGTTATGGATCCATGAACCATTTGTTCTTCTGAATTTCAGCATAAACATAAATAGCAGCTGTAAATAAGAAAAGAGGTGTTACCTTGTTCGGTGGAATTGGATCAAAGTGATCCCAAACCATGGATCGCTTTTTTCCACTTGTAGATGCCATCGAAAATGAAACAAATGACAAAAGTCGCCAAAAGTCTCCAAAAATCACCACTAACGTCACACAATACTCCTCACTACCCAACAACTTTAAGAAATATTGGTGCATCTTTTATACTGTAGCAGTTTAGCGCTTGTCAAACCACAGAAGTGCGCTGAACACTCTGAAGCACTCTGAACCAATCGCAGAGCGGAACATTCGCTGAGCCAATGAAACGCTTCGATACACTGAAGCGATTGACACGCAGAGAGAAGCAGTAGGGGGAGGGACCGACACTTCCACACTTTGGTCACGTGAGCGGCTGCTGCGAGACGAGCTCCGAGGCAGTGCTTCGGAGCAATTTGTTTCAGAGACGTGCTCCGGAGCTCCGTCTCATTTGCCCATCACTAAGTATAAGGATGATCAAAATACATAAGGTAAGAGTGGTCATGATCTGTTACTATTCATGAATTCATTTTTCAGTACTTCATATTGATAGTACTTTTTGTAATTATAGTATGTTTTTTTGGATGATCATACCAATGCACAAGGTGTCCCAAAGCCAAAAACAAAGCTTCATACAGTAACATCACCTGTCATGACTTACCTCAGGAGAACCATCTGACCCTTGCTCCTTGGTCTTTCTGGCCAGTCGCTTCTTCTTTTTGTGGAGCGGTTTGGACTCCAGAATCATCTCCTCCAACTCGAAAGTGGGATCACAGTTTAGCCGACGTTTCTATTGACAAAACACAAAAACACACATTCACTTACTGCTTCATTCACTTCACTTCTGCATCAAAAGTTCTATAGGCGAGTTTCAGCTGACGTCATTGTTATTAAAAGCCCGCGTTGCATGCTGGGAAATATTTTGGTCGGAGGCAAGAAACACGATAGCGGTCAAACACAGTGCGTAACCTCGCGTATTTATCCCCGATAATGGATAAATTCCTGCTGCATTATCAGATGCACAAATAGAAAAACGGAAGAAGGAAAATGTCTTTTTTCGTATTCCGAGTGAAAAGAACCGCTAACGGTGAATTAAACGGCTTTCAAACATTCGCAGAGCAAACGTAGAAGATCCTAACAAACCGTGGACTCCAACAAGTTCAACAACACATCGAGACTCTTGGAGGTTTTCATCTTTTCTGCTGTGAATGGCCCAGGAGTTTCCACCAAGTCATTGTGGATATCGCCCAAGTGAATATTTGTCCAGGTAGTTGGCGATTCCGACCAGAAATTTGGTTTGGTCCACCTTTTGTAGGGGTTGAAAAGGGTGATTTTGGCGTCTGTCGATGCTTATGACCAATTTCTGGTCAAATGGTCTTGGGTCCTCTGCCGTTAGAGTGGATAAATAACCGGGATCAATACCCTTTACGTGCTTTCTCGCTCCCTCCGTCATGTTGAATTAGTGTTTATTGCCGCCGACCAAAATAATTCCCAGCATGCAACGCGCGCTTTTGTCAACAATGAAACTTGCCTATATTATACAAAATAGACTCTTGTGAGCTTTAAGCCATTATGTTTTCACCTCCTGAAAAAAATGGATTTGTTTTCAACACGTGTGAAGGAAACAAAACACAACTTCAACTGTTTGTGATGACGAAACTACATTCTACCATAGATCAGAAAATAACATAATACGGGCCCTTTAATGATGGACACAACTGTTACACTAAAGCCGAGTGACCCAGCCCCACACATCCAAAATCCAGTGAATGTTTTTTTTACCTGTCTTAAGGATTTATAGAGCTCGGAATGAAATGAGAAAACACAGCAGTTTGTGGTTGTAGTGCAAAACTCTCAGAGGCTGTGTCCGAATGTCCACCCTGGTCCCTAACCCCTCATTCACTGCATAGACCCGCACTATTTACTGCACTCAATAACTGATTTGGGCATTCGACTCTTAGTGACTTGCAAAGAAACTGTACCTGGTTTTACATTTTTTGTCACGGTCCAAAATTTTTTATTTTTTATTTTTTTGTGCTAGATTATTGTGTCAAAGTTTCACATAAGAAAAAAGTATAGATATATATTCTTGGTTGCCACATTACAGTAGACACTTTGTTTTTTTTTTTAGTTTCTTATTTTATCCCTATTTTCCCCCACCCTTGTGTTAATGCAAACATCTTAGCAAAAAAATAAATAAAAATCTATTGATAATAAATAAAATTACTAAGAAAAAAAAAAGATGAAAAAGAAAAAAAGTATAAAAAAGATATGGTAGAAAACTATATGAAGCAAATATTCAAACCAGTTTGTTAAGGATATGTAAGTGAGAACCAAGAGTTATCACTGTTTGGATTTATTGCCCAAAAAGTGCTGCATATTTCATTCCCTCCGTTACCGACATGAGTTTTTTTAAATTTTTTGTCAACAACTTGAAAGAATATCACAGGTTTAACTTGACCCTGTTGGAGTGTAACTCTTTCCTACATTCTGATACTTTACTTATTTCAATAGTCCCTCTAGTTTCTGAATAAGAACTATTTGAATGTAAAAAATCTGCCCCTGTTTCCCTCCGTTACCACTTGACCAGACCCACATGTACTGTCTTTATGGGGCAAACACTAAACCAAAAAATATGTGTTGCCCATCACCTCCAGGGCCCTGTCTGTGCACCTCCCTGAACATTAAGATACTAAATTGAAATGTTAAAATGTTTGCATATTTTTGCGATGTACAAAAAAGTCCAAGTCTCCTCGATGTTTTTGCAGTGAAGGACTAAAGTACACAGACTGAAGTACATTCGTTCATAATTAGATTGGTCCACTGTCGATCGCCCATTGATTTTGGGAGTTTTCTGACAATGGGCCTCTCTCTATCTCTCCGTTTACTCCCTCTGTCTCTCCTCTTCTCGCTCCCTCTCTTCTCCTCTTCTTCCCTCTCTCTCTCCATTTAACTCACCCCCTCCCTCTTTCTCTATCAATATCATGATATAGAAAAATTAATTATTTAAATTTACCTTACATTTATTCAATTACAAGTGGTTTTACAGCTCAAAAATACTTAGAAAAACAGGCATTCTGACTGTGAGCGGGGTCGCCTCTCCACAGATCTGACCTGTAACTTGGTTTGGTTTGGTCTTGTGTTTTAAACAACAAATATTAAACCAAAAATATGTGTTGACCGTCACCACCATGCCCCTGTCTGCACTTCATATTCCTGTTCCCAAATTGAGAAAATGTTTATATTAGGGGTGTCAAATTATCGCGTTAATTGCGATTAATTAATTACAGTCATATTTAGCGCGTTATGTTTTTTAATCACGTTAATCTCATTTTTAATCTCTAACTTTAGTGTTTCTGTATGTGAGTTGCTTTATTATAAAATCAGTTTTTATGTGTTGTTGGGACAACAACACACACACACAAAAACACATTTATACATTTTTTAAATTTCGGCAATTCCACTCATTGTCGGAAACCCACACAAAACACGCGCAGTAAGAGCGACGTTTACGGCGTCAGTCGCACAATGGACGAGGTGGAAGAGCCAGTAGAACAGAGCAGCAGTGCACAGGTAAAAACGCATTCGTGTCTTGGAAATTCTTCTCCCGACGTGAAATATAAAAGAAAATAACAAATATAATATCGCTTGAAAATAACCTGCATAGGCTCATGATGTCTGCACTACTGTCCTATAGTGACCTGCCACATGAGGGGGACACGCACACACAAACACACACAAACACACACACACACCTTCATCATCGTCATTAACCTGAGAACGCGCGGACCACGTTTCCTTCCGTAGTTACTGCGCGGACACCGACGTGCTCCCGTGAGCCGCGTGTGGATCGTTTTTGCTCGCGTACGCGGCGTAAACCGCGCTTCCTCCTGTGCGCCTCTAAACCAGAACTAACACCAAGACTAAAACCAGGACTAATCCAGGTCTAAACCAGAACTAACACCAAGACTAAAACCAGGACTAATCCAGTCCAGGACTAAACCAGGTCTAAACCAGGACTAAACCAGAACTAAAACCAGAACTAAAACCAGGTCTAAAACCAGGACTAAACCAGAACTAACACCAGGACTAAAACCAGGTCTAAACCAGGACTAAACCAGAACTAACACCAAGACTAAAACCAGGACTAAACCAGGACTAAACCAGAACTAACACCAAGACTAAAACCAGGACTAATCCAGTCCAGGACTAAACCAGGTCTAAACCAGGACTAAACCAGAACTAAAACCAGAACTAAAACCAGGACTAAACCAGGACTAAACCAGAACTAACACCAGGACTAAAACCAGGTCTAAACCAGGACTAAACCAGAACTAACACCAGGACTAAAACCAGGATTAATCCATTCCAGGACTAAACTAGGACTAAAACCAGTGATCTCATATATAAATCATTTCTCTATCAATAATATTTTTAATATGGTTAAGGAAAGACTGGACTTTTTATTGTCTTTAAGTAAACAAAAGTTATTATGTTCAGATTTCCTCGTCTTTGCTACTTTACAGCAAACAGTTTCTTATTCATGGAGACTTGGGCTCAACAGACAAATTGAAGAGATTTGTTAAACAATAAATGACTTTATAAAGTCACTTTTTTTAATCTATGTCAGTCTTTTGATCTGCCACAATAATGTAATAATGAATTTAAATGAAAATACCTCAAATTGAAGCTTTTCTCAGCAATTTTTAGGTGAGATTAAAATGAGATTAATTAGATTAATTAATTACAGATCATAATTAATTAATCTCTCAATTTTTTTAATCGCATGACAGCACTAGTTTATATATTTTTGCAACATGCCAAAAACTCCATTCCCCTCAATGTTTTTGCAATGAAGGACTAAAGTACACAGACTAAAATGACAAAATAATGTGTAATTTGTAGGGATGTAACGATATCCAAATCTCTCTGTACGATATTTTCACGATATGCGTTTCGATTTACGATATTTATTATGATATTTTGGAGAGGCTGATATAACTTTTGTCTACCTTAACAAGATTTTGGTGTGAATTACTTCCGTCATAATCCCAAGAATTCAAGTAAAAACATATCTCTTCATGTCATCTGCACTCAAATGAATCATGGGATATGTAGTTTCCGATGTTCATAAGCTGTTGCTACTATAAAACCATGTATTTAAGCAAAGGAACTTGTGATTCGATATATTGTGACAGTCCACGATATTATTGTGAGACGATACGATATCACAATATTTCAGCTATTGTTACATCCCTAGTAATTTGTGTAAAACCAAACAAAACTTAACCAAGAGAGTTTCCTTTGCTTCACTCTCTGAACACGCACAATCCGTGTATCATTCAATCGTTTTGCAATATAAAACCAAAAATAAGAAAACAAAAAAACTACAATTTTCTTAATTATTTGTCTCCAAAACCAAAATGAAAAAACGGATAACAATTTGTTTTTTCAGTTTTCAATTTTGTGTTTAAGTGAATTATGGGGAAAAAAACGGGTTTCCGTGACTTAAACTGTTGATGCTGGACTTTTGCGCCACATACGGACTGAACCAAGACTGATCCCGGGACTAAACCGGTCTCAGTCCTAGTCTGGTATCGGTCTCGGTCTCGGTCCCAGTCTCGGTCCCATTCTCGGTCCTGGTCTGGTCCAGTCCCGGTCTCAGTCCAGGTCTCAGTCCTGATCTGGTCCTGTCCGGCCTCAGTCCAGATCTTGGTCCACGGTCCTGATCCCCAGTCCTGGTCTCGGGTCCAGTCCCGGTCTCGCTCCCGGCCTCAGTCCAGGTCTCGGTCTACGATCCTGATCCCCGTCCTGGTCTTGGTCCAGGTCTCGGTCCTGATCACCCGACAGTCCATGTGGGCGCACCTCTGGGCCTGTCCTGACACCGAGTCCTGGTTTTGTCCTGGTTTAGTCCTGGTTTAGTCCTGGTTTAGACCTGTTTAGACCTGGTTTAATCCTGGTTTTGTCCTAGTTTAGTCCTCATTTAGACCTGGATAAGTCCTGGTTTAGACCTGGTTTAGACCTGGTTTAATCCTGGTTTTGTCCTAGTTTAGTTCTCATTTAGACCTGGATAAGTCCTGGTTTAGTCCTGGTTTAGTCTGGTTTACTGGTTTAATCCTGGTTTTGTCCTGGTTTAGACCTGGATAAATCCTGGTTTAATCCTGGTTTAGTCCTGGTTTAGTCCTGGTTTAGACCTGGTTCAGTCCTGGTTTAGTCCTGGTTCAGTCCGTATGCGATGCAAAAGTCCGGCATCGCAGTTTAAGTTTCAGAAACTGGAAACTTTTTTTTTTCATTATTCATTTAAACACAAAATTGAAAACTGGATTTGAAGACAAATATTTTTTTTTTCGTTTTCTTATTTTTGGTTTTATTTTGAAAAACAAATGAAGGAATTATACACAGATTATGCTCAGTAATGCTGGGATGCAAATCTCAACCGTCTGGATAAAACGCTTTTAAATTAGTAATATAATCTGTGTGCTCATTTTGCTCAAACACATGGTCAAGTCCACATTTTCAGCTAATAAGTCCACATGTGAGTTCCCCACGGGCCCCTCCCTGAAGGACGCAGGCTGCCTCTGAGTGTGTCTCTTCAGTGAACAGAATGGACTGTGTTTGTCAGTGTAATGTATAGAGCCCAGAGCAGATGTAGGACAGCATACACATTATGGAGCAGCTCATTAGTCAGGAGATGGGCCGAGACTGCCCCTTTTTTACCATGATACATCTTGTGCTGCACTGACATACCAGCGGGGGGCACTGTGGACAGCCAAAGTAATGGAAAAGGAAGCTATGTTGTGGCTTTTTTGGGAATGCTGTGGGAATATCCGTACATTGGCTAAAATAGTTGTTCTTCATGATGTATATGCTCCTTAAAGCCCACATGTTCCACAAAATGGAGGAACTGTGAGCTTGAAGTCATGTTAGACTGTTGTTACCTCAGGGCCCAGTCAAGCAGAAGTAAACAACAAGGCCAAAAATTCAAGTTAATGCATCTGATATAAAAATGTATTGAACAGATACATATGTACTCTAGTTTATGAAACTGTTGACCTTTTTTCTGTACCATTTTTGGTTCTAAAGTTCCATACGTTTTAAACAGACCATGTATGAAACATGGAACAAAAATTATTCCCCAAATTTCAAAGACCTGAAAATCATGTAAATAAATGGATGTATTTCATCATATCTTGTGTCTTTGAACTGTTGATGAAGGTACATGATTTTTTTTCCAAAAAAAAAGTATTTAAAATGATAAAATTTGCTTGGAAGGACTGACATATTTTATAGAAATAGTTTCCTTTCATTTTGAAGTAATATTAAAGTATTCAGAAGAAAAAAGCGACAAATTGATGTAAAATCCTGCACCTTCTACTTGTTTGCACAATTTTCCCTCTGTTACTTTTCCCTCCGTTACCATGACCTTTCTTAATTAAAAAAAATCTCATTACTCAAAAAGTAAGAGGTTTTTCAACCTAATCTTGTACCATATGGTAGAAAACTATATGAAGCAAATATTCAAACCAGTTTGTTAAGGATATGTAAGTGAGAACCAAGAGTTATCACTGTTTGTATTTATTGCCCAAAAAGTGCTGCATATTTCATTCCCTCCGTTACTGACATGAGTTTTTAAATTTTTTGTCAACAACTTGAAAGAATATCACAGGTTTAACTTTGACCCTGTTGGAGTGTAACTCTTTCCTACATTCTGATACTTTACTTATTTCAATAGTCCCTCTAGTTTCTGAATAAGAGACATTTGAATGTAAAAAATCTGCCCCTGTTTCCCTCCGTTACCACTTGACCGGACCCTCATTAAAACTGACTTGGAGTTGTATTGTTTCATTCTCACATACAAAAGTATTTTCTGGCAAAAAATCTAAAGTATCTAAAGTAAATTTAAAGCATCTAAAGTAAAGTAGACTTGATTTCCCCTGTAATACTGTTATTAGGATATGACCCCTTTTTGATATACTGTATTTTTTAGACTATAAGTCACACTTTTTTTCATGGTTTGGGTGATCCTGCAACTTATACTCCGGTGCGAAACGTTCACACTGACAGCAGCGAGAGGCTCTAGTCTTGTGTGTCAGTATCTGCTACAACTTTTACTTCTGTACCACTGTCACTTCACTCTACTGCGCATGTCTCTGTCCTGCTGCAAGTAGTGAAATATTCAGCTGAAAACAGTAATTGAGCATCAGAAAGAAAGTTCTGGAGTGAGCGAGAAACTTGTGAGGGACTGGGAGAAAGCAGGGATGGAGAACACAGCTTCACGGGAAACAGGATGGTGCAGCATGAAACTTTCCTGAAATCTGAGATTAGTGACAACCGGAAACATCCTGTAGGGATTCAGTAAGGCCACAATAATACATGCATCACAAATTTCGGACTTCCGGTCATTGCGCAATTTCCTGCTGTTAAGACATCCAACAACCACACTATTACAATGTCCGAATCCCAAAACTAAAGTATGACAATATCAGAACCAGAAACAAAAGGGATATTGTTCAAAAGACTTGAAAAGATCGGCTTTTCCCGCTGGGAAAACAAACATGGCGGTTTGATGCTCACTTTTCGGAAAATCCTTCCCAGTATGAATTGCACAATGACTGCAAGTCCGAGATTCGTGATGCATCTATTCTAACTGGAAATAATGCTGAGTCTGACGACTGCTACACAGAAGAGGAAGCGGCGCTCTGTTTACCTCAGGATGTCGAGGCTGAGTTGCTCAGAAGTGACACCGAGGATGAAGAATTGAATGGATTTAGTGATTTGGAGTGAGATGGAGAGTTTGGTAAACTTGTTCCTGTTCTGTTGTTTATGTTATAGTTTATCTGAAGAACTGTGAAATATGTGACATTAACAGTCTGTTGTTCTCTGTTCTGTTGTTATTACTAGAACTTGCTTTTTAAGATGAAATGTCGGTTCCTGGTCTCTGATTTTATAAAATACATTTCCCCCAAAAAGTACGACTTATACTCCAGAGCAACTTATAGTCAGAAAAATACGGTAGTGATTATCAGAAAAGCCAGCAGGACTAAAATACAATAATATGCACCTTTAGCACCATTTCAGTTTTACAACAAGACTTTACGGCATTTAAGACATTTCCTCCATGTTCCCCCACTATCTGATCAATCCCGAAGTCATTTAAAAGTTTCCTGTAGTTTCCATGTTGGGAAAACCATAACAGATCCTGAGAGCTACAGTAAACATGTACGAGGAGATCACATGTCTGGGAGCACTGTTTCCTGTTTGAGAGAAGAACTCTAAATATGTAAGGCTTGTGTGTTAAGTATGTGTGAATGAAACAAAACATTATTGATATTTTGCAGCTGATGTCATAAATATTCCCTGGGGTTTGATGCTAACTGTAGGCACTGCTCTGTCTGAGGGTTGTTGGACTTTAATCTGAGTTCATCTTCGTTTGATCGCAATGTTTTATTTTAACACAATCTGACCAGAAAGAATTTAGTTGGAACTACAACAGGTGAGTGTGTATTGTGTCTCCATGGTAACTGGTGAAGATTTCCCCAATACACACACGTAGAACACCCCCAGCATTTTTTATTTTTTTTTACTTTTTTTTTTTTTTTTTTTCAGAGTTTTAAGACAGACTCACGTTGGGGATGAATCCGGGGGCGAGCTGTTTGTTGAGCACCGCGTCCCAGTTCACGTCTGACATGTAGTCCAGGTCCTGCAGCTCAGCCAGACACGAGATCCTCTTCTGCACGTCGATACACAGCAACTACACAAACACAGAAACAGACACACAAGATTACACACGTGAACTCTCCATCATGGACACTCTTCTCACCCACTGAACTATAGAGCCTTATTCTGTCTAGCCCACTTTTGTGTCTAAGGCTGCGTTCAGACTGCAGCCTGAAGTGACCCAAATCCAATTTTTTGGCCCCTATGTGACCTGTATCTGATCTTTTAATGACAGTCTGAACGACACAGATCCGATTTTTTTCAAATGCGACCCAGGCCACTTCGAAATGTGCTCCTGAAACCGATACATATCCGATCTTTCGACATGCGACTTCAGTGTGAACGGTCAAAGCGCATGAATCCGACCTACACGTTATCAACAAGCCACGAACGTCACTATTCTGCGCTGAAGTAGGCGAAAATTGTTAATGAACTCCGTGTCACTGAAACGAAGCACATCACCACTCACCACTCTTGGCTCCGTCTCCACATCCACACGTTCCTTTCAACGGACGTCGCTGCCGCTGCCCCACAAAACACCACGGCCAAAAAACCTCGTCCTTCTCCTTCTCAATCTCCTCCTTAAAACAAGTAAGTTGTTCATGTTCTGGCTCCGGTACGAGAGGAACTTTAAAATCTCCAGGTGCTCAATGCTCGCGTCCATGTTTGGACAACTTCCGTAAACACAGAGCACGCTCGCTGCGGTTGACGTCATCGTGTCTCCAGTGCACATGCCGGACACTTTCGGGCCGTTTACTGTTCACACTGGAGTCACATACAAGTCACATTTAATTGGAAATGTGAACGACCTCGCAAAAACATTGGATTTAACAAAAAACGGAATTGAGCGTTAAGCCCTGCAGAATGTAGCCTAAATGCTCTTAAACTGGGCTTTCTTCTGGTTTAACAGAATTCATTTCAGTGAGAATTTGGGAAAAGTTTTGTAGCTCAAATATGACATAAAGTCGGTTTATTTGGGTAAAATGTTCAGTGTTCATGTGCACCAACAAGTCACACTGCACCGAGTCTCTGGGGGGCTTTTAAAACGGCCTTATAGTTTATAGTTATAGTACTGAACTTATTTGAACTTATTTTCTTTTAGGATCAGTCAGCCCCATACAAAGTAATACAACCTGAATCACAATAGCGGAAAACATTGCAACTTCCAGAATAAGGTGAATAGTCTGAGACCTTTTCAGGATTTTACCAGGGTATATGGTATTACCTTATTACCAAAACGTCAGCATTTATGTGCGTAACCGCGTGAAACCACAGCCGCGCGTCAAAGTGAGAGCTGCAGCAGGACACACACATGCAGCTCTGTCTCTGTGTTTGTCAATGGGAAAGACGATCAAACTTGACTGAGCGCTTTTACCCGCTTGTATCAGACTTGTATTTATCTTCTGTACAGACTCACTACGGCAAACAACAGGATTTCAAAAGTACATTTTAAAGCACTGATTAACAGTATTTCTGGAGCTGGCCTCTTTCATACGACACAGAACTGCCCCAGGTGCAAGTTGTACTGATGGTAAATGCACAAATACAACCAAAGATTCATGCTCTCTGAGTATTTTGATGGAATGGATCCTATGTTCTGAAATCTATCTCCACGCACACGCCACCCTCATTCACTTTCCATGCATTCTACAAGTTACGCGTCCAGTAGTAGCAGTTTTTACGCTCAGGTAAAGTGAAATACACAGATGCAGTGGAGCCAGGTTCATCATCTCTGAAAAGTTAAAACACGAACGTCTCCAACGCGACACGCACAGAACAAACTCACCGTCAGCCGCAACATCCTCTGTCACAGAAAAAAACATATATTCCACTGAGTCGTGTCCTTTAGTCCGACAAAAGTTGAACCGCGTCAGCAGCACAAGAAGCGAGCTGTTTTTATCAGCGCTGACAGTTCATGCAAATTAGCCACACAGTTTTAAGTTTCTGTAAAACGTAAAGAAATGTGCACATGAAGCCAAAATGCTGCCAAATTGCAGAAGTACTAGTATTTTTGGGGGGAAGCCAACTGTCTTGCAGCCGAACTTGCCGTCTTGTCTTGATCTCCCTTATGAGCGTCACGTGACAGTAAATTGTGACGGCATTAAATTGAAAATACAACCACACATTCATTTGTGCTGAGCAAACAAATGTAGATATCAGTAAACTATAATATTATATTAGGTCCTTATGTGCTGCAGATTTTTTTTTATGACGGTAATGAAACTGATACCGTTGTTATTTTTTGATACCGTGGTATATCATCATACCGTATTACCGCCCAAACCTACATGGGTCTGGTCAAGTGGTAACGGAGGGAAACAGGGGCAGATTTTTTACATTCAAATGTCTCTTATTCAGAAACTAGAGGGACTATTGAAATAAGTAAAGTATCAGAATGTAGGAAAGAGTTACACTCCAACAGGGTAAAGTTAAACCTGTGATATTCTTTCAAGTTGTTGACAAAAAATTTTAAAACTCATGTCAGTAACGGAGGGAATGAAATATGCAGCACTTTTTGGGCAATAAATACAAACAGTGATAACTCTTGGTTCTCACTTACATATCCTTAACAAACTGGTTTGAATATTTGCTTCATATAGTTTTCTACCATATGGTACAAGATTAGGTTGAAAAACCTCTTACTTTTTGAGTAATGAGATTTTTTATTAAGAAAGGTCATGGTAACGGAGGGAAAAGAAACGGAGGGAAAATTTGTGCAAACAAGTAGAAGGTGCAGGATTTTTACATAATTTGTCATCTTTTTTTCTTACGAATACTTTAATATTACTTCAAAATGAAAGGAAACTATTTCTATAAAATATGTCAGTCCTTCCAAGCAATTTTTTATCATATTAAATAATCATGTACCTTCATCAACATCAAGATGGAAAAACACAAGATATGATGAAATACATCCATTTATTTACATGATTTTCAGGTCTTTGAAATTTGGGAAATAATTTTTGTTCCATGTTTCATACATGGTCTGTTTAAAACGTATGGAACTTTAGAACCAAAAATGGTACAGAAAAAAGGTAAACAGTTTCATAAACTAGAGTACATATGTATCTGTTGAATACATTTTTATTTCAGATGCATTAACTTGAATTTTTGGCCTTGCTGTTTACTTCTGCTTGACCGGGCCCACATGCACATTTTAGGTTTTTGATCAACTAATTTTTACCTGTGTATTTTGGCAAATAAAATATTGTCTGCTGGAAGAATTTTGGGTTTTTTGTCACTTATTTAGAATGTATTATTACCATTTAAATTTTTTGTCTTTGCCCAAATAATTCCCCTTGAGGATGAATAAAGTTGAAGTCTTCGAGCGCTGTCAGAGGAGAGGTCGCCGTGACGATAGGAGTGTCTGGGAACGAGGAAGTAGGGGTGAGGGGGTAAAGAAGTTGAGAGGAGAGAGGGATGATGAAAGAAGACAGACTCCCTCTTGTCTGGGCTCGGTGGATGTTAATGGAATCTAGCAGGAATTTGAAACGGGTGAAGCAAAGATATTCAAGGACGGTTACGAGGAGGAATCTTAAAAAGGAGCAAGGATAAAACTTTTATTTTGTGGGTAATTTGTCGGTATAAAATGCTTCTAAAATGAATCACTGCAGGTGAATAGGAAAAAATCTTACATTTAGAGATATCAAATTGAAACCGCTTCTTGTAGTTTACTCACATAAATGGGGAAAAAATTTGTTACAATTTACATTTTTTGTGTGCAAAAGTTGTAAAGATGCATCACTTTTGGGACATTAGAATCTGAAAAATTAATAGAGCCAGATTTCAATTTCTTGCTTCATTTTGTCGACATATTAGATCCTAAAAAATAAGACATTTTGGATATCTTATTTGGTTTTTGAGTAACATGAATCTCACGGAAAAAAAGGCCTAAACATTTTAATTTCACCACATTTTTTGAGTTAAAAGAAAAGTTCATTTCTCTCATGTGTGAAGAATAGCAGATAATACTCCCTACAACTGTACAACTCATCATTATGTAAAAGATAATACTCCCTACAACAGTACAACAACTCACCCTTATGTAACAGATAATACTCCCTACAACTGTACAATAAATCGCCCTTATGTAGCAGATAATACTCCCTACAACTGTACAACAACTCATCATTATGTAACAGATAATACTCCCTACAACTGTACAATAAATCGCCCTTATGTAGCAGATAATACTCCCTACAACTGTACAATAAATCGCTCTTATGTAGCAGATAATACTCCCTACAACTGTACAATAAATCGCCCTTATGTTGTAGATAATACTCCCTACAACTGTACAATAAATCGCCTTTATGTAACATATAATACTCCCTACAACTGTACAATAAATCACCCTTATGTAACAGATAATACTCCCTACAACTGTACAATAAATCACCTTTATGTAACAGATAATACTCCCTACAACTGTACAACAACTCACCCTTATGTAACAGATAATACTCCCTACAACTGTACAATAAATCACCTTTATGTAACAGATAATACTCCCTACAACTGTACAACAACTCACCTTTATGTAACAGATAATACTCCCTACAACTGTACAACAACTCACCTTTATGTAACAGATAATACTCCCTACAACTGTACAACAACTCACCCTTATGTAACAGATAATACTCCCTACAACTGTACAATAAATCACCCTTATGTTGTAGATAATACTCCCTACAACTGTACAATAAATCGCCTTTATGTAACAGATAATACTCCCTACAACTGTACAATAAATCACCCTTATGTAACAGATAATACTCCCTACAACTGTACAATAAATTGCCCTTATGTAACAGATAATACTCCCTACAACTGTACAACAACTCACCCTTATGTAACAGATAATACTCCCTACAACTGTACAATAAATCACCCTTATGTAACAGATAATACTCCCTACAACTGTACAACAACTCACACTTATGTAACAGATAATACTCCCTACAACTGTACAACAACTCACCCTTATGTAACAGATAATACTCCCTACAACTGTACAATAAATCACCCTTATGTTGTAGATAATACTCCCTACAACTGTACAATAAATCGCCTTTATGTAACAGATAATACTCCCTACAACTGTACAATAAATCGCCCTTATGTAACAGATAATACTCCCTACAACTGTACAACAACTCACACTTATGTAAACAGATAATGCAGAGAATAACAATGAGATGAGCGAAGGGGGGCAAAGTTAGAAACGTTGCCATGGCAATTAACAATTAAAGTCGACCTATCTCTCACTCTGGTGACATATTACCAAAAACAAAACAAAAAACAAAAGAGGGAATTTTGGATATCTTATTTAGTTTCTCAGTAAAATAAATCTAACTGAAAAAAGCCTAAAAATTCTAATTATGCTTCCTTTATGTTTATCTAAAAAAAAAAAAAAAAAAAAAGTAAATTCAATCAAACTTGAAATCTGATTTAAAAATAATCTAAATTTTATTAAATATGGGAGAAAGAGTTAGTAGTCAGCTGTGAGTTGTTAGTTGTTTTTTTGTTTGTTGTTTTTTTATGGGAGCTGTTGGTGAAAAAAAAAAAAGAAAGAAAGAAAATTTAGCACAATGACATGCCTTTTTTTTTCTTTTTTTCTTTTTTTTTTGAGTTGTTAGTGAAAAAAGAAGAATTTTATTTATTTATTTATTTATTTTTTGTGGGAGCTGTTGGTGGGAATTTTTTTTTTTTTTAAAAACAGAAAAGAAAATGGAGCACAATTTTTTTTTTTTTTTTTTTTTCTCAGGGCTTCTGTAGAATTGCCACTTTCACCTGAACAAAAAGTAAAAGGCATCTAAAAGGTTTCAAGGTGGAACGGAGCATTTTGAACTTTGGAGACGCAGACGGACTAATAAACCAGAACTATTCAAAAATGTGTGAATGAAACAAACCAAAACTCCATGGATTTCTTTTTGTTTTTGAGGAGGTTCTAACATGACTTAAAGCTCACAGGAGTCGACATTGCGTAATAAACTGTAGGACCTTTAACAACTTCACTTCTCTCATTCTCATTCTCTCACTTCATTAAACTATTGATCTGAGTTAATCCGAGATACAAAAGCGCGCACGATAATGAGCACATCCGATCCGCTGCTTCTTGTATGACAGCGTACAGTGCGTCCAAAAGGCTGGCGTCTTATTTGCAGTTCCTATCTCCCTCATACAAACCCTCCCCTTCCGCTGCCCCGCGCGGACGCCCTCTCGTGTGCGGAGAATAGCAATGAGGCGAGCGCAGTCTGGGCACGAAGCAATGCAACAGCTACTGCAGTGGACCGCGGACAAGACAAAACACGAGAACATCCCGCATGTCACCGTACGCACCGTCGCCGTAGAGCTTTAACGGTTAAAGACGACCTACTGCGCTCGTGCCTGCTGTTTCGCCGGGTTTCAGACGGCATCGCATTGTTCTACAGACCAATGTTGTTTAAAGGTGGATTGTGTAACTTTTCTTTTCTGGTGGAGGGTCCATGAAACGCTTTTTTTTTTGTTGTTTCCGTGTCTGAAATGTTTCACAGTGTGATATTAAACCTTTCTATCATCATGGAGAGCAAACCTGACCAAGTTACAGGTCAGATCTGTGGAGAGTAGGGATGGGCATTCGATGAAATTTTCTTAATCAATCGTCGGAAGAATTAACGATCGATTATCGATTAATCATTAAAGTTTTTATATTAAAATGATCATCATTATTATTACTATCTGCACTACTAATCTGCAGAAATAAATTCAACTTTACGACATATAAACCGTAACGACTCTAGAGCCACATCAGCCCGTTTGACATTATAATGTGTTTAATTCAGTTTTGCGCAACTCTCACAGAAACAAAACTTAAAACCGCATCGCTAATGTGCATAAACTAAGTGAAGATAAAAAATAAAAAACTACAGCTCTTGTGTCGCTGATGCGGTTCAACTTCTGTCGGATTAAAAGACATGACTCAGGTGAATACAGGTTAGTGTGACCATATTTGCGTTTGTCAAAACCAGGACACCGTACGGGGGGAGGGAGGTGGGGACTCGTCATCGACATTGAGCGACTCTCACCTGGTAAAACTTTTTCCCACTGGACACCGAAACATATGTGCTGCTTTATACACTGTGCACATGGACTCACACTTGTCCCGAACGCAACGGAAAGCGTGGAATTTCTTGTACAAATCATCGTTAAATACACATTTGTGCTTCGGTACGTTGCAGACTGACCACTGTTTGTGTCTCGCTCCTTCTGATGCAGAGAGACACATGTACACACCTGTTTGGTCACACTACACACAGCAACCTACATTCAGTTTGTCGATTAAAATGAACGTAATCGATGAAATTCTTAATGATCAATTATCGATTAATCGACTAATCATGCCCATCCCTAGTGGAGAGGCAACCCCGATACCTGCTCACAGTCAGAATGCCTGTTTTTCTAGGTGTTTTTGAGCTATAAAACCACCTGTAATTGAATAAATGTAAGGCAGAGCTGTTTAATGTCACAGTGTGGAACATTCCAGGCATGATATGTCCATAGAAACAGACAGGTAAATTTACACAGTGAATCAGTCCACCTTTAATACAGATGGGTGCAGCTAAAATAGATATTGTTTTTTGCTGATTTTAGTTGCCATACAGTGAGTTCTTGTGTCTAGACCAGATATGTCAGACTCCAGGGTGTCCCCAGGTTTGACCACCCCAAATTTAAGACTTTTGAAAGACCTTTTTAAGACCACTTAAATGAAAATTAACATCAACATTGCACCCATTATGTGGGTGAAAAACACCAGATCCAATTCTAATAATGACCAATATACAGTATGTACTATACCTAGAATCTAAGAGCCACTGTGGATTAAACCTACACTTGCCCATGATCCATCCAACGTCTTCCTCCACTGTACTCATTTACTCATTACCATACTCATTGTGCATACTCCAAATCAGACGTTCATTCCTGTTATGTGATTTCATGTTGGTTTTTTCCCTCCCTCCGTTTAACATTGCTAAAAATAGACTAATGAAATTTAAGACTTAAATTTAAGACTTTTAAAACCCCGCAGCTACCCTGAGCTAATATGAACCAAAACTCTGCCAAAATCACGCTCCTCATTGATAAATATATCCAGAAAGGAGCACGTGGGCGTAAAAATGTATCCAAACAAGTCTGCGTGAAGGTCTCCATAATTCTCCAGGTAACCACGGAGTAAAAGTGTAAAGTTATTCATCAAAATAAGAGCATGTGCTTTTCATATAAAGTGCCGAATACAAGAAACAAAAGTGAAACATAAGCACACTTCAACCACTAACGACCAACTGCAGCATTTAAGATCTTTTTAAGACACCTTAATTGAAAACTAAGACCAACATCGCACCCATTATGTGGGCGAAAAACACCACAAACACTGTGGATTAAACCGACACTTCCCCATGATCCATCCGACGTCTTCCTCCACTCTGCTGACGGTTTACTCATTCCCGCTGGTGCCAGAAACCAAAGTATTGTTTGTGCTTACTCCAAATTAGACGTTCATTCACGTTACATATTTTCATGTTGTTTTTTTTCTCTCTCTGTTTAACATTGCACTGCAGCCCAGTTAAGTTTACAAAAAAATATGCTGACCTTTGTGGAAAAAAATAAGACTTGAACAACATAATTTAAGACTTTTTAAGGCCTTAATTTAGGAACATGAAATTTAAGATCTTTTTAAGATTTTTAAGACCCTGTATAATAATATTTGGCCCACGAGATCATATCAAATCTGTATTAGAGCTGCCGCCGGCTACAGATCGACTATAGAGACATTATTTATTTAAAATGTTGTTATTATTTTATATTTTGCTTGTTCTGGATTCAGTGTTTAAACAAAACTATTATTAAACATTTATTTTAATAAGAAAAGGTTTAACATTACATTTTTTTGAAAGATGTTGAAATTTTTCAATAAATATTTAGTTTGGCCCACGACTTTTAATTCGTCCCTCTGTGAATTTGAGTTTGACACAACTGCTCTAGACACTGGTAGAAATGTTCAGGTTCAACATTTGTGAATTTATTTTTGGATATTTCATAATAAAGTACAACGTGATCAATAGAAAAATCTGGCCCCCATCTGAGAGTATGACATTATCACATTCTAGAATCTGAAAACCACCAACTGACGGCATCAACTTTCCCAGGGACTGTGGCAAACTGGAGGCACTGCGCTGTCTGAGGCTTTGTTTTAACACAACCTGTCTGACCAGAAAGAGTTCATTTACCAGAAACTACAACAGGTGAGATGCTTTTTGTTGAAAATCAAACTCCTAAACAGAACCACGAATGCTCATATTGACGACAGTTTCATGAAAATGTGCTGTTTAAATCAATTTTGTATTTTTTCAGACATTTTTTTACTTTTTTTTTGTCAGCGTTTGCTAAAGTGTGCATTGTGTCATCAACTCCTGAACAACAACAAAAAAATCTTTCATAGACATGCATGTAGAACACCCTAAACACGATGTCACTGCAAAGTATTCGTTCATTAATCAGTGTACTTGCTGACCCTGTGAAACTAAAATTCTGAAACTTCTATAAAGTTTGTTAATATAAGTTTGTTGTAAAATGACATGTCAATATTTCATAAAAACAAAAAATAAGTCTGGCATTTGAAAGGGTAGAAATGGAGAGAGAAAAAAGAATGCATTGGTCTTTCAGCTTGAGAATTAGAATGAAAAATGGAGTCTGAAAAATAAAAATAAAATCCACAGTCTTAAAGGTACAGTTGCCACGTTTATATGAGAGCCTTTAATTCTGAATAAAAATAATTTAATTGTGACTAAAAATTAACTCTGCTTTAAAAAGAACACGTAAACACTTAATTCCTAATGAAAATGAAAATTCTGAATTAAACTTAATTCTGAAGTAAGTGGGTGGTTTATTCCGATTTTAGATCCGAGTTCATTAATTCCTGGATCATGTAAACATTTATTCTTAAAAATAATTCCGGTCGTTCAGTGATGCTCAGTGGGTCGATCTTCTGATGCAATCCAGATGATCCGGCTCCACCAGTCCTGGCTTCGGACTTTCATCCACGGCTCTTTGGATTTGGGAGTGGGCAGTGTTGGGGAGTAACAGATTACATGTACTGGCGTTATGTAATCGGAGTACAAATTATGAGTAACTGTATTCAGTTAGTTACTGTAATTGGATTACGGTTACTTTGTTGAAATAAATAGATTATATGGCGGTATTTTGCTGTTTTCACATTTTGGGCTAAACCAGGACTAAAACCAGGACTAAACCAGGTCTAAACCAGGACTAAACAAAGACTAAACAAAGACTAAACAAAGACTAAACCAGGTCTAAACCAGGACTAAAACCAGGACTAAACCAGGTCTAAAACAGGACTAAACAAAGACTAAACAAGACTAAACCAGGTCTAAACCAAGACTAAACAAAGACTAAACAAAGACTAAACCAAGACTAAACAAAGACTAAACCAGGTCTAAACCAGGATTAAAACCAGGACTAAACCAGGTCTAAACCAGGACTAAACCAGGACTAAACAAAGACTAAACCAGATCTAAACCAAGACTAAACCAAGACTAAACAAAGACTAAACCAGGTCTAAACCAGGACTAAAACCAGGACTAAACCAGGACTAAACAAAGACTAAATAAAGACTAAACCAGGTCTAAACCAGGACTAAAACCAGGACTAAACCAAGACTAAACAAAGACTAAACAAAGACTAAACCAGGTCTAAACCAGGACTAAACCAGGACTAAACAAAGACTAAACAAAGACTAAACCAGGTCTAAACCAGGACTAAACCAGGACTAAACCAGGACTAAACAAAGACTAAATAAAGACTAAACAAAGACTAAACAAAGACTAAACCAGGTCTAAACCAGGACTAAACCAGGACTAAACAAAGACTAAACAAAGACTAACAAAGACTAAACCAGGTCTAAACCAAGACTAAACTAAGACTAAACAGGACTAAACAAAGACTAAACCAGGTCTAAACCAAGACTAAAAAAGACTAAACAAAGACTAAACCAGGTCTAAACCAGGACTAAACCAGGACTAAACAAAGACTAAACAAAGACTAAACCAGGTCTAAACCAGGACTAAACCAGGACTAAACAAAGACTAAACAAAGACTAAACCAGGTCTAAACCAGGACTAAACCAGGACTAAACAAAGACTAAACCAGGTCTAAACCAGGACTAAAACCAGGACTAAACCAGGTCTAAACCAGGACTAAACCAGGACTAAACAAAGACTAAACCAAGTCTAAACCAGGACTAAACAAAGACTAAACAAAGACTAAACCAGGTCTAAACCAGGACTAAACCAAGACTAAACAAAGACTAAACCAGGTCTAAACCAGGACTAAACCAGGACTAAACAAAGACTAAACAAAGACTAAACCAGGTCTAAACCAAGACTAAACCAAGACTAAACCAGGACTAAACAAAGACTAAACCAGGTCTAAAACCAGATCTAAACCAAGACTAAACCAAGACTAAACCAAGACTAAACCAGGACTAAAACCAGGTCTTAACAATATGACACCTAACAGTAGGTGGACATAATTTAAGGTGATCTCTTATAGAAATCATTTTTCTATCAATAATATGTTTAATACGGTTAAGGAAAGACTGGACTTTTTATTGTCTTTTAGCAGAGAAAACATCTTATGTTAAGATCCTAGACTTTGTTTCTCTACAGCAAACAAAAGCCTCTTCATGAAGTCTTGGGCTCAACAGAACAGAAGAGAATTTGAAGAGAACAAACAAGAATTTTCAGGATGTGGTTGCTACATTCATGTCGTTATAAAAAGCGTGACAATAATAAGTAATCCAAAGTATTCAGATTACGTTACTCACCTTAATTAATTTAATGGATTACGTTACAAACTACACTCTTCCCTTCTCCTCCTCAGCTGACAGACGTAAAGCATGATGACAATTCTTATCGGAACGACTGTGGAAAAAGTTTGTATCGTTTTTGTGTCCATGGCGTAACGACAAACCAAGATGACAGCAGCTGAAATGTGTTTTCTTCTGGTCGATGTAAATACGTTGGTGTCTCTGTCCAATCAGAACCCTTCCCCACCCCCAGACATTGAGCGGAATTAAATAAAGGCGATTTAACATGTTTTCCAGAATTATTTCCATATAAACTCATAGGAGAATATGTTAATTCCAAACTATTTAATTCCCAACAATTAATTCGGAATTAAAAAACATCATGTAAACGTGGGCATTGTGTGACTTTTCTGGTGGAGTGTTCGTCAAAAGTCCATGGAGATGTTGTTCCTTTGTCTGGAATGTCTCACAGTGCGGCATTAAACCTTTCTACCTTCGTGGAGACCAAACCAGACCAAGTGACAGGTCAGATCTGTGGAAAGGCGACCCGGCTCACAGTCAGAACGCCTGTTTTTCTACGTATTTTCGAGCTGTAAAACCACCTGTAATTGAATAAACGTAAAGTAGAGCTGTTTAATGTCATACTGTGGAACATTCTAAACAGAGCAATGACGTATCCATAGAAACAAGCAGGTGACGGACTCCAAAACCAAAAAGTTACACAGTGCACCTTTTGAAATCATGGTTATTGTAGTGTAACTTGAGTTCTCTGCTACATAAAAGTAAAACAGACGGGAGGCGAGTGGACACAACGCTGCTCTGCTCTGAATACTGATGGACGATTCTAAAGAGAAGAGCCGAGCTGCAACTGGGAGTACAAACAACTCTCCTGTTTACAAGACACGCAGAGGAGGAGCTCTCATTAAAATGCACTGTTTTAATTGCACTAATGAGAAGCAGGAGTCTAAGGCGGTTTATTAAACGGCCCATATGACGCCATTTTCTCATCTCTGCTATAATGTTTCCTCGTCACAAACAGACCTGGACTTGTGTTTTGTTTCATTCACATGTTTAACACTCAAAACCTGCAGATTTATGATGAGTTCTTCTCTTAAACGGAAAACACTCAATGAAATCACAACAGAGTGGAATTGCCAATCTTTACTGAAGATAAATGAACACTGACCAGAGGTAATTAGTATTCTACATATGCTGTGTCTGTTAGGTGCATCAAATGTGCATTTATTTAATTTATGCATTTATGTACATGTTGATTTATTTAATTATAGTGAAAGTCAACTCTACTCTATATTTTGTTACACTGAAAATAATATCTATTGATTTTAGTCTATCATGGCTGAAACAGCATCACAAACACTACATCAGGGGTGTCCAAACTTTTTTCATCAAGGGCCACATATCTAGACACAGACGAAAAGCAGTGGGCCGATCGAGGGTCGTAGACTGGTGCTCACTACAGTGAATAATTGAAATATGTGCATGTTTAACATGTTAAAATGAGCCATCAGTCCTTTATTTATGCTAAGATCCTTAAAACCACACATGAAATATTAAATATTGCCTTTATCAAGGTAGATTTTCCAAAAAAACTTGCAATAAAAAGTAAATTTTTCATTGATGCAAGGTAATTTGGGCCAATTCTCCTGGAAGCCTGAGGGCCAAGAAAAATTTGTCTGAGGGCTGCATTTGGCCCACGGGCCATAGTATATTACACAAAAACATACAAACAGACCTGGAGTTGTTTTGTTTCATTCATACATGTTTGAGTGATCTTTTATTATTAGTCTGTCTACATCTCCAAAGCTCAAAGTTCTGTGATGTCATGTAGTAGTAGTTTACCTTTTATTCAGTAAAGAATAGCAATTCCACAGCTGAAACCATCGAAATGATTCTAGTGAAGATGTATGGAGTTAGGGTTGGGCGACGTCCCCTTAATTGGCAGTTCACAATGTTTACAGTGAATCATTGTGATGGACAATGATATTGGGATGGAGGTGCTGAGAATTATAATTGGTGTTCGCTCCAAAACATACTATCTCTTTAAATGTAACAAATTTAATTGTTTATTTAATTTTATTTTAATAATATATACCCTTTTCTACTTAAAATGTATAATTTTATTTTACTATCTTAATTACTCATCTGGGGCTTTGGGACGTAAGGGAAAAAAGCTTCTATTTAAGAAGAGCTGGTATAATGGCCAGTGTTGGGAAGGTGACTTTTAAAATGTATTCCCCTACAGATTACAGATTACATACACCAGAATGTAGTTTGTAACAGAATCCATTACATTACTTAAGGTGAGTAATGTAATCTGAATACTTTGGATTACTTGATTTGCTGTAGAGAAGCAAAGACGAGGAAATAGTAACATAAGACGTTTTGTTTGCTAAAAGAAAATTAAAAGCCCAGACTTTACTGAACCAAATAAAAAATATTATTGATAGAAGAAGAGGAGACACGTCCACGCAGCATGGTTTAGTCCTGTTAAATCCTGTTAAATCCTGTTTTAGTCCTGTTTTAGACCTGGTTTTAGTCCTGGTTTGGACCTGGTTTAGATCTAGTTTAGTCCTGGTTTAGTCCTGGTATAGACCTGGTTTAAATCTAGTTTAGTCCTGGTTTAGTCCTGGTTTAGACCTGGTTTAGTTTCTGGCAATGAGTAGAATTACCAAAAAAAAAGAAAAAAAAAAGGGGGATATAGCCCAAAATGCGAAAACAGGAAAACAGGAAAATACCGCCGTGTAATCCATTTATTTCAACCAAGTAACTGTAATCTAGTTACCTCTCACTGAAACAGTAACTGTAACAGAGTACAGTTACTCATAATTTGTACTCTGATTATGTAACTCAAGTACATGTAATCTGTTACTCCCCAACACTGATAATAACACAGCAGTTGGTTGGTAAGAAGTGCGCTTAAGTTTCACTTTTGTTTCTCGTATTTGGCACTTTATATGAAAGGCAGCGCAAGGAACACATGGTCTTATTTTGATGAATAACTTTAGGTTTTTACTATGCGGTTACCTGGAGAATTATGGAGAACTTTACGCAGATTCATTCATCTTTACGTACACTCGTTCCATGCTGGACATATTTATATATTTTGAGGAGTGTGATTTTGGCAGTGTTTTGGTTCATATTATCTGTTTGGCTTAAACTTTACGCAGACGTAAGACACACTGCGCTTTGTTTGGACACATGTAGAACGTGCTGAACATGTTAAACATGTTTGTGCAATGCAGATTAGTTTTTAATAGGGGTGGGCGATATCTCGATAGTTTAAATATATCGAGATATTTTTTAAACTCGATATGAATTCTGACATATCGTATATATCGATATAATGTTTATATTCAATTTTGATTTTGCCGCTTCACTTGTTTACCTTCTTTCACGTCGCCTCCGCGCACCCCTCCGCCTCCCTGATTTTGTTCGCTCGTGGTGCCAGTGAAAAGCTTCAAGCACCACGAACCTTTTCCAACATTTACAGACAAAACCATCAGCAGCACATCCTCATATTCCACCGAGTCGCGTCCTTTAGCCCGAAAGAAGCTAAACGAGCTGAGCTGCGTGAGAAGTGCTGTTTATGCAAATGAGCCATGCGCTTAAATTTTGTTTCTGTAAAATGTAAACACACGTGCGCAAAACTGCATTAAACACATTATTATCTCAAACGGGCTGATGTGGCTCTAGAGTCGTTGTGCTTTATATATTTTTAAGTTTAGCAATGTAAAGTTTATTTATGCAGAAGATTTTAATGAATAATCTGCTGCAGTGTCACTTGTACAATTGTGTTTGGAAACGTTGGGTTTGATCTGCAGTGGATTGTGGGATTAAACCTCAGAGCTCCTCACTGCTGGATAATAACATGGATCTATTAAAATAAAGAACATCCTGAGCTTCCTCTGCTAAAGGAGTTCATGGTTATGACAGTTAAATTATTATAGGGTTTATGTAATCTTAAATTTTCCTATATGAATTGCCGACCTCTTACACTTTAATAAAAAAAAAAAAGACTTTGTGGAATTTGGCAGATTTGTTTTTGCAGTTTTCAGGTTTAGGGGGTTATTTTTTCTTGAACATATATTGAGATATATATCGTATATGGAGATATAGCAAAATATATCGAGATATATTTTTTGATCCATATCACCCAGCCCTAGTTTTTAAGATAACTCGGCCTACAGAACATCAGTGTGTGTTTCTGACAGGAGTTGGCCTGGCATCATGATGGTGGCTCTCCATGGTGATGTTGGGTCGTCCATCATGATGAACAACCCTACTTCCTGTATTACCCTATGACATCACAATGTGGAACCAAGTGTTTTCTGTCTGAGAGATGAACTCCAGGTATGTCTGCGATGAGAAACATTATAACATAGATCAGAAAACAGCGTAATCTAGACCCTTTAAGATTGTAATTTGTCCATCATATTCAAATTCTAATTTCATACAAGTGCAAATGAGTGTAAGTGTGATATTCTAAAATAAAAACGATGACGCATTGTGTTACCTTTTTCATTCAAATATTCCAGTGTTCGCCCCATAGCTCCAGTAATTGCATTTTGAACATTATTGTCTACTTTTAAATAAGTGAAGCTCACACAAAGGCTTTCAGAGTCTGTATAGAGAGTGTTAAAGAGGACAGTCTTTTGTACGGGCTCTTAGGGGCTTCCACGCAAAATGGTGTCTTTTCAAACTCGTCTTCTCCTTTGTTCCTTAAAGTTTTTGGCTCGCTGAAGTTTTTTGTGCTCAAACTGAAATGGTCTCCACACTTCATCATAATAACGCAGTGACTTTTACAGAGTCTGCTTCTCAAATGTTAACATCTCGGGTAAGAACAAAAAAATATGCTACAAGAAAAGGCCCTTTTCAATCTTTTTTCAATGTGCAAACAGCAATCTGTTTTTCCATGTTGGTTCCAGTGGACCCACAATCTCCATGGATCACCTAAAGGTCCTGTATGACACAAAATGGACTCTTGTGAACTTTTAGAATGTTATTGCCTCATCGAAAAACAGATCTGGAGTTGTGTTTTGTTTCA
The DNA here is from genome assembly GCF_026225935.1 of Boleophthalmus pectinirostris. Taxonomy (NCBI): domain Eukaryota; kingdom Metazoa; phylum Chordata; class Actinopteri; order Gobiiformes; family Gobiidae; genus Boleophthalmus; species Boleophthalmus pectinirostris. Next base: position 34,669,223 of record NW_026571018.1, on the reverse strand, counting down.
TTTACACGTGTTTAACCAACCCTTTATTATAAGTCTGTCTACATTTCCTAAGCTCAAAATGCTCTGGTCCATCTTGTGATAACAATATAATAAAATAATAATAATAAATAGGGATGCTCCGATCACGTTTTTTTTCCCCCGCGAGTCAGAGTCATTTGATTTTGAGTATCTGCTGATACCGAGTCCCAATCCGATACTTCTATAAAACATAACAAAGAATAAGATCCAGGATGTTTGGGGGGATCAGACTGTGTTGATTTCATGTGTAGTATTTGGGCTGAATTTAGTGTGAAAAATCAAATGTCCAAAACTTTAATTTTATTAACTTTTCTAACCATGCACCATCATTGTTGAAAATCTTAAATTTTCACAGTTTGGTCTTTGAATGTGTAACTTAGTAAGCTTAATGAACTGGACAAAACAGGAACCAGACCAGAATCAGATCAGACCTGAAACTCTGCACAATCTACACTTTGTACATTTGATATTATATGTTTGCATGTGCATTACATTTGCCTCTAGTACAGCAGGCGCTGGGACAGTCGCTCTGACTGGATGTTCTTGAGCAAACCCTGCGCCTCAGTCCTGTGTGCTCTGTGTGTTATATACGTATATTATTTATCCAATACCTGATTGGACCATAACACCCAAGTCCAAATCGAGTCACGTGATTGACACCGATTTCTGATCACGTGATCGGATCAGGACAACCCTAATAATAATAAAAGCACTTTTAAAAAACAAGGTCTGCACAGTGCTGTACAAGCAGGAAAAAATAAAAAATAGCATCCAGAAAGCAAACAGACTATGAAGCAGCCAATTCAATTAGTTGAAAATAGAATAAAAACAAATAAATCTAGCTAAAAGGAAGGCCAACTGATAAAAATTTGTTTTAAGAAGTGATTTAAAAGATGATACTTATGGTACGAGCTTTATCTCCTCAGGCAGGTTGTTCCAAAGCCGAGACGCTCGGACTGAAAAGGCTCCATCACCTTCGTCCTGAGCCTGGACTTTGGAAAAGCCACAGGGACCTGCCTGAGGATCTGCACCTGCGAGAGGCTCCCAAGGAGTTAAAAGTTCTGAAATGTAACCTGGGGCAAGGACCTAAACGAGCTTTAAAAGTGATCAGTAAAATCTTAAAATCAGTTCTAAAACACACAGGGGCCAGTGAAGGGAAGTAAAACAGTGGTGATGTGTTGATGTTTATCTTTAATTTGACCAAAATTATGTCATGTGGTGGTAGTTTTCAAGTTAACTGCTACCTTTACCTGTTGTTTAGTAGAGATCTGCAATTCTAGGGCTGAAATGATCCTCAATAGTAACTCAAGACACCTTCACTAGAATCATCTGGATCTTTTCAGCCCTGGAATTGCCAAACTCTACTGAACCAAAGGTAAAAGGAGCTGTTCACTTGACAAACACACAACTCCAGGTATGTTTTTGAGGAGGTAACAGCATTTTAACTTGTCTTAAAGCTCACAAGAGTCCATTTTACATAATGTAGGACTTTTCATATTCACCAGAAACCCTTGAAATAAACCAGTATTTACTTTTCCTGCTGTGTTCTGTTTTTTGGGCCAGTGTGAGCTGTGACACGTGCTGCCTCTCTCAGCCACTCTCTCCGCTCTCAGCCCTGCACCTGTGTCCTGAAGCGAGGCTTTGTAGCTTTTTTGGTCAATTTAACTCCTCCATGGCGATGCTGCTTTGCCTGGAATGTTCCACAGTACGGGATATCTTGCATTTATTCAACTGCAAGTGTTTTCATGGCTTATCAATACCTTGCTGTTCTCCATGAAGATACAAATGTTTAATGTCATACTGTGGAATATTCCAGGCAAGGCAATGAATTGAGCTCATTCATTTTTCCATAGACTTTCCAAAAAAAATGCGTATTGAAAGTTTCAAAGCTCAGAGTTAATCAGTTAAGGGGTAATTAATGACCACAAGACCTAAACATTTATTTAAAATCTGTCTCTGAAATGTTATAATTTGCCATTATTTTACAGAATTCTGCATTTTAAAGGTGCATTGTGTAACTTCTCCTGTTTGTTTCTTGTGTAACTTCTCCTGCACAGTAAAAAGTGGAGTGTTAAAATTGACTCTCACAGAATCAATTTTAACATTTTCTCAGAGTTTATATGAGTCCAATCCGTTCTAGAGTTAATTTAACGGTAACACTTTATTAAGGCTAAATAAGGTGTAGTTATTATAAAGCATGAACAAAGACTTAATTAATAATGATTCACGCTTAGTAACTACTTAATTACTACCTGAATTAGCACTTAACTTGCACTTAATTCACCTGTGCTGTAAATAGTTACTCATAAATATTTTTTACTTAATTACTCATGAACTAACCATTTGTGTGTGCATTTGTAAATGTATATTTAAGTACAAATTTCAGCATTTATTAATGATTAGTAAGCCATGAGAGAATGATTTACTAAGTAATGCATTATTGTTTCTCTGGAATTTGACCAACCTTAACAAATGTTTAATAAAGCATAATTAGTCTTCACTTTAGAAAAACTCTCAGAAAGACTTAACTAACAGATAACAGCTGCCTGAATTATCATTGCATTGCATTATTAGTAAATCATTCTCTCATAGCTTATTAATCATTAATAAATGCTCAAATGTGTACTTAAATATGCATTTGTAAACATGCAAATGGTTAGTTCATGAGTAATTAAGAAGTATTGAGTAACTATTTACAGCACAGGTGAATTAAGTGCAAGTTAAGTACTAATTCAGGTAGTAATTAAGTAGTTACTAAGTGTGAATCATTATTAATTAAGTCTTTGTTCATGCTTTATTAAGGCTAAATAAGGTGTAGTTATTATAAAGTGTTACCAATTTAACATTTTTGGAAATGTTAATTAAGTAACAATGGACCAAAGTTCCTGTTTAACCCTGAAATCCAGAGTTATATTCACGTTTTGAGAGTAAACAGATAACACTTTGTAGAGTTATCCTGATTTAGCTAAACGACACACAGAGGCGTTTTATTTTATTTTTACTTTACTTTAGTTCATTTAAGATGAAATTGTGTACAAAGCTGAGAGTTTGAAGTGGTGAATGGGAGGAGCCAAATTAACACTAGAGGAAGTTGAATTAACCTCAACCACATCAACTCTGGCAAATAACCCCAACTCGAACCCCCATTTAAATAATACTTTTGGTGTTAACAACAACTCTGAAATATTTTACCCTAACATTTTAACCCTCCAGTTTTTGCTGTGTGTTTGTTTCTATAGACATATCACTGCTCTGCCTGGAATGTGCCAAAGTATGACTTTAAAGAGCCATTAAACAGCATTCATAAACAAAATCTGAAAAATCCTCCAGAGTGGGTGTTGCCTGAGGATTGGGGGGAGCGGGTGTGGGGTGGGCTCTGGAGCGATGATCGACAGCCGACTAACAGCAACAACGATCCGATGCGGCGCGAACCGGTGTGTTCCAGACTTTGAAACAAGAGCGGAGATTTGCGCTCGGATCACGCCGTTTCCCTTTTCTGCACACACGGCGGGACGTCGCAGTGACCGGCGGTGCCAGGTAGGGGGCGGGACCGAGAGGGGCTCCTCACATCCCGCCCGTAGAAGCCAGTGGTTGTGCTCGACACTTAATAACCTGTACCTGACTCATTGGCGGCCGTCAATTCAACCCAAAAACCTGCGTACACGGTGAGGCGTCTCCTCCGTTCCAGACGGCGTGGTAGGGGCATCCAGTATTTGGTTGACTGGGAGGGGTATGGGCCAGAGGAGCGTTCTTGGGTGCCTGCCGGTTTCATTTTAGACCCTCTTCTTATTAAAGCCTTCCATGATCAACATCCCGAACAGCCTTCAAAGGGCTCTTGAAGCTCTCACGCCATTCTTTCTGATACCCTGAGTGATCCGTCTGGGTACTCTGACCTTTTGGACGAATTCTGACCCTCCTCCAGGCCCCCTCCTCCCTCCCGTGGTTGGCCGTTTGGTTTTGGGACGTCAGGGGCCGTCCCTTGAGAGGGGGGTTCTGTCACAGTTCTGTCTTTTGTTTACTTGTTTTCCCCAGTCCAGTTCCATTTCTCACTCTGTTCCGGTCCTCCTTTTGCCACCTCCCTCCTTTCCCTACAGCTGCCCCTCATTTTGTAATCAGCCCAGGCTCAGTCTATATATACTCCCTCTGCTCCCTCAGTCTTTGCCTGATTGTCGACCTGTCAAGACATACCTTGTAGACTATTTCCCAGTTTCTGGATGATATTTTCGTTCACGTTTGATATCATATACTCCTTTGTTGTTGTCAGTCTGATTTATTAAATATTGTATAAACATATTTATCTTTACCTGTTAAAGGACACTTTCTGTTATTCAATTAAGCCTTTGTTTGCCTGCACAATTGTGTTGCATTTGAGTCCAATTCACCTGCGTGATTAAAAACTCAAATGTCCTGGTCGTAGTTGATCCTCAAGAAGCCGTTACAGAAACGACTTTGACCCAAATTCAGATTTTTAACAAATATGCACTTAAACACCAAAATAAGGCCAGGGATAGGTATAGATTTTATTTTAGACCCATTTACACAGATAATTAGTAGAAAAAAGTTATTTCAGTGTCTAGTGGCCCTTTAAACAGCTCTACCTTACATTTATTCAGTTACAGGTGCTTTTATAGCTCAAAAATACCTAGAAAAACAAACATTCTGACTGTGAGCGGGGTCGCCTCTCCACAGACCTGACCTGTAACTTGGTCTGGTTTAGTCTACGTGAAGACAGAAAGATTTAACATCATACAGAGAAACATTCCAGACAAAGCAGTAACATTTCCATGGAGAAAAGCATCCGACGGACCCTCCTAGAAAAATTACACAATGCACCTTTAAATGTGCATTTGGTCTTAAAATAGCCACATTATGGATATTATTATTTGCACGTAGCTGATTAGTCTCCATCAGAATATGGAAACACGGGGACCCGTCAGACTTCGGTTCAGACAAATATGTGAAACTTTTGTTCGGGCTCGGGTCGAACTTGGACACAGGACTTGGATCAGTAAAACCACTCACTTTGAGACTCTTAAGTGTTCAAAACATCCGATCTCTGCACTTCTAGTTTAGATACAAGTCAAAACTATGTTATTATTATTTGTGAAATGTGGTGCAAAACTTCAGATACACGATTTGACTGATTAAAGCATTAAAGATTGGAGACAAAGTCCACAGGAAGTAGAGTCACTGTCACTAATCTGCAGCTTCACCTTGATCCGTGCGCTGTGTGAATGTAAACAAACACACGTATACTACTTTTGCAATTTTACTTTAAAAGAACGCCTCAAACTGCATTAACAGCGCAGTTTTGTGGCCTGGTGTCATTATTTGCGAAGGACAATTTCCAAGGATAATGTGGATGAGATGCTGCACTTTAAATTTACCACTTCATGAGAGGCGAGGAATAAAGTCTTCTCATTATTTTCGCTATATCCCGAGTTTGGTTTTTGCGTCTCTGTGTCCGTTAGAGGTCACACAAACAATATCTTACGTGTGTCATTAGTCGGCCTGTGAAAACAGTGTGAGTTTAATTGTGTTGGGTTCGGACACAAATAATCTTGGTGCCGGGTTGAATTCGATCACACTGTCAAATGTGGGCCCGATCCACACTCTAATCTCCATGATACCTTTGAACTCTTTAATATCAGACTTTTTTTTCAAGGTTGTATGGAGGATTTTTTTTTGTTTCAAGTTGTCAATGATAGCATTATAGAGGTGCAGTAGCCTTGTAATTATGATGACCAAAAAAAAGAGAATAAAAATTCATCAACTCTGGACGTGGTGGGGCTAAACATTTGCCAATAGATAACGACACTGCCTCGTTATCTGTGAGCTGACAGGCTGTCAATCAATCTCCCTATGTTTCTAGTGTAACTGACTTGCCTGCGCGCCGCCGGTACGTGGTTTACGTACGACTGTCACGCAGTCCACAGACGCAAGACGCACAGACGCTGTTTACTCCACCAACGCAACAGTTCTTAGCGGCTTTTTTTGACCTATATCTTCCTCGCAGTTAGCACAAAGTTTGTTGCAATGGCGACAAGAATCCAGGAGCAGTTCGCCGCAAAAGAAAGTCCGTTTTTGAGGTCGCTGAAAGAAGAAGACAAGGGGAAAAGCAGCGAAGCCAAACTAAGGTGATTCTTATAGATTCATTCCAGCGATGGCGCGACTGAAGCAGACGCAGGGTCTAAAGACTGAAGCACTGGTCGCACAAATTACTCCTGGACAGGTCACTTCTGCTTATTATGAAAACGTACTTTATTTCCAAGAGCTAGTCAAACGTTTTTCAGGACACGAAAGCGATATCCTATGTCTGAAAACGTAATTTTCAAGGCAAAGAAAGAGTCCGCTTGCTGCTGCGTGTTGTAGCTAGTTCATTCGCACTGAATCTCCGCGCAACCTTCTCTGCACCCCTTTCCTGCTCCTGTCCCCGCTGCCCGTTCCGCTCTTCCCCCTGCTCCTCACTTCTCCGGGCACGGAATCTCCGCGCACCGCTCCCCTCTCCTCTCTCCTCTCCTCTCTCCTCTCCTCTCTCCCTGCTCCGCTCTTCTCCCTGCTCCTCACTTCTCGTCCGCGAACGAAATGTCCGCACACCCGCTCCCCCCGCTCCTCACTTCTCCGTCTTGCCTAACCAACACTGTAGTTAGTTGTTTACAAGTCATGTGCAGCGCACCGGCTGTAAACAAACCTGTTTCTGGCGTAAAGAGGAGGCGGGAGGAGGCGTTTCTACGTAGGAGCTGTAGAGGAGGGGGGGGGGTTTCACGCATGCGCAACATTTGAAAAAGGACAAACAGTCGCTGGATTTCTCGTTCCTTGGAAAATCCTCTATACAACCTTTAAGTCTTTGGGGAAAATGAATGGGAAAATTAGAATGTAGAAATGTTACGTAGACCACTTCTATAGTCAAATCTGAAAGCACCATAAGGAAATGGATGAGACGGGAGTTGAGTGTAAAAGTTATCAGTACATACATCTTTTGTGTGATTAAAAAGGCAATATTTCCCTTGTGAAAGTGGTATTGGGTGTTTGTACAGATCTAACTCTGCAGACTGTACCTTTCTGAGCAGGGACTTCATCTCCAGGGACCAGGCGGCCGGGTAACTGGGGTGGACTTTGTGGAAGGTCTGTAGGATCTCACTGGCCGGAGTATTGGACCTCATCACGTACGGTCTCTGAAAAACATGCAGAAAATATACACTTTACTGCATGACAACACGTTTTACCTTGAAATACATTATTTTACAACTAGAACTAAACCAGGTCTAACATCAAGACTAAACCAGGCAGGACTTTAATAGGTCTAAAACTCTAAAACCAATTTCTCTGCAAATTCAAAACAATAGAACCTTTTAGTACTTTTTAGTGTAGTATAGTTTTTAGTAACACTTCAAAATCAGCCTATAGTAGTTTATTAAGGTTAATTAAGGTGTAGTTATTTAAAAAGTGTTACCAAGTTGTATTGATACTTAACTAACTTTGATACGCACCTAACTTTGATACTAACTGTAGGCACTGTTCTGTCTGGAGCTCTATTACTCAAGTTTGACTTTAATCTGAGCTCGTGCTGTTAAATAAGTCCCTCTCAAATAAAATTACCGTATTTTTCGGACAATAAGTCGCACTTTTTTTCATGGTTTGGGTGTTTCCTGCGCCTTATACTCTGATGCGACTTGTGTATTAAAATGTTTGAGTGAAGCGTGGAGAGGCTCTAGTCTTGTGTGTCAGTATCTGCTGCTCCTGTTCCTCCTGTACCACTGTCACTTCACTCTGCTGCGCATGTCTCCTGCAGAAAGAGCCTCTGTCGTGTTTGTATCATGTCAGTCAATCGCACCGTTACTTCTGCACCACTGAACAATTTAACATTTACACAAATTTATAAAGACAAATGAGAAGACTGAGCACAAATACCCCCAAAAAGAAAATCATATTTTGCAAATTGCAAGCTGCAAGTCGCGAAATCTGCAGCTGAAAACGGTAATCGAGCAGCAGAAAGAAAGTTTGGAGTGAGTGAGAAACTTGTGACACCGGGAGGATGCACCATGAAACTTTCCTGAAGTCGTTGGATGAATGGACAAAGTCTGGACTTCAGTGACACCGAAACCATCCTGTCGGGATTCAGAAAGGCCAGAATAATTCTAACTGGAACTGATACTGAGTCTGACGACAGCGACACAGAAGAGGAAGCGTCGCTCTGTTTACCTCCGGACGTCGAGGACAAGTTGTTCAGAAGTGACACCGAGGATGAAGAATTGAATGGATTTAGTGATTTGGAGTGAGATGGAGAGTTTGGTAAACTTGTCCTGTTCTGTTGTTTATGCTATAGTTTATCTGAAGAACTGTTCATATGTGACGTTATCTTGGGTCTGCAATTTTAGCCAACAGTTTTCCAGTGAGTCGCTCTCACCTTTTTGTTGAAAAACGGAACCATGAACGCTCGTACTGATCACAGACTCCTGAAAATTATGTACGTTTTTCTTGAGCTTTCAGACGATCTTAAAACTTTGGAAGTGTCTCCTACTGCGTGCACTGTGTCAGCGTGGAACCTGCTGAACATTCTGACATAGACATACATGCAGAACACCCCTGGCATGTTGTCACTGCAAAATATTATCAGTAAGAGCAGAATTAGGTACATTCCAGCTAAATTTAAAGCCATACTGTAGATAATTCCAGACAGGATATAAGTAAGAAACATATAGTCCATAAAAAAAAGAAGAAAAAAAGATCCATGTTTTTAAGTTCTTAAATTTACAATGACACCCTTAACTGTGTAGTGTTTTAGTGAGTGTTTTTTGTGGTTGGGAATACAAAAGGCTGTATTGTATTCAGACGAGTATTTTGCCCACAGAAGAGGAGTGCTGTGTTTTCAGTAGCTTTAGTCATCCACTTCACGTTTACAAATCCAAACAGAGAAAACAATGTGAATGTGCTCATACCTGTTCATTTACTCACCAAATCTGAATCAAACTGAGCCATCTGTTTCTCTCAACATCAGAAAGTCAACTCAGGATTTAAAACTATGATTTAAATCAAAGAGACCAAACAAGATTTATTCAGTATAACATTTAGAAAAACACCTGAAAAATGAGGACTAAACCAGGACTGAACAAGGACTGAACCAGGACTAAACCAGGACTAAACCAGGACTAAACCAGGACTAAAACGGGGCTAAAACAGAACTAAACTAGGTCAAAACTAGGACTGAACCAGGTCTGAACCAGGTCTGAACCAGAACTGAACCAGAACTGAACCAGAACTGAACCAGGACTAAACAAGGACTCAGTACTAAACCAGGACTAAAACAGAACTAAACTAGGTTTAAACTAGGTCGAAACTAGAAACTAGAACTGAACCAGGACTGAACCAGGACTGAACCAGGACTGAACCAGGACTAAACCAGGACTGAACCAGGACTGAACCAGGACTCAGTACTAAACCAGGACTAAAACAGGGCTAAAACAGAACTAAACTAGGTTTAAACTAGGTCAAAACCAGGACTGAACCAGGACTGAACCAAGACTAAACAAGGACTCAGTACTAAACCAGGACTAAAACAGGGCTAAACCAGGTATGAACCAGGACACAATCAAGAATTAACTAGGACTAGGACAAATGCAGGGCTAAACCAGAGCTAAGCAAAGACTAAACCAGGACTGAACCAGGACTGAACCAGGACTGAACCATGACTAAACAAGGACTCAGTACTAAACCAGGACTAAAACAGGGCTAAACCAGGTATGAACCAGGACACAATCAAGAATTAACTAGGACTAGGACAAATGCAGGGCTAAACCAGAGCTAAGCAAAGACTAAACCAGGACTAAACCAGGACTAAACTTGGACTGTAAGTAGTTAACCAGGAAAACAGATTCAAACCAGATTTAACCAGGACTAATACAGCTCTGAACCAAGTATAATCTACAATTTAAACTAGGATTAAATCCGACCTAAATCAGTAGAAAAAGACATAGCGTAATCTTGGCCCTTTGTGTCTAAATACCAAAAAACATATTATTTTCCAATGGATGTTCTTATGTAGTTTCCTCATCACAAACAGACCTGGAGTTGTGTTTTGTTTCATTCACACATGTTTAACCTTACACATTAAGGCTGTTATTTTCTTAAACTGAAAATGGCCAATTTATACGGACAAAAAGGTAAAACGTAGCCATGAACTTGACAGCTTCATGACATCACAAGTTGAATCGGAGCATTTTCAGCTTCGGAGATAATAACGTGTGAATGAAAAAAAAACACAACTGAAAAAAGTGACATTCTAACATGGCTAAGAGTCAATTTTGTGTAATATAGGAACTTTAAAGGTGCCACGCTGTCCTAAAAAATGCGAAAAAGCGGTTTGTAGTGGTTTATAAGCGTCTTTCAGGAACTTTCAGAGGTAGAGTTTTGCTGTCATGGCAACACTAACAACAGATTCTCCGACAATAAATCATTTTGTTATTAGATACAGGCATTTTGAGCTTCGGCGATATGAATAATGCAGGTTTACTCAAACATATGTGAATGAAACAAAACAAAACACAACTCCAGGTCTGTTTCTGAGGAGGTAACAGCATTCGTACACGACCGAAAGCCCACAAGAATCAATTTTGCGTAATATAGGATCATTAAACCCACTGCACGTCTATAGGCAATATTTAGAGAGAGAGATTATAGAGATTTCCACGAATTTGAAATATCCCGTTCTCCTTTAGCAGCAGCAGAAGTTATTGGAGGCTAAACTAAGAGACAGTGACTGATGGTTGACTGTGCAGAGGTGCTGAGTTGCTTGGACCTGGAGAATATTGGCATCTGAGGCCCATAACGCGTGGGCAAAGGGGGGCAGAGATGGCATAAGGAATACAGCCATTAGAAATAAAACTGATTCATAGAAAATAATTTTGAACGAGGCGATAATTTTGACGTTTTAAGGTCTGCACTCGGGCTTTGGAGAGGGGAGGAGAAGATGGATCACAGCTCTGGCTTTCACTGATAAAAATATATTGGAACGATGTGCTTTCCCAACAATTGGAGTGTTTTGGGAAGGCTGTTGTGATCTGATTTTCAAGCACTTTTTTAATATCAAAGGTGCTATATCACACAAAATGGATTTTTGTGAACTTTAAGGCATGTTATAATGAAAAACAGTTGGAGTTGTGTTTTGTTTTGTTCACACATGTTCAGTGGTGTAGTGTTTTGTTTTTTTTTAAGTGGGGGTACGTGATCTCCCCCATCCACCTCCAACCCAAAAGCCACATACTCATCTTGACACGCTGAAATACACACAGGTGTAATATGTTTGTATTGAAAGTGACGGTTTTGTGTTAAAACACAAACATAAAGGCACCAGCGCAGTAAAAATCACTAATATTTGATGTTTCTGTACTCAAAATGATGCAGAATCATGTTATTATCACCGTTTATAATCACCTATAGAACCATGAACCTGAACCAGGTCTAAACCAGGTCTGAACCAGGACCGAACCAGGCCTGGTTCTTGCCTGAACCAGGTCTAAGCCAGGTTTAAGCCCGGGTCTAAAACCAGGTCTAAAACCAGGTCTAAAACTAGGACTAAAACCAGGTCTAAAACCAGGTCTAAAACCAGGACTAAAACAAGGACTAAGACAAGGACTAAAACAAGGACTAAAACAAGGACAAGGACTAAGACAAGGACTAAGACAAGGACTAAAACAAGGACTAAGACAAGGACTAAAACAAGGACTAAGACAAGGACTAAAACAAGGACTAAAACAAGGACTAAGACAAGGACTAAGACAAGGACTAAGACAAGGACTAAAACAAGGACTAAAACAAGGACTAAAACAAGGACTAAGACAAGGACTAAGAGAAGGACTAAGATAAGGACTAAGACCAGGACTAGACCAGAACTAATACTGGACTTGAGAGTGAGAGAGAGAACCCCGAGCCCGTGGAGCTTTGCACTCGTCCTTTGACCTCCAGCCACCCAACGGTCTACAAGGGCACACCTTTGGGCCCATCCCGACACTCAGTTCAGATTTATCCCTGGTTTCAGTCCTGGTTCAGTCCTGGTTCAGTCCTGGTTCAGTCCTGGTTCAGTCCTGGTTCAGTCCTGGTTCAGTCCTGGTCTCTATAGGACAGTAGTGCAGATATCATGAGTCAGTGCAGGTTGTTTTCACCAGTGCCAATTTCTCCTGGTTTGACATTTAAGTTGTAGGTTATTTAATGTTTGTTAATTTTTTTATATCTCACGTCAGGAGAAATGGGTGGACGGTGAACCCCGACATACAACGCCTACTACACCCCCTTTTAATCTGTCTACATCTCCAAAGCTCAAAATGCTCAGTTCCATCTTGTGATGTTATGAAGCAAGTTTTCAAGTTCTTTTGTTTAGTGGAGACTGACAATTCTAGAGCTAAAATCATCCAAATGCTGTTTTTTTTGTGTGTGTGTGTGTGTTAAATAGGGGTGTGCAGAAATATTGAAATATCGATATATCGTATCGTTTAATGTGATGATACAGTATCGATATCGTGGGCTACTGTATCGATATATCACCAAGAGTCTTTTTTTGGTATATTTTACTAAATTATTTTGTTACAGCTACAGTTTTGTTAATTGTTTAGAGGAAGGAAACTTGTTTATGCGACACATTTGACATTTTCACTGTTATGATGATTAAAATGTTTATGTGTTTCATATGAACTTTACCCAAGAAGTGGTTTAACAAAGACTTTGAGTATCACAGTCATAATTTAGACATTATTTTTTATTGGACCGTATCGAACTGATTTGAAATATATCGTATTGAATTATATCATATCGTAAGCTCACCGTATCGAGATATGTATCGTATCGGCAAATTCTGAACGATACCCAGCCCTAGTGTTAAACATGTGTGAAAGAAACAAAACAAAACTCTAGGTCTGTTTGTGATGAGGAAACAACATTATAACATAGATTATGTTCATGTTTATATAGAGTTTATATTTAACTACATGGCTGCACAAAATATTAAACTTGCAAACGTACGTGAGAAATAGAAATAAATGTATGTAATTCTGAGGTCTGGACAATAAAACTACACAATTTCAGTGGCAGAGATCTTCCAGAACTTTTCAAGTGATTTCCCAAGTTTCTGCACGGTAAGGAACCAAACGCATATCTTAAAACGCTATACGCATAAAATGAAAATGTTGAATAGTCCAGCTACATTCAGCCAGGATGGAGAGTGAAATATACGGAATATAATACGAGATAAGAACAGTCATTTTGGTCCATACTCTCGAAGGGTCAAGGAGAAAACTGCATATGTATTTTAGAGAGATATTAACGGTGTTCTGCTCGTCTCCATGGAGATGTCATTGCTTTGCCTGGTATATTCTACAGCAGGGGTGTGCAAAAACATTGAAATATCGATATATTGTACAGACCTCATCCAAATTTATACCCCTGCGCTCTGAGGTCCGAGGTCCAGCTCCAGCTCAGGGCGTCTAAGACGAGACTTAAAACCAGAGGGGACAGGGCTTTCTCTGTGGTCGGCCCTAAACTCTGGAACGATCTGCTGCTTCACGTTCGAGCAGCTCCACAGTGCAGAGTTTTAAATCTCGTCTGAAGACCCACTTTTATTTTCTGGCTTTTAACACCGCGTGAGTCGTGTGCTCCTCTGTGTCTTTTATTTATTTTTATGTGTTTTTATTGGTTTTACTGATTTAATTTATTTATTGGTTTATTTATTTCTATTCTATGATATAGTTTTATTTTTATTTTACTGGTTTTATATTATTTTACTAGTTTTATTACTTTAAGACTAGTATTATTTTAGTAGTTTACTTTATCATCTTATTGTTGTTATTTTTTATGTATTTGTGCTGCACTTTGGAAACAGTTTGTTTGTGAAATGTGCTATAGAAATAAAGTGGATTGGATTGGATTGGATTGGACAGTTTAATGTGATGATACAGTATTGATATCATGGGCTGCTGTATCGATATATCACCAGAGTATTTTTTGGTATATTTTACTCAGTTATTTTGTTACAGAGCTACAGTTTCATTGCTTGTTTAGAGGAAGGAAACTTGTTTATGCAACACATTTGACATTTTTGACATTTCAAAAATATATTTATTAATTTCCGTCCGTTCTCATCTGGTGGAGTTTAAACCTGATGTCACAGAAACAAATTCATTTCTATTTTCACAGGTTTGATGATTAAAATGGGTGTGTTTCTGTATCAAATCGATTTGAACTATATCTTATCGATCTGAAAGCTCACTGTATCGAGATATGTATTGTATCACGGCCTATGTATCGTATCGGCAACTTCTTAATGATACCAGACCTATTTCACAGTATGACATTAAACATATTTTTTCCATGAAGACCTGCAGATGGCGACACCAAGCCAAGTGACAGGTCATATCTGTGGAAAGGCAATCCCATTCATAAAATGTTGAATATACATTGTCAAGTTACTAAAATTTCAAACCCGAATTTGAATAGACTGGATACTACGATGATAGTTTTTTCGGACTATAAGACGCACCGGATTATAAGGCGCAATATCAATAACACTGAATTCTCTCATCTATTTTCATACGTAAGGTGCAATGGATTATATGGAGCACTAAGCGAAACAAACAAACTGGAGACTAATCCGTGTATCATTCGTTCATTAGTTTTTCAATATAAAACCAAAAATAAGAAAACGAAAAAACAACAGTTTTCTTCGTTATTTGTCTCCAAAACCAAAATGAAAAAACGGATAACGATTCGTTTTTTCAGTTTTCGATTTTGTGTTTAAATGAAGAATGGAAAAAACGGATAACGGCCGTTTCCCGTTTACGTGACTTCCATGACTGCGATGCCGAACTTCTGCACCGCATACGGACTGAACCAGGACTGATCCAGGTCCGAGACCAGACCGAGACCAGAGCGGGACTGAGACCGGCACCAGACCGGGACCAGAGCGGGACTGAGACCGGGACCAGACCGGGACCAGAGCGCTACTGAGACTCAGTCCCGCTCTGGTCCCGGTCTGGTCCCGGTCTCAGTCCCGGTCTGGTCCCGGTCTGGTCCCGGTCTGGTCCATCTGAACCAAAAGCTCTTAGTTTGGTTCGTTTTCGTTGGGGTGAAAGCTCGGAGTCCGGTCTGGTCTCGGTCTGGTCTCGGACCTGGATCAGTCCCGGTTCAGTCCGTACGCGGTGCAAAAGTCCGGCATCGCAGTCACGGAAGTCACATAAACGGGAAACGGCCGTTATCCGTTTTTTCCATTCTTCATTTAAACACAAAATCGAAAACTGAAAAAACGAATCGTTATCCGTTTTTTTCATTTTGGTTTTGGAGACAAATAACGAAGAAAACTGTTGTTTTTTCGTTTTCTTATTTTTGGTTTTATATTGAAAAACGAATGAACGAATGATACACGGATTGAGACTGATCATTAGCCCAGGCGTTCCATGATCCATCAGCAGATCATGGCGTAATTCACCTGGTGTTGCCTCCATGTGACTCAAATCGGAGGATGACTCAAATATACATTGAGTAATAATGTGTTTAAAGCAGCTTTGCACACATTTGTTTACGTTTTACAGAAACAAAACGTAAAACCACATGGCTCATTAGTATAAACTATAAGCTCTGAAAAAAACAGCTCGATCCTTGTGCACTGGTGCGGTTCAGCTTCTGTTGCCCTTTACTTCACGAGGCTCCTGACTACAGAAGCCGTAACGCTCCGACAATCCATCAAGCGGTGCAGCTTCGTAGTTTACCAAAGTCATACTAAAAAAACATTGTGACAGATTTTTGAGCGCCGTGTACCACATGAAATCGGTTCGAGGTCAGTAAACACAACCAGAATTAATACATAAAGCGCACTAGATTATAAAGCGAAAATTTAAGGTTTTTAAGTGTGTCTTATAGTCTGAAAAATACGGTAGTTAAAAAAAAAACTACTTCTTGCTTAAACAGAATGTCATTTTTAACATTAAATTCGTTATAGTTTCTTTTTTATACTATCATCTGGTGTAATCTTCAGTGGTCCATGTGTGTATACTAGTCTATGTGCTCTTCTACTTGTTCTGATACCAAGATCATTCTAAAGCTTTGCAACTGATGTCATCAACGTTCCACAGGAGTTCTGATGCCGACTGTAGGCACTGCTCTGTCTGAGGCTCTATTACCTTTTAATCTGGGCTTTATTTTAACACAAAGAGCTGATTGGGTTGGAGCTACAACAGGTGAGCATTAGCCAACAGTTTTTCAGTTCATCAACCACCTAAATAGGACCATGAACGCTCGGACTGATCGCAGGCTCTGAAAATGTGCTCTTTAAATCTATTTAGTATTTTTTTTCTTGAGTTTTCAGACTATTTTATCTGCTTTTTTTTTTTTATTATTATTTTTTGTGCAGACAAATCAGACAGAAGTAGAAGAAAAAATAAATAAGTAATATAATTAATAGTAATACAATGTGACCCTCTTTTTTTTTTTTTTCCCCCCCCAGCCCCCCCGCCCTTCACCCACCCCCCCACTCCCCCCCACTGTCTCCAGAGAAAATAAAAATAAATAATACCTAAATAATATAAAGAAGGGGAAAAAAAATAAAAAATACACACATATACACACATATATAAATACACATATACACATATACACATATATACACACATATAATAGTAATAATAATAATATAATAATAATAATAATAATACATTTGTTTGTTCAGTTTAGCGATAGTCCTCTGTGGTTTTCCATATAATCAAAGAATTTTTTCCATATCTTGAAAAATAAATCTTGCCGTTGCTGTAATCTATAAGTCACCCTTTCATAGTTTGCAGTTTTAAGCATCCATTCTAACCATTTACTGAAAGATGATTGATTGGTAGATTTCCATTCCTGTGTTATCATCCGGCATCCTGTTATAAGAGCTATTCTACACCATAAAGTTTGTTCGTGCCGTAGTTGTTTTGTGGGTATGATTCCAAGTAGACAGAGTCCAGGGTTTTTGTTCCATGTGACATTTAACAGTTCTTTAATAAGTCCAATTATTTGCTCCCAAAGGAGCTTGACTTTGTCACGTTCATATAACATATGTATCATAGTTCCAGTAGCTTGATTGCATCGCCAACATTTATCATTGTCTTTTAAGTTCAGTCTAGCCATTCTGCTTGGAGTCTGGTAACATCGATTTAAAATTTTATAATTAATTAGTTGTGACTGAATTTCTTGAGATGTAAGAAACCAGTTGGATATTATGTTTTGCCATTGCTCTTGTTCTATAGGAATACCTAGGTCTCTTTATCTGCTTTTTAATGTATTTGCTAAAGTGTGCATTGTGTCACCGTGGCAACTCCTAAACATTCCACCATTAGAGATCATGTACAACCCCAATGTCACGTCACTGCCAAGTATCAATTCAGGAAATGTTCTTGTCTGTTGTGTGAATTTTTAGCATCGATACCTGCTCAAAAGAGTGTCTAGTTTTGATACTAGTTTTAATATCGACTGCTATTTGATTCTTGATACTTTTGGCAACCCTAGAATTGTACAGAAAAGATAGAATTGTACGCTTTTTCTACTGCCATTACATTCATGTTGGCAGATAAATTGCTGTCTGGCCTCGACCTGACCTGATAAAACATGTAGATTGAACCAAACAGAAATGAATTTGTTTCCGTGACATCAGGTTTAAACTCCGCCAGATGAGACCGGACGTAAATTAATAAATATATTTTTGAAATCAATTCCAATTACACGCCTCTTGAAATAACTCCCTTTCTATTTTCTCGTTTTGTTACGGCGATCGGTCTCAGACAGCGTGAACGAGCGTCTGAGCGTAGCCCCTGTAGAGGTCAGCTAAAATCAAAAATTCAATTACAGCCGGAGTCCGCTTTGTTTTGCCTGGGCGTTGTGATGAATGGGGGGGGTTGTACGGAGAATCGTAGTATAATAGGAGCTGGTTTGTGTACCTGTCCGCGGAGCAGCTCGTAGGCCGTGATGCCCAAAGACCACCAGTCCACGGAGAAGGAGTAGCCCGGGTGAGAGCCTTCGAACGTCTGGAACAGCTCCGGGGCTGGAACACAGATACATACATACAACAATTACTATTAAAGAGAGCGTATTATACCAGGGTGACCATATTTCCATTTGTGAAAACCCGGAGACATTGAGCTACAGTCGTCCCTCGCTATATCACGGTTCACCTTTCGCGGTCTCGCCGTTTAGCTGATTTTCTTTTTTTCTTTTTTCTTTTTTTACACATGGGTGGGTCAGGACTAAACCAGGTCTAAACCAGGACTAATCTTGGACTTAAGAGAGAGAACGCCGAGCAGTTTGTCTGCAAATTGCTGCGTTTACCTCCGTGAGGTGCGGAGCTCTCCATCGGTCATTTCTCCTGCGGTCACCTCCGAGCCCGTCTCGACAGTGAGTCCTGTTTCAGTTCTGGTTTACTCCTGGTTTACTCCTGTTTCAGTCCTGGTTCAGTCCTGGTTTAGTCTTAGTTCAGTCCGTGGCATAGGCAGCGCAAAAGCTTGATATAATCACGGGTTAACGGGCAGGTCCTGTAATGCGCGGGTGCGGTGTTGTACTGCAGGTCTCCAAAAATGGACCCGTGCAGGACTCTGCGCTGTAGGGCTCTGTTACGGAATAAATGAATCTTGGGTTCGTTACATAAAGAAGGGGGAAAATAACAAAAGGATGACAGCAGTAATAAGTTTTAAGAAGGATGCAAAAAGGGTTTCTAACTGTCCTGTCTGAGAAAAGTGTAAAAGTGTGTGCTGAGGGGTTTTACAGCCTTAAAACAGATATAATAATTGTAAAATATAAAGTTGACTACTTCGCGAATTTCACCTATCGCGGGTTATTTTTAGAACGTAACCCCCGCGATAAACGAGGGACCACTGTACTCTCACCTCGCAACCTGTGCACATGGCCTCCCACTTGTCCCGACCGGGATGGAAAACGGAGAATTTCTTGTACAAGTCATTGTTAAATGTGCATATACGCTTCAGTATGTTGCAGACTGACTGACTGTTTGTGTCTCGCTCCTTCTGAGTCACAAACGCTACGAGAGACGCTCAGTTTAATGCCCCTAATGAACGGTAATGAAAACCCGGACATTTCCATCTTCCATCACTTAAAAAAAAAAAAAAACCCGGACGCCCAAGACAAGACGCATAATACGGACATGTCCGGGGAAAAACGGACGTTTGGTCACCCAATATTATACTATTAATCAACTTTTCAGAGCATTTAAAGGTGCACTGTGTAACTTTCCAGCAGAGGGTCCATCCAATACTTTTCACCATGAAGATGTTATTGCTTTGTCTGAAATGGCAAAGGAGAAATTCAAGTTGTCAACTAGACAAACGTTTATTTGTCTGGAATGTTTCACAGTATGGGATTAAACATTTCTATCTTCATAGAGATCAAACCAGACCAATATACAGGTCAGATCTTTGGAGGGGCGACCCCGCTCACAGTAAGAATGCCTGTTTTTAAGGTATTTTTGAGCTATAAAATCTGTAACTGAAAAAATGTTGTAGAGCTGTTTAATGTCATACTGCGAAACACTCTGTACCCAACCAAAAAATTACACAAAGCACCTTTAAAGGACCTATATTTCTCTAAATTGACTCATGGAGCTTTAAGCTGTGTTGTAATGTTACCTCATCAAAAACAAACCTGGAGTTGTTTTGTTTTATTCACACATGTTTAAACAACCTTAGATCAGGAGTGTCAAACTCTAATTCACAAAGGGTCGAAATTAAAAACTGGGACTAAGTTGTGAGCCAAACTAAATATTACATCTGTATGTTTTCTCTTCTTTTGAGATATGGAATGTTAAACCATTTCTTATAAAAAAAATATTTAATAATAGTTTTGCTTAAACTTTGAATCCTGAACATTGATCCAGCCTATCTGCAGCCGGCGGACCAGCTCTCTTTATATAGTCTACCAGGCCAAATATAATTATAGCGTACGTCGAATTTGGCCCCCGGGCATGCAAATCAATGCCCATTTTCACTGACACCGGTACACACCAACTGTTCTGTACTCCTAATTTTCTCTAATTTCAGTAACATGTAGGATTCTGCAACGTCATGTAGTCATTTTGGTACAAATGAAAAAATAAAATAAACTAAAAACTAAAAACACTTGCTAACTATCCTTCGGAGTTGCAGACTCTTTGTTGCGATGGCGTTTATTGGATGTAACGATATCCAAATCTCTCGGTACGATATTATCACGATATACATCTCAAGGTACGATATTTATTGCGATATTTTGGAGAGGCTGATATAATTGTAGATGAGACACTTTTTTGCTTTTAAAATACCTTGACAAGATTTTGGTGTGAATTATTACCGTCATAATCCCAAGAGGTCAACTAAAAAAACATTTCTTGATGTTGTCTGCACTGAAATGAATCATGGGATATGTAGTTCCGCATGTTTATTAGCATTTGTTATTGTAAAACCATAAGGAAAGGAACATTTTACGATACGATATCACAATATTTTGGTTATTGTTACATCCCTAGTCGTTTTAGATCAATATTGCGATTTAAAATATGCAAATTATAACATAATGCTCGACAGGTGTAATAGATTATAACTATACAGCCTACACAAGCTCAAGAGGCCTTCTTTAAAGACGCACTATGTAACTTTTCTGGTAAAGGGTCCCCTAACTGCTTGTTTCCATGGATATGTTTTTGTGATACCAAATCTGTAAAGCACTTTAGTCATTGGTTCTTTTTAAAATGTGTGATATAAATATAAATGTGACTGATATTTTCTTGGTCAAGTTAAAGGTGCACTTTAACTTTTTAGTGTGCTACAAATCTCTATATTATCTGTAATGTTCCACAGTATGGCATTAAATCCTCCCATACAGAGTGGAGACACGTACAGGCTCTAACAAATCAAGTTTCAAAGTGGCAGCAGTTTCGCGCTGGTCTGGTTCATAATTATTTTTGATTGACCCATATTAATTAAGCCATTACAGGCAGGTTTTTGTCAGAGCGCTGAATTACTGACGGAGCAGATTCCTGGAGGACAGAAGCAGCGATCACAGCCCTTGAAATCTGGTTATTTTTATCCATCTATCAAGCTGTCAACATGAATCACCATCAAGCAGCTCTCGTGGTTTTCCTTTAAGGTGTTTTTTTCTTTTTTTTTTGCGTTAACCTAGACCTACTCTGCAAAATTGACGGTTCAGAGATTTGAACCATGTCATAGCTGTTTTCCCTTTTCTAATGTAATGATCCATGGGTGTCGTACATTATAACTATATAGCACATATAAGCTCCTTCACAGCAGGTTGGTTTGAGGTTGATGTGAAGATTGTCAGAATGTGTATTTTGTTTCTTCAAAAATCAGGAAATTTCTACCACTATTAAGCAAATATCAGTCCATCCGCTGACGCACTGAGGAGTCAAACAAATGGAAATGAAAATAATTACCGGTTGCTCTAAGTTGATTAGCTGTCCCTGATACAATCCTCGTCATACATCGCGAAGGCAACCCCATGTGTCTTACAGGGCAATGTGACGCATATTCTTCACCAGTGGCGGACCGTGCATTTCACACTTAGGCCTTCAGTAGTGCTCCGTCTGAAGCAATCCTCACCTCAATAATTATTTTATGGTTATAAAAGCATCTTATTATACAGAACACAGTATAAAGAGCCGTGGAGATTCCATGCATGGAGCAGAAGTGAGGAGCACTGGGTGCTAAACCAAGACTAAACCAGCGGGGCACTGCCGTGCTCTCTTCCTCTCTCGTGCTCTCTCAAGTCCAAGATTAGTCCTGATTTAGACCTGGTGTAGTCCTGGTTTAGTCCTGGTTCCGCTACAGATGCAGTTTGTTGCTTTGGCTGGTTCGCTCTCTGACTGTCCAGTCAGTGGGTCTGAATCCAGTGACGTTGTCGTTTGCTGCTAAAGGCCCTGGTGACACCAACTAAAAATCTGACTGGTTGAAGCAACAGTTTCAAGGACATTTATTTTGTGTTCAAGGGCCTGCAGAACGGATTGTGAAGGCCTCAGGCAAACGTCTTTGACTTTGACTCTGCCTAGCAACAAGTGATGCTGAAATGTGATGGTTCAAATCCTTTAATATGAAAATACATGTCTGGAAGCAGCACAATTATCAGAAAAGCTCTGAAAGGAAGCGGACAGACCAGTTGGAATAATTTAATAATATATTTAACATCAGTCTGTGATTCAGAGATTTGAAGGACTTGCAGGCCCTGACGCCCGCCACTGCTCTTCACTCTATTAGAATTACAGATCTAATAACGAACTATTCCTGCTTGTACAATCCAATCACCAAGGGTCTTTATTATACAGCTGTGACCTATGACTGTGCCGGTACAGATACTGGTATGGATGTAACAATAACTGAAATATTGTGATACTGTATGGTCAAAAGTCTCACAATATATCGAATCACAAGTTTCTTTGCTTAAATGAATTTTTAAAATAGTAGCAATAGCTACTAAACCTCGGGAACTACATATTCCATGATTCATTTCAACACAGACAACATGAAGAGATATGTTTTTTACTTGAATTCTTGGGATTATGACAGAAATAATTTTTCTTTTCTTTTTTTTGGTGTGTGTGTGTGTCAATTTTGCATTTTTTTTGTTGTTTTTTTTTACACACGGGTGGGTCAGGACTAAACCAGGTCTAAACCAGGACTAATCTTGGACTTAAGAGAGAGAATGCCGAGCAGTTTGTCCACAAAGCGAGATCGGGCAATTACCTCCGTGAGGTGTGGAGCTCTCCATCGGTCCTTTCTCCTGCAGTCATTTTCTAGCCCGTCCCAACAGTGAGTCCTGTTTCAGTTCTGGTTTAGCCCTTGTTTATTCCTGTTTTAGTCCTGGTTCAGTCCTGGAATCAGTCCTAGGTTAGTCCTGGGTTAGTCCTGGTTACCTCCGCCAAGGAGGTTATGTTTTTGCCAGGTGTTTGTCTGTTTGTTTGTTTGTTTGTCTGTTAGCAACATAACTCAAAAAGTTATGGACCGATTTTGATGAAATTTTCAGAATTTGTTGGAAATGTGAAAAGGAAGAACTGATTTCCTTTTGGGGGTGATCCGGAAGAAATCCTGGATTCTGGATCACTTTTAAATTTTAGTTAACATTGTGGTAAATGGGGCCAAAAAATTTTTTTCTCAATATCTCGATTAATTATTGACCAAACCCCATGAAATTTGACTCAGGGATGGACAATGGGATCCTCTTTCATATTCCAAATTGAAAGATACGAGACAAATATTTATGGAAAACAAAATTAATATGAGGGGGACTGTAGTCCTTGGTGGAGGTCTGCGCTCTCTGAGTGCTTTTCTAGTTTAGTCTTGGTTCAGTCTGTGGCATAGGCAGCACAAAGGTTTGATATAATCAGGGGTTAACGGGCGGGTGTGGTGTTGTACTGCAGGTCTCCAAAAAGGGACCTGTGCAGTTCTCTACGCTGTAGGCTCTATTACGGAATAAATGAATCTTCAGTTTGTTACATAAAGAAGGAGGAAAATAACAAAAGGACGACAGCAGCAATAAGTTTTAAGAAGGATGCAAAAAGGGTTGCACCTGTCCTGTGTGAGAAAAGTGTATAAAGTGTGTGGTGAGGGGTTTTACAGCCTTAAAACATATATAATAATTGTAAAATATAAAGTTGATACTTCGCGGATTTCACCTATTGCGGGTTATTTTTAGAACGTAACCCCCGTGATAAACGAGGGACACTGAACTCTCACCTCGCAACCTGTGCACATGGCCTCTCACTTGTCCCGACCGGGATGGAAAACTGAGAATTTCAAGTCATTGTTAAATGTGCATTTGCACTTCGGCGTGTTGCAAACTGACCGACTGTTTGTGTCTGCTCGCTCCTTCTGAGTCACAGACGCTACGAGAGACGCTCAGTTTAATGCCCTTAATGAACGGTAATGAAAACCCGGACATCTGCATCAGTTTAAAAAAAAAACAACCCGGAAGCCCAGGACAGGACGCAAAATACGGACATGTCCGGGGAAAAACAGACGTCTGGTCACCCTAGTGCAATGCCCAGCTCTGTTCTTACCCATATATGGCTTGGTTCCTGCGATGGATGTAGCCTTGAGGTCGTCTTTTACGATAGCAGCGATGTTGAAGTCTGTAAGATGCACATGGCCTGTGGAGACACACATTAACACTGAGTTAGCTCAATTAAGATTATGACTGAAATGATGACAGAGCATATTTCATGGGCCAAAGAGTGAGTTTCATTAGCAAATACATAAGACAGACAGGGAAACTGTGCAGGAAACATAACACAAGGAAGCAGAAGAAGCACAAACTTGTATTCATTTCTTGTCTTTTTTATGTTTTAAGGCAGATTAGACAACGAGGAGCCACTACAGTCCCCTCTATCATCGGGGAACACTGGCTCGGGCGTGAATATTTTGGCGCTTTCCTCCAAAGTCAAAACCAATGACCCGGGTCCCACTTTGCTGCAAGATTTGAATCATCGCCGAGCCCACTCTAATGAGATCTGTGCCCCCTACAGGATCGCACATGGGACGGGACGGGGCTGGGCTTGGGACAGGGGAGAGGGGGACAGAGATGGAGAGGTGGAGAAAGAGGGAGAGAGTTTTGCCGCATAGTGATTGTTCGGATGAGTGGGTGTCCTCGATAACCTGCTATTGTAGAGCGCGCCTAGCCTCAGACTGTTAAGAAAAGCTTTATATGCAAATGACTTACAGTGTATACCAAGACTAAACACACAGATCTGAGTGTCTGATTTAGTACATTTTGATTAAATTTGAGCCCTGTATGATTTAAGTGCTAGACATTATGATAATAGATGATTGTTGTAATGCATTCTACTTTGTTTTGAACGTTTCATACTGTCGTTCATTCACACAGGTCAGTCTCCTTCAACTTTGTGTCACTTTGTAAGGGAGATCTGTTGAAATAATGACACCCTACTGCACTAAAGGGTCCACATTACTCTATATTCTGATCTGTTATAATCAGTGTTGGGAGCGATGCGCTACAAAAGTAATGACTTACTGTAATGCATTGCTTTTGCTGTAACGCAGTAATGTTGTAGTCAGGCTGGTACCGCCTAGTGCCTCCGCTCACTTTCATTTCTCTCCAGCAACTAGGTCAGGAATCGGAATACACTAGATGGTTTGCAAAAACCCTGGAAGTGCAAGTTCGAGCACCAGCCAGTCAGTGAAAAGTCATATATTTTTCCCGAGATCGAGGATTTAAAGCCGGAACATAGGCTGCGTTCAGACTGCAGCCTGAAGTGACCCAAATCTGATTTTTTGGCCTCTATGTGACCTGTATCTGATCTTTTAATGACAGTCTGAACGACACAGATCCGATTTTTTCAAATGCGACCCAGGACACTTGGATATGTGGTCCTGAATCCGATACATATCCGATCTTTTGACATGCGACTTCAGTGTGAACGGTCAAAGTGCATTCATCCGACCTACACGTTATCAACAAGCCACAAACATCATTATTCTGCGCTGAAGTAGGTGAAAATTGTAAACGAACTCCGTGTCACTGAAGTGAAGCACATCACCACTCACCACTCTTGGCTCCGTCTCCACATCCACACGTTCCTTTCAACGGACGTCGCTGCCGCTGCCCCACAAAACACCACGACCAAAAACCTCGTCCTTCTCCTTCTCAATCTCCTCCTTAAAACAAGTAAGTTGTTCATGTTCTGGCTCCGGTACGAAAGAAACTTTAAAATCTCCAGGTGCTCAATGCTCGCGTCCATGTTTGGACAACTTCCGTAAACACAGAGCACGCTCGCTGCGGTTGACGTCATCGTGTCTCCAGTGCACATGCGGGACACTTTCGGGCCGTTTAATGTTCACACTGGAGATCACATTTAATTGGAAATGTGAACGACCTCGCAAAAACATCGGATTTCACAAAAAAATCAGAATTGAGCGTTAAGCCCTGCAGTCTGAACGTAGCCAAAGAGGATGTTTGGTGAATTTGATCAAGGGGAAAGATGTTATTGTCCTTCTTCCTACAGGACTTGGGAAAAGCTTTATATACCAGTTATCCCTGTTAGCGACCCATTACATACGTCACGACCAAATAGTAGAGATTGGGTAAATGATAAAAAGTACCTGCCTACTGTCAAGTGAACGAAATCCAACAGTTTGTACGAAGTGAAACAAAGAGAAACCGGTTTATGAATCAAGCTAGTAATGTAGGGCATTAAAGGGAAAAAAATCGGTAATATTTTACTCGGTACTATGTGAGTAATGGGCGTTACAATGCTTTTTTAACCTGGATTGAAGTGGTGGGTTTTTCGTTTTTCTTCATACAAATTCATTAAAATCATCGTGATATCATCAGCAGTGCAGCGCTATTGTTAAGGTTCCAAGTGTTTGGACTGTGTAGACCGTCGGGTGACCACGGCGAAAGGATCGGCACAGAATTTCGCGCTCCACGGGGCTAATCGCAGCTGACACCCGATCATGCTTTGCGAACACCCTGCTCAGTCCTACATTCCAAGATTAGTCCTGGTTTGGTCCTGGTTCAGTCCTGGTTTAATCCTGGTTCAGTCCCGGTTCAGTCCTGGTTCAGCTCTGGTTTGGTCCTAGTTTAGTCCTGGTTCAGCTCTGGTCTAGTCCTGGTTTAGACTTGGTTTAGTCCTGGTTTGGTCCTGGTTTAATCTTGGTTCAGTCCTGGTTTAGTCCTGGTTTGGTCCTGGTTTGGTCCTGGTTTAATCCTGGTTCAGTCCCGGTTCAGTCCCAGTTCAGTCCTGGTTCAGCTCTGGTTTGGTCCTAGTTTAGTCCTGGTTCAGCTCTGGTCTAGATCTGGTTTAGACTTGGTTTAGTCCTGGTTTGGTCCTGATTTGGTCCTGGTTTGGTCCTGGTTTAATCCTGGTTCAGTCCTGGTTCAGTCCCGGTTCAGTCCTGGTTCAGTCCTGGTTCAGTCCTGGTTCAGTCCTGGTTCAGTCCTGGTTCAGCTCTGGTTTGGTCCTAGTTTAGTCCTGGTTCAGCTCTGGTCTAGTCCTGGTTTAGACTTGGTTTAGTCCTGGTTTGGTCCTGGTTTAGTCCACATACGGTGGAAAAGTTCAGCAATCAACATCTTCACTCGCTGATTGTTATTTGATGATCAGCGACAGTTATTTTGGTGAGAGTAATTTAATAGTAATGCTGTAGTCATGTAACGCCTTACATTTTAAACCCAGTAATATTGTAATGTAATGAATTATTTTGAAATCACAGTAACAAGTCATAAATAACATGTTACAGTTGCCCAGCAGTGGTTATAATGTAGTTTTCTCGTCAAAACAAACCTGGAGTTGTGTTTTGTTTCATTCACATGTTTAACACATAAATCAGATTTAGACTGAGTTTTTCCCTCAGTTCCACTTTGTGATGTCATGTGGTAATACAGGAATATTTCAGACCTGGAATTGCCAATCTCTACTGAACTAAAGGTAAAATGTAGCTGTTAACCTGAAATCTACAGCTTCATGACATCACAAGGTGGAACAGAGCATTTTGAGCTTTGGAGATGAAGACAGACTAATAATAAAGAGTTACTCAAATCTGTGTGAATGAAACAAAACACAACTCCAGGTCTGTTTTTGATGAGGTAACAGCTTTTTAACATGGCTAGAAGCTCACATGAGTCAGTTTTGCATAATATAGGACCTTTATACACTTTAACTTTTTGTGCAGGTGGGGCTTGTCTCTATGGAGATTCGAATGCTTTGCCTGAAATTGTATGGCAATAAATTTGAATTATTTTGCATGCATTTTAATATATCTTTTTATATCCTTTTCTCCTAAAATGCCTTGAAAAAGATGCATTCTTGCCCCAGTACAGATATATTGTATAAGCAGCTCTTGAGGTCAAAATAAGTTCAGTGTACTGGCTGCATCAAATTATGAAGTCATTTATTGTCTGAGAATCAGGAAGTGCACTGTTAGCATGCTCAATTGTGTTAGTATTAGCATGACGCACACCTTTGTGTTGCATATATTCAATAACAAGTGTTTTTCCTGCTAAAACAGACCTGAAAATGTTCACATTCTTACAGTGAGCAGGGTGTCCGCTCCACAGAGCTAACCTGTAACTGCTTCTATTTGGGACACTGCTGCTACTACTACTGCTACTGCTACTACTACTACTACCACTATCACTACCACTATTACTAATTCTACTAATTCTAGTAATTCTACTATTTCTAGTACTACAACTACTACAACTACAACTACTACAACTACTAGTACTACTAGTAGTGCTGCTGCTGCGACTACTACGACTACAACTACGACTACTAATACTAGTACTGCTACTACTAATGCTGCTACTACTGCTGCTACTACTACTACTACTACTACTACTTCTACTACTACTACTACTACTACTACTGCTGCTGATACTGATACTACTACTGCTACTACTGCTGCTGCTACTACTACTACTACCACTATCACTACCACTACTACTAATTCTACAAATTCTAGTAATTCTACTATTTCTAGTACTACAACTACTACAACTACTAGTACTACTAGTAGTGCTGCTGCTGCTACTACTACGACTGTTAATTCTACTACTACTACTAATTCGACTACTACGACTACAACTACGACTACTAATACTAGTACTGCTACTACTACTACTACTACTTCTACTTCTACTACTACTACTACTACTGCTGCTGATACTGATACTACTACTGCTGCTTATACTAATACGACTATTAATTCTACTTCTACTACTAATTTGACTACTACGACTACTACTACTAATACTACTGCTGCTACTACTACTGCTGCTACTAGTACTACTACTACTGCTGCTGATACTGATACTACTACCACTACTACTGCTAATTCTACAACTTCTACTACAACTTCTACCACTACGACCACCACTACTACTACCAGTACTACTACCACTATTATCACTACTACTACTTCTACTTGTACTACTACTTCTTTGTCTACCACTATAGCAAAAACACTTATAAACTTATGTTGTTGAGGAATAACTTCAAACACACTGCAAACTCTTTTCAAATGAACTAGTTCTGTTTCATGTTTTTAAGAAGGTAAAAACCAGGCACAGCATGTTCAAACATCAAATAAATTCCCTTTTTAATCTGTTGAAATCTCTTCCCATGAGCCTCGACTTCACATCATAATATTTGTATGTGTAATCCTGTTAAATCTGGTCAAACGCCGATTCCGTTTGTATGAATCAAGCAGAAGTCGTGTGTGCGCATGTCGTTTAATCAGTATTATCTAATGCTGGGATTACCTTCACATCTGCCCAGAGGTTATGTCACCCCGCTGCATGTTCTGCTCTTTCTATTCTGTGTCTGTTTACTCTTCACCTTTAATCACCCTGTTCACAAACGGAGCCGCGTCACGTGTAGAAAGACGAGGGATTAGACTGCACATTTCTATAGGCGGGATCAGACTCGGTTTCCGGTGCGATCGCTTTGAACGTTCCACACTGTGGGATTAAATCTTAAATATCTCCACGTAAACACGCAGGGGGCGCCACCAGGTTAAGGATAAAAGCCAGATCAGCGGAGAGCCGACCCCCCCTTGGACAACATAAACTTGGATGTAATCATTACGGGTGTTTCTATTGCTCAAAAATACAATTACTTTTTCTGTGAATAAAGGTGATTCTCCATAGATCTGAATTGTAATGTAGCATTGTGCTGTAACAATGCTTGTCGAGGTAGATGTAATCCATATGCAGTGTTGGGAAGGTTACTTTTAAAATGTATTCCCCTACAGATTACAGATTACATACCCCAGAATGTAGTTTGTAACGGAATCCATTAAATTACTTAAAGTGAGTAACGTAATCTGAATACTTTGGATTACTTGATATTGTCATGCTTTTTAGTTTAGTTCTGGTTTTAGTCCTGGTTTAGTCCTAGTTTAGTTCTAGTTTAGTCCTAGTTTAGTTTTGATTTTAGTTCTGGTTTAGTCCTACTTTAGTCCCAGTTTAGTTCTGGTTTTAGTCCTGGTTTAGTTCTAATTTAGTCCTAGTTTAGTTCTGGTTTAGTCCCAGTTTAGTTCTGGTTTTAGTCCTAGTTTAGTTCTGGTTTAGTTATAGTTTAGTCCTAGTTTAGTTATAGTTTAGTCCTAGTTTAGTTTTGATTTTAGTCCTGGTTTAGTCCTAGTTTAGTTCTAATTTAGTCCTAGTTTAGTTCTGGTTTAGTCCTAGTTTAGTTCTAATTTAGTCCTAGTTTAGTTCTGGTTTAGTCCTAGTTTAGTCCCAGTTTAGTTCTGGTTTTAGTCCTGGTTTAGTTCTAATTTAGTCCTAGTTTAGTTTTGATTTTAGTCCTGGTTTAGTCCTAGTTTAGTTCTAATTTAGTCCTAGTTTAGTTCTGGTTTAGTCCTAGTTTAGTCCCAGTTTAGTCCTGGTTTTAGTCCTGGTTTATCCCAAAATGTGAAAACTGAAAATGACCGCCCTGTAATCCATTTATTTCAACAAAGTAACTGTAAACCAATTACCGCTCACTGAAACGGTAACTGTAACTGAATACAGTTACTCATAATTTGTACTCTGATTACGTAACTCCGGTACATGTAATCTGTTACTCCCCAACACTGTCCATATAGTGGAACATACATGGCAATAACATTTCCATAAAAATAAAGATTACAGAAGAAGGAGCCGAGCATTACACTGTTTTTTGTTTTGTTTTTTGTTTTGGTTGGTTGGTTGTTTTTTGGTGTGGAGTTTACAACACCACTGATAATTACAAGGCAGCGTGTGTTTTGGTTCCTCTTCCCACTATCTACAAATGACAAATGCTTTATGTCGTCAATATGAAATGACTTGAACATTTGTGTTCCTTAAGACGCTTTTACAGGAATTACTATATTTTTGAGCAATAGAAACACCTGTGATGAATAAATGCTAGTGGGATATGTTTAATGTCATACCACGGAACATTACAGGCCAAGGCAAAGGAGAAATTTAATTTGTCAACTGGACAAGTGTTTATTTAGGTCGAAAACGTTCAGCTCGTCTAAGCTGCTCCTTCAGTTCTGAACAGTAGAAGAACTGAAGAATTGGATGAGCTGCGAAATCTTTTCGACTTAAATAAATGTCCAGTTGACAAAAATTTCTCCTTTGCCATGGATTCTACCTAAACGACTAAGTCCTGCACGAGTCCAGTCCATTTTTGGAGACCTGCACCTGCCCGCACTCGCGCAGTACAGCACCACACCCGCCCGATAACCCGTGATTATATCAAAGTTAAATCTGCACCTGCCCACACAACCCCCCACCCCACCCAACCACCCCAATAGTCCAGGACTAAACCAGGACTAAACCAGGCTGTGTAATTAGTGGGTTATAAATATATAGCCGCCAAGCCAATTACCTCTGCTGATGATTTTATGTAATAAATACACTAAAGCAGGGATGTCAAACTCATTTTGGTCTGGGGCCGTATCCAACCTACTTTGATCCTGAAGGGACCGGATCAGAAAACTCATGGCATATATATACCAAAAATAGCAATAAATAAATCTATGACAGAAATCGTTTTTAATTGATGAACTCTTTCTTTTACAAAATATTATAATATTATGAACAACCTGAAAATTTAAGAAAAATACGATTTTAACACAATGTTTTAACATGAACTTGTTTGCAAATAGGAATAAGTCCATTTTTCTTGGAAAACCCTGCACACTTTTCTCATTTTTGACATTTTTCTGATGAGGGTGTCACGGTCAACAGTCAAAACGATCGTCCTTTAAGAGCGTTTGGAAAGAGACAAGTCTTCATTTGTGCTGCTCTGGTGGGAGGGGCCACGTACAGAGACGCTGGAGACGCGGCACCAAAAATTACCAATATTTTAAAAGAAAATATAATTAAAATATTTTAGTAGAAAATCAGGGCCTTATGTTTGACACCCCTGCACTAAAGTGTCTCTCAGCCTGTTCCATCTTTCCAGGAAAAGACTGGGAAATGACATTTGTTTCCAGGGCAACAGATGTCTTGGATGTGTGTCAAGTATTTTTCTCCCGTTCGATGTTCATTTGATTCAAACGATCCACCCGTGTGTAATCACTACCCACCCCGCATACATGCCCGTAAAATTAAAGAACATTAAAATCCACCCATTTCACCAACGATTTGCGGGTTTCCGACTGTGGACTGAGAGATTCTACACACATTACATTGACATTGAACATTTCACTACAAATAAAGTGTACCTTAACCAACTACCCTTCAAATAAGAGTAAAGTAACAGGTACAGAAGTATCACATACATGACTGTCTAGCTTGGTGTTTTCAGAGTATAACACTCTCTCTTTAGTCCTTCTTTTCTACTCTACTCTTCACTGCTAAATCTTGACTTTCCTGATTCATCATTTTTCTCCTCTCCTCTGTCTGACTCTTTCTCTGGTCTCGTCCTTTCCTCTCTCCTTCTCCTCCTTCAGTCTTTCACTCCCCTTCTCACCTCTCTGCTCCTCCTCTCCCCTTTCCCTTTCTTTCCCTCGGTCTCTCTCGCTCCATCTTCCTGTCCTTCTCTCTCCTCTCTCCTCTTTCTGTTGGACAGTGATGAGACAGGGCTGCCATCCCGGAGCAGCTGCCCAGTGCCCCCCCGACCTCAGCAGTTTAGTGTGCGTGTGCCTGTTCGCGCGCGTGTGTTTGTGTGCGTGTTTGTGCGTTCGTGTGTGTGCATTTGCGAAGAAAACCTGTCAAAACAAACAGCCTTGGTGCCAGACGGCTCTTTTACATCAGAATAA
Organism: Boleophthalmus pectinirostris; assembly: GCF_026225935.1. NCBI lineage: Eukaryota > Metazoa > Chordata > Actinopteri > Gobiiformes > Gobiidae > Boleophthalmus > Boleophthalmus pectinirostris. Next base: position 34,636,452 of record NW_026571018.1, on the reverse strand, counting down.
CTTAAAATCATGAAGGAGAATGAAGAAAAAAGGACTCTAAGGCTACAATCAGACTGCAGGGCTTAACGCTCAATTCAGATTTTTTTGTGAAATCCGATGTTTTTGCGAGGTCGTTCACATTTCCAGTTAAATGTGACTTGTATGTGACTCCAGTGTGAACATTAAACATCCTGAAAATGTCCCGCATGCGCAGTGGAGGACACGATGACGTCAACCGCAGCGAGCGTGCTCTGTGTTTACGGAAGTTGTCCAAACATGGACGCGAGCATTGAGCACCTGGCGATTTTAAAGTTCCTCTCGTACCGGAGCCAGAACATGAACAACTTGTTTTAAGGAGGAGATTGAGAAGGAGAAGGACGAGGTTTTTGACCGTGGCGTTTTGTGGGGCAGCGGCAGTGACGTCCGTTGAAAGGAACGTGTGGATGTGGAGACGTAGCCAAGAGTTCATTAACAATTTTCACCTACTTCAGCGCAGAATAGTGACGTTTGTCGCTTGTTGATAACGTGTAGGTCGAATGAATGCGCTTTGGCCGTTCAGACTGAAGTCACATGTCAAAAGATCAGATATGTATCGGTTTTAGGACCACATATCCAAGTGGCCTGGGTCGCATTTGAAAAAATCGGATCTGTGTCGTTCAGACTGTCATTAAAAGATCAGATACAGGAACATAGAGGCCAAAAAATTAGATTTGGGTCACTTCAGGCTGCAGTCTGAACGCAGCCTAAGTTTTGCTTGGTCACTGAAAAGCGCACAGTAGTGTTAGACCGCCTCAAATAAGGATCAAGTTTGGTGATAAGTTCATGAGTAAGCATGAAGAATGGAAATAAAAATATGAAATCAAATTGTGAGGCCAAAATTGGAAAATTAATCGTGAAATGTATATATCAGGAATTGTGGTAAAATCTCGTCGTCTCATTCTCGTGGACCCAATCTCATATCTCGTCTCGCCTTGTGGAAATTATGTCTCACTCCATCCCTACAAAAGTGAAAAAATGCATAGCACACTCAAGATGACCGATGTCCAATTGCTTTTTTATTTTTAAAATAACGTTTCGGCAAAAAAACGCCTTTGTCAGATATCTTGCTTGCTTTGTGTGCTGTGGTCCAAAGCAAGCAAGATATCTGACGAAGGCTTTTAAAAAATAAAAAAGCAATTGGACATCGGTCATCTGAGTGTGCTATGCATTTTTTCACTTTTGTCTTGCTGCTCCTTGCATTTGCACCTCCCAGGAATTTTGGTGTGCGCTTTATGTTTCTTTCGTTCCATCCCTAACACCTATTTTTATTATGGTATTTTGTGGAGGCTACAAAAGTGTGAATATTTCTGTCAATAATGCAAATAGTTAAGATTCCAAAGTGTTTAATAACAGTTATTTCATCATGTAGATTGGACTAAAACAGAGCAAAGGATCATGGTCTATGTTGTTCTCTGTGTTTTGTAGCTGTTGATGCACCATAACAATGAATTTAAGCAGAGAAACTTGTATTTCAATATATTGTGACGACCCATGGTATTATTGTGAGACTTTTGGCGATATGATATCACAATATTTTGGTTATTGTTACATGCATACTAAGGTTTTGGGTTAGACCAGAGCGCTCCAACCTGAAAGTCAGGAGGTACCACTTGCTCTCCACTCCCTTCGAAGCTCACCAAGGCATTTCTGAATTATATGTACTGTGCCGGTTAACAAAAAATGTATTAACTGCCATTATTTTGATGCATGACTTTGTGCACTAATAAATGGATAATGGTTTCATGTTTTATAGCCTTTTAACTGTCCCCATCTAACACCCAGTGAACACTAACAGCAGGTGCGGTCGGGTTCAGGACACGCTCAGGTCCCGGAAGACATTAAAAGTCATTAATATCAGTAACACAATGCCACACTGACCTCGCTGCAGTGCGGGTGTAGATGGGGGTGGGGCTCGGGCCTGCAGAAAGAATTCGCAAGAAGTCTATTTTTGCCGGACACTTCAGCTGTCTCTTAGCCTGATTCATCAGCCGGTTTCACTTCGTAGAAACCGTCTGGCCTCGCACTGTTAGAATTTGTTAGTTCGACGGTAGGCAGGGTACTTTCTTCATTTAACCAATCACTGCTATTTGGTTGTGATGTATGTAATGTGCCGCTAATGGGGATAACTGGTATATCAAGCTTTTCCCAAATCCTGTAGGAAGGAGGACAATAACGTCTTTCCCCTTGATAAAATTCACCAAACATTCTCTTTATTCCAGCTCTAAATCCTCGATCTCGAGAATCGTTGCCAACACAGAATATATGGCTCTTCACTGATTGGCTGGTGGCCAAACTCACACTTCCAGGGTTTTTGCAATCTAGTGCAGGGGTGGGCAAACTGGGGCTGTACGCGGCCCTTTAAACCTTTTAATCCGGCCCACTGAACTTGAATAAATTACAATAATAAACCTTGTTGATGTTTTATTTTTCCTGCATTTCCCAGTAGATGGCGCACTATATATACATTGAGGTGCGGCATATTCGGACCATGAGTGAGGTAGAAGTGTTCAAGACATAAGGCTGCACTGTTTCCATTTTGAGTGGTTTTAAAGCAAAATCAAAAGACTTATAGATGCTGTGTGACAAATCTTAAAGCATGGAACGTCTTAAGGGTCTAGTTTTACAGCACGTGTGACCTCGTGGCATGGGCTCTGTTTCTCAATGAGATCTAAGTGCTCAGGACTCATGCTCGCCTGTGGTGTGCAGTGGAGAAGACCTCTTTCACTTGTCGTGATTTCTGAAGCTTACTCGTCTGAAAGTTGCAGCACAATTGCAGAATACGTCCTACATGAGCATAAATACAAGTGCAATGGAGCCGGGCTCTTAACACGTCATGTCCTGTCTCCTGTCCGGCCCTTCAGTCAAATTTTAGAACCCTACGTGGCCCCCGAGCCAAAACGTTTGCCCACCCCTGATCTAGTGTGTTTTGATTCCTGACCTAGTCGCCGAAGAGAAATGAAATTGAGCGGAGGCACTAGGTGGCGCCAGCCTGACTATCAGTCTCTGACATCAAGCTGGCAAAATCACATGAGCAAAACAGGAAATCAGATGCGCAAGACTTACAGATTCGATGTATTTTCAGAATAAAATATTCCTGCACACTCCTGGTACTTTGCAAATGTACTTACTAATGGTAAATGGTCACAGTATCCAAAGGTGCGAGAAAGTGGTCATCGTGTGAAATGCCACTTTTTTTCTTTTTTTTTTTTACCAACAAGGCTTCTTGTACATTCTTATCTATCACGTGAACACCTGACAAGAGCGTGAATCTCCTTGAATACTATGTCTTGGGAGCCCAGTTTCCACACTCTGCATGTAGCCCGCCGCGACCGCACAGCAGCAGAGACCGCAATCAGTCAAGTCACAGTAAAACCACACCAAACCCGAACCCAAACCGCACCTGCAGTCAGTGTACACTGGGGGTAACACTCACCGTGAATCTTATATTTGCCCAATTTCTTGCGACCGCTGAAATAGCTCTGAATATCTCTCTGGCATTTTTGTTTTGTAAAAGGTAACTCACCGGAGGAAAAAGGTTAGAGACATCTGGGTTCGACAAAGCTCACCCAAAGGCCAAAGCTGATGTTCTGTCTGATTGTCTTTACACAATAATTGCGTCGCACTTACCATGTTCGTCCAGCAGGATGTTGTCAGGTTTGATGTCTCTGCGGAGAAAACACAAGAAAAGAAAGACACCAAGATTAGAACTGAGGGTCGGCATCAGATTTGCAGCTCATTTCAGCGCAAATAATCACACTTCAGAGCCGCTCATAAAGGCTGTAGGAATCTGGTTTGGGATAATACATTTGGAGCTGTACAAACACACATCTGTATATTTGCATAGATAGAGATTAAGCTTCTGCTGGGATTCACCAAAAGCACTGCCTGGACTGAAAATATGCAATAAGCGAGCACGTATTACAGAAGAGATTACAAGAAACTCTATTTGTACAGTATCTACTTTACATAATGATACGTTTTGTCTGTTTAGATTTATGTGTGTGCATATCAGCTGCTACAAGAGACAACAGAGGTCTTCAACAGAGGGTTAGGGAGGATGAGGATGAACTAGTTTTCAGTTGGTTCTGTCTGTTAGCTCCGTCATCATGTCTGTTTCTCTCTCTTCATTCAGTCGTCTGTCGCTCCCTGTCAAACTGCAAACACGTCGGCCCAGATTTTATCGTTTCTTCTAGGCTACATGTGAAGAGTTCCATTACAGCTTCACTTTAGCTCCGCACGTGCGAACGCGCATTAACCATTAACCAGGCAATCGCACTCCGCAGCAAGACTCCTCTCTGTCCACGGAGCGACCGAACAGAAGAGTAGGGAGAGCAACTGGGAGAGGAGGGGGAGTCGTGCCTTTCCTCTCAATGCTCAGATCAGAATGACCAAAAAAGTTCAGCGTCCTATATCAAACTTGTCCGTGCGCACTGTGGCTCCTCTCTTATTTAATCAGATCATTAAAAATGTCACTTAGTGATATTATAATGTAGAGCAGAGCATTTTGAGCTTTGGAGATGTAGACCAGGGGTGCTCAATACGTCGATCCCGATCTACCAGTCGATCGCCAAGGTCGTGGGGGTGGATCGCTGTGTCTACTCGTCTCGGACTCGCGTTTGGTCTCGTTGAGTGTCAGACCTTGAGTGAGAGACAAGACCAAAGTGCGATCATATTTCATTACGGCCGCTGCTGTTGGTAATAAACTTGTAGCGGGGTGCAGGAGCGTGTGGGGCGTCTCAGTGCAGCCTGTGCGCTCATTTGAAACCCGCGGAAGACTCTACGGCGCATCACAAACACACACGCTCCCTATGCACGGCTCGTCTGCGACAGAGTGTGTGCCCTCGTGTACCAGCGTGCATCACAGGGCAGGTTCAACTTCCTAAACATCCTACCTGTCCATCTGCCTCACGTCAGCACGCCGCCCCTCGCCTTTTCACGCTCTCGCTCCTTCCTGCGTACAGCGAACACAAGCCCCTCCCACAGTGCGGCTGATTAGAAGAGCAAGACCAAACGTGAAGCAAAAACGAGTCTAAATTTGTGTTACAGTGTTGCCACAAAGCAGGTCTACAGCATAGAGCGGATCTACAGAACAGACCTACTGCCACATTTGGCTGAAGTTTGTCTAACAAAAGTGCACAAATGCATCTGTGTTTGTCATAATGTACGTTTGGTTTGGTAAATGTGCAGAGGCTGGTAAATATCACTGCAAAACCAGAAAAGAATGCAACTCCAGTTTGGAACTTTAAAAAACAGGTTTAAAAATCTTCCTTCACTTTTTTCACAGTTTTGTGTAAAGTGCCAGAGGAAGTTCTCTTAAAGAAGAGGTTCTCAAACTGTGGGTGAGGGTCCAAAAAAGGGGCACAGAGTGTTTCAGTGCAGTTTGCTTGGCTTTGTATCAGGTAGATCTTTATGACTTGGTCATTTTGTAAGTAGCTCGCATGTTGAAAAAGTGTGAGCACCCCTGATGTAGACCGACTAATAAAGCAGGATGACTCAAACGTGTGATTGAAACGAAACACAACTCCAGGTCTGTTTTTGATGACGTAACAACATTAAACTCACAAGAATCCATTTTGCGTAACACAGGAACACACTTCCCCATGGACAATGAAGTCATCCCCAGCCTATTAAATAAGTAAATGGACGGATACTATAATGGAAAAGCACACTTTGCTACATAATTTATAAGTCTTACACTGAAGCCATTTGATTTGAAGCTTCATTCGTCTGCGTGTCGTCGTATGTCATGAGAAAGTGTGCGGGTGAGTAAGGGGGACAGCAGGTGGAGCCGTGGGAGCGACAGGGACACCTGAGAAGAGGGACAGGTGCACACTGACACCGCTCCAGTTCACACAGATATACAGCAGACATTTTGGAGCAGATGTTCATTTTTGGTTCTTGTAGTTTCGCCGAGTTATAACATCAATTCTAGACACTTTCACTTTGGGAACAATGTCAACCGCAGCAGCACAAACTTCAGCCATTTCATCTTTTCATCCTTTTTTCTTCTTTATACCCTCCCAGACTTGTTTTTTCTCTCCTTATGTAGATGCTTTGTCAGGAATGTTCCACAGTAACTAGAGACATGTTCACTATTCTACTAAGTTACAGGTTAGCTCTATGGAGTGGACTATAGAGGACCAAAAATAACAATTAGAAATAAATAAATACAAGAATAAATGTTGAAAAGTATTAAATTAAATGGCGAATAAAAATATAAATGTGTAAATAAATAAATGCATTCTGATGATTAAAAAGCTAAAATATGCTCTTTTTTATTTTTCTAATAATTTATACATTTTTACTTTTACTTATTAGTACATATATTTATATTTAAATTTCTTGATCTATTTTTTACAACTATTTATTTATTTATTTATTTTATTTATTTACATTTTAAAATTATTTTAACATTTTTCCTTTACTAATTTATTTATGTCCACATTTATTTATTTGCTACATTTATTTATGTCCACTTTTTTTCCTTTATATTTCTATGGTTCCACATTTATTTTTTTCCACTTTTCTTTGTTGCTTAAATGCAAATGAGTGGGTATAGTATTTGAAGTAGTAGTAATAGTAGTTGAAGTAGTAGTAATAGTAATAGGAGTAGTAGGAGTAGTAGTATTTGGAGTAGGAATAGGAGGAGTAGTAGTAGGAGTCGGAGTTGGAGTAGTAGTAGTAGGAGTAGGAGTATTGGTATTTGAAGTAGTAGGAGTAGTAGTATTTGAAGTAGGAGTAGGAGTAGTAGTTGAAGTAGTAGTAGTAGGAGGAGTAGGAATAGTATTTGAAGTAGTAGGAGTAGGAGTATCTGAAGTAGGAGTATTTGAAGTAGGAGTACGAGTATTTGAAGTAGGAGTAGGAGTATTTGAAGTAGGAGTAGGATTAGTAGTAATTGAAGTAGTAGGAGTATTTGAAGGAGGAGGAGGAGTAGTAGTAGTAGTATTTGGAGTAGTATTAGTATTAGTATTAGTATTAGAATTAGTATTTAAAGTAGTTGACGGACCTTTCCTCAGAAAAGTTACACAATGCACCTTTACCTGTTATGTGCATAAATCAAAATCCACCTGGAGCAAATACACTTTTATGCAAATGAAGGTTTCTAAATCCACCTTCTGTTACTTATGCAAATCTTCAATACGCACATAAAAAAAAAAAAAAAAAAAAAACATGTTGAAAATGCAACTAGTGTCAGTACGGAGTCAAACACTAACTCTGCCCAGTGTTGAACTCTGAAACATGAACTCTGTCTCAAGAGGAAACTTAACTCTCTCGGGAACAGGACCATATGTTCACGGACGCAATGTCGAAATGATCTTTTTAAGCGGTAAACCTACACTTTTACACTTCATTTTTGACTGTGTACTGCGGAACGTTCCGGGCTCAGCAGCAGTGACATCACAATGGAGATAAGCAGGTGGCGGACCCCTGAAAAAGTTACATAGTGCACCTTTAATCTATTCAGTGCATCTGTTTTAGCAATTCGTGATTGAAATACGCAAGCCCATACCAATGTTTTTAAGTTATCAAATTGCTTTTTTCCATGTATTTGAGCAAAAAGTGTCTTGCTCAAGGGCACATATATTGTATAAAGAGCTCTTCTGATCAGAATAAGTCCGCTGTGTGCTGTCTGTATCTGATTATAAAGCGTTTTTATGTTTATTATGTAAATGAGGAATAACTTTGGACCACTGCAAACTGTCTAAAATGAGATAGTTGTTTTTCACATTTTTAAAACAGTAAAAATCACGTACGGCGCCTTTAAACCAATATTTCAAATGTCAAAACAGAACTTTTTTATTTTTGCCTGACCATGAAACCGCACTTTTGTACCAAACATACTGTATTGTATTTTGAGTACTGCGCTGGCTCCTCTTAAAAGCCTGAAAAGTGGTCAAATAGTACACTTAGTTCTGTGTATACTCTGCTTTCTGAAAACATCCCAGCACTTTTGAGAGCACTCTGAACAGTGGTGAAAGAACAAATACTAAATTTTGTAACTTAAGTAAAAGTATCACATGAAAGGGCTTATATTACCGTATTTTTTGTACTATAAGGCGCACCGGATTATAAGGCGCAGTATCAGTAATGCTGAATTCTCTCATCTATTTTCATACATAAGGTGCACCGTATTATAAAGCACTTTAAGCGAAACAAACAGACGACACTTGAGACTGATCTCCTTAGCCCAGACGTCCACGATCCATTGGCAGATCGCGTTGCCTCCCTGTCTTGGTGAATGTGTATTACGAATGTGAATGTGAGTGGATCATTTAAAGGTTCTATGGAGGATTTTTTGTTTGTTTGTTTGTTTCAAATTGTCAATGATAGCATTATAAAGACGCACTAGCCTTGTGATTATGATGACCAAAAAAAGGGAATGAAAATCCATCAGCTCTGGACGTGGTGGGGCCAGCTAAACATTAGCCAATAGATAACAAGGCTGCCTCGTTATCTGTTGGCTGTTAGGTTGTCAAACAAACTCCCTACGTTTCTAGCATAACCGACTTGCCTGCGAGCTGGCATTACATGGTTTACGTACGCCTCTCACGCATTCTACACGCAAGATGTGGTTTACTCGACCAACACAGCATTTCTTAGCAGCTTTTTGGAGCACAAAGTTTGGTTTTTAACTTTCTATGAGGAGGACTCAAATATACATTGAGTAATAATGTGTTTAATGCAGCTTTGTGCAAATTTGTTTACATTTGATGGAAACAAAACTTAAAACCACATGGCTCATTTGCATAAACTATAAGCTCTGAAAAAAACTGCACGCTCTGATGCGGCTCAGCTTCTGTCGGACAAACTCCAAGAGACTCCTGACTACGGTAGCCGTAATGCTCCAACAATCCATCAAGCGGCTTCGTATCTTACCAAAATCGTACTAAAATATTTTGACAGATTTTTGAGCGCCGTGTACCACATGAAGTTAGTTCGAGGTCACTAAGCACAACCAGAAGGTGCACCAGATTACAAGGCGCACTGTTGATTTTTGAGAAAATGAAAGGATTTTAAGTGTGCCTTATAGTCCAAAAAGTACAGTACACTATTTTTTTAACCATGTTGTAATGTAGTTTCCTCATCACAAACAGACCTGGAGTTGTGTTTTGTTTCATTCACACATGTTTAACAAAAAACCCTGCATATTTGGGCTGAGTTCTTCTCTCAGACTGAAAACAATGGTAATACAGGAAGTGCTCCACTGTGTTTTTAAAGTCCATACGCTCAATTGGATAATTTCCGTCTCTACTGAACTAAATGTAAAAGGTGGCTGTTAACTTGAAAGTATTAAGGTACCCTTTTAAAATGTGCTGTATTTAAAGAGTAAACAAGTAGTTTGCGGCGATTTTGAGATTTAGTAAATCTTCAAATGTAATGTTTTTTGCTATTGTGTTGTCTGGAATGTTCCACAATATGGCATTAAACCTTTCTATCTTCATGGAGGCCAAACTAGATCAAGTTACAGGTCAGATCTGTGGAGAGGCGACCCCACAGACAGTCAGAATACCAGTTTGTGTCTGTATTTTTGAGCTATAAAACCACTTGTAATTGATGAAATGTAAAATAGAGCTGGTTAATGTCACACTGTGGAACATCTCAGGCAGAAACAAGCAGATGATAGACCTCCAACCAAAAAGTTACACAGTGCACCTTTAAGTACAGTACATAATTTCCACCACTGACTTCGAACGCCCCAGAAAAAAAAAAAAACATCCAATATTCAACAGCTCTCTTCTCAACTCGACTTCATTTGCTCCTGATGATCAAGTGCACAGCTCTGTTTGGCCAATTACCACGCCGCACCACACCCCGGCAACGGAAATCAACATCAGGACGAGGAATTCAATCATATTTGTAACGGGCTCGTACGTGGAGAGCTTTTCAAGTGCTCTTCATGAATCGGGCGAACTTGATATCCATTATGCTGAACGTGGCTGGTGAGTCTGTTTTATCCTCATCCAAAACATGCCCGTAAGTCGTGTTTTGATTCACACTAATAAATAGGCTGTCAAAAACCCAAATTAAAACCAGATATTCATTAAATTACTTTCCGAATGAGTGTCAAAACATATGCACCGCGTAATTGGACATTTACGGAATAGTTTTAAAGGCGTATTGTGTAGCTTTTATTGTGGAGGGTCCGCTTCCTGCTTGTTTCTATGGATATATGTCATTGCTCTGGAAGGAATGTTCCACAGTGTGATATTAAACAGCTCTACTCTGCATTTATTCAATTATAGGTGGTTTTATAGCTAAAAAATACCTTGAAAAATATGCATTCTGACTGTGAGCGGGGATGCCTCTCCACAGATCTGACCTGTAACTTTGTCTGGTTTGGTCTCCATGAAGATAGAAAGGTTTAATATCATACTGTGAAACATTCCAGACAAAGCAATAACATCTCCATGGAGAAAAACATTTGAGGGAAGTTGCACAATGCAACTTTAAGGTTCATGTATGTTCCACTTCCTGACATAAATGGATCTGTGCATGTAGTGTGTGTGCAGTAACCTTCACTGCATTTATACTACCTAAAGTGTGTAATGTCAAGACTGTTCTGTTAAATAACCACCAGAGGGCGCACAAAGTCAGTTAGAACTGATCAAAACAGACAAAACAGAGCACCAAATAAACAAACATGGAGGCGCCCAAGGCAAATTTTTAGATCACATCTGTTGCAAAAGATATGTATATGTATTTTTAAAATTTTGAAATAGTCACCTTTTGTTTTGATCACTATTTTGCACTTTGGGGGTTTCATAACCCTGACAAGGCACTGTTATGAAGAGAAAAGCTCACCAGGGGTTTGCACCACTGTCAACAAAACAAAAGGTAGCTACTTTTGAGGATTTCGATTTAAAATTAAAATCAATAAATAAGTAAAGTTGTCCATGAGCTTTGAGTAATGACTGAAAGGACAAGATCGTGGATACAAGCGATCAAAAAGAGATTCCTCTGCAAAGTGGCCGGGTGCTCCTTTAGAGATAGGGACTTTGTTCCGGATGCCTTCTGGATACCTCCGTCTGGACGTGTTCCAGGCATGTCCCATTAGGAGGCTCCGGGGGACGATCCAGGACACACTGGAGGGACTATGTCACTGGGTTGGCCTGGGAACGCCTTGGGGTCGCCCCAGAGGTGGAGTCCTTATGGATCAATAAAGTTTGAAGTCTAAATCTAAGAGGAGAGTCTGGGGTGGACAGCTGCCTCCATGACCCAGATAAAGTGGAAGAAAATGGATGGATTTTTTTTTTTCTTTGCTACATAATCCCATATCCCATATCTTGCTTCATATATTTGACGTCTTCTGTACGTTAGAGGTCTGCGCGGAACTGAATTTTCAGTCCCACTACCGCCCTCACCCGCACTGTGCAGTCCTGCTCCCACCCGCTCCCACAAAAAAAAATATTTTTCAGTCCCATTCTCACCCACATCTGCAATATTTTTTCTCTCACCCACTCTTAAATCCCCCAAGATGGGAACGTTCGCTTTCTTAAGCTCAAAGATCAAGCATGGAGAAGTGGAAAGGAATTGTCTAAAATGTGCACGAGGTTAGACCACATACGCAAGGCTGCTTAAAATGTTTTTATTAAGGCCAAATAAAATATCCGGCATTAGGCTTACATTCATCATTTGTATACTTTACTTTTCACTCATCTTTAGTTTTGCGGGACTGCAGTTTCATCATCCCACCCGCCCGCTCCCACATTGTGCAGTCCTGCTCCCACCCGCGCCCGCAATGAGCTTTCAAAATGTGTCCCACGCCGCACTGTTTTGCGTCGGGTTCCGCGGGTGCAGGCTCTACTGTACGTATATAAAATGTAGAAAGTAATAAACTGAAAAAGAAGACATGTCCAAAGTTTTAAATAGTAGTGTATGAAACAATACACTAGTAAGAATACTGCGTACGTCAATATCTGAAGTATTATTGAGTAAAATATTTGTAAGTCTTGGAATTTAACACTGCTGTTTAGGACCTTGGGGTAAAAAAAGACTAGGGAGAAACTTTTGAGTAAGTGAATATAAAAAATGAAGTGAGTGACATAAGTGAAAGCGCAGAGTGTCTCCAGTAGCTCGCCCCGGGGGAGAGCTCGCCTGAGGGATTAAGTCTCTGGGCGTCGTCTCTCTGGTGTAAAGTCAGGATGTAGATGGCTCTGTTTAAGCAGCTGTAGACTCAAACACATCATGAGGTAAATGAGAGGTTAAAGCTGGAGTGCCTGACTTGTTTTTCTGCAGCAGAGTGTATTAAAACAAACGCAGACGATTTAGTGAGTGCTGTCTGTGACTAAAACATGTTTTCAATTGCAAAAGTGTAAGAAAGAGCTGGATGTGCGACGTTATATAATGCTTTTGGGATGTGACTGGATTGACGAGTTTTGAAGTTAAATTAAGTTATCTAGCAGAAGTACTAGTATAAAACCTCATGGTAATATTCACGTGGTAATATTTAGATTTGTAGACGGATTTTGCAAAATTGACATTTCAGAACTTCTGTCATGTTCCTTTCTCAATTACCAAATCAAAGTTGAGTTCTGTACGCCGCGATTCACGCCCACTGCTCTTTATGCCATTCTATTTTATTTCTAAAAGTTATAATTGTATTTTCTTAGTTAGTTATCAGTTGTGTATAGGCCTCTTAGAATAACAATTTTTGAAGTGTGATTTATTGCTGAAGAAATTATAAATAAAGAGTCAAATTAATTTATGCCACTGAAATTGATTTTACCACATTTAAACCACAAATCCATCCATTTTCTTCTGCTTTATCCGGGGCCGGGTCGTGGAGGCAGCAGTCTGAGCACAGAGACCCAGACTTCTCTTTCCACACACACTTACTCCAACTCTTCCGGGGGGATCCCAAAGCGTTCCCAGGCCAGTCCAGAGATATAGTCCCTCCAGAGTGTCCTGGGTCCTCCCCGGGGCCCCTCCCGATGGGACATGAACACGTCTCCAGGCAGGCATTTGGAACAGACTCTCTACTCAGAGCTCCTCCTGTGTGCTCCTCACCCTACCTCTAAGGGAGCACCCAGTCACTCTGCGAAGCATACTAGTTTCAACCATTTATAGAGGCAATCTTGTTCTTTCGGGCATTTACCCAAAGCTCATGCCCATAGGTGAGGGTAGGAAGATAGATTGACATATGGGTGGAGAATCACTGCCTCAAGTGGAGCAGTTCAAGTGTCTCAGGATCTTATACCACAAAAAAATATTCAAAATATTATTTTAAAAAAAAAAAACATGAGCTGCAATAAATAAACTGCAGAATGACACATTTTAGTTCTGAGTTTGCACCTGTATGAGTCATAGAAGTGATTCATTCAACCTTCTACGCCTCAAATCTGATCATACTGCAACAAAACAAAACAATAACAGAAAAACAATCATATCAGCAGTGCAAAGAAAAATCACACACAATAAATACTGACCACCCAAAAATTATAGTTCTGTCTTTCATATATTATACGATAAGTCAATGTAGTACAAATCAAAGTTGAGTTTTGTATGCCATGATACACGCCCACTGTGCTTTATGTCATTCAATTTGATTTTCTTAATCAGTGACTCAGCAGTCACGAAGGACTCAGCAGTCGTGTTTCGACCTTAACAATTTTTGAAGTGCAGTTTGTTGCTGAAGAAATTATAGATAATACCAAAACTAATTTATGCTTTTTTTCCACAAATCCATGCATTTTCTTCTGCTTTATCCAGCTCCTCTGGGGGGATCCCGATGTGTTCCCAGGCCAGTATCATAGTACTGTACTAGTACCGTATTTTTCGGACTATAAGTCACACTTTTTTTCATGGTTTGAGTGATCCTGCAACTTACACGCAGATGCGACCTATATATTAAAATATATAATTTCACATGTTATTTTTGCACTGACAGCAACGAGAGGCCACTCTAGTCTTGTGTGTCAGTATCTGCTACTACTATTACTCCTGTACCACTGTCACTTATCTCTACTGTGCATGTCTCCAGCAGAAAGAGCCTCTGTCCTGTCTGTATCATGTCAGTGTCTTGTAGGATTTCAGCAGATTTCAGACTCGCACGAGAGCAGGGCTACTTGTATCGATCAGGTATGAATGGAAGTCCAGCTCCTGAAGTTTGAGACATTTCTTCTCGTCATTTACGCATACGGTTCATTAAGACGTATCCCACTTTAGCATCCTAACTTATTCTATCACACAACGCTAAACTGTTAATCATATTCTGCAGATTACAAGCTGCAAGTAGTGAAATCTGCATCTGAAAACGGTAATCGAGCATCAGAAAGAAAGTTTGGAGTGAGCGAGAAACTTGTGAGGGACTGGAGAAAAGGAGACTAAACTCAAACTGCGATGAAGAAAACAAAAAAAGCTCATCACGGGCTAAAAGCTCGATGTAGCTAGAGTTGGCGGGGTTGCTCAGATGTCACACTGAGGATGAAGAATTCAATGGATTTAGTGATTTGGAGTGAGATCAAGAGTTTGGTTAACTTAACTATCATAACATACTACATAATATACCATGTTTATATGTTCCGTTAACATACCAGATGCCTATTCAGCCTGTTGAAATGTTGGTTCCTGTATGATTTTGTAAAATAAATTTCCTCCCTAAAATGCAATTTATAATCCAGTGTGACTGAAATGTTTTTTTTCTTCTTCGTTATGCATTTTTTGGCTGGTGCGACTTATACTCCGGGAAATACGGTAATTATTGTGACAAGTCTAGTCGTTTCATTTTTGCACAGATCCGGTGCTGTATCTTTGAGTAAGTCGTTTTAGATGAATATTGTGATTTCAAATGTCCAAGTGAGAACATAATGATCCAAAAGTGTCATATAGTTTAGAACAATAGAGCAGACACAATCATAAAGGCTACGTTCACACTGCAGGGCTTAATGCTCAATTCCGATTTTTTTGTGAAATCTGATGTTTTTGCGAGATCGTTCACATTTCCAATTAAATGCGACTTGTATGTGATCTCCAGTGTGAACAGTAAATGGCCCGAAAGTGTCCCGCATGTGCACTGGAGACACGATGACGTCAACCACAGCGAGCGTGCTCTGTGTTTACGGAAGTTGTCCAAACATGGACGTGATCATTGAGCACCTGGCGATTTTAAAGTTCCTCTCGTACCGGAGCCAGAACATGAACAACTTACTTGTTTTAAGGAGGAGATTGAGAAGGAGAAGGATGAGGTTTTTGGCCGTGGTGTTTTGTGGGACAGCGGCAGCGACGTCCGTTGAAAGGAACGTGTGAATGTGGAGACGTAGCCAAGAGTGGTGAGTGGTGATGTGCTTCGCTTCAGTGACACGGAGTTCATTAACAATTTTCGCCTGCTTCAGCGCAGAATAATGACATTTGTGGCTTGTTGATAACGTGTAGGTCGGACGAATGCGCTTTGGCCGTTCAGACTGAAGTCGCATGTCAAAAGATCAGATATGTATCGGATTCAGGACCACGTATCCAAGTGTCCTGGGTCACATTTGAAAAAATCTGATCTGTGTCATTCAGACTGTCATAAAAAGATCAGATACAGGTCACATAGGGGCCAAAAAATCGGATTTGGGTCACTTCAGGCTGCAGTCTGAACGCAGCCAAAATGTCTTCTTTAAATACCTGCTCTCCACTTTTATGGTTTGAAAATCAGGTACAATATTACTTACATGATATAAAGCAGCACTAGTTATTAGATAATACAGCACCCAATCTAAGCTCCATTTAAAAGTTGATTCATATTTTCAGCCACAGGAACATTTGAAAGCATTGTTCATCATACTTGTAACTGCTCGTAGTAATTTGCCAACGTTCACAAAGCTCAAAGTAGAACAGTCGTCTGTAGCAGAGACTGAAGGTGCCATTTTGAGTCCATTGTCACTTGGCTCCCTCGCTGCCCACCTCTGCAGGAGCTCCACTTTTTGCCCACTTTGTGATGGTGATAAATGTCAAACAGAGCTCTCTTGTATTCCCTGTAATACATTATTAACAGGACTGAAAGTGTGAAGCTAATGCTTGCCTCAAGTGCGAAAGAAAGAGACTGTTTTGTTCCCCAAGTTTTTTCCATCGACATCAAAGGACATCAAAATGGTTCTCAAGATACAACTGAAGAACTTTACTCATATGTTTTAAAATTGGAACTGACACAAAGTAGTAGTGGTTTCATGTAATCAGAATAAATTTGGCCAAAAATTCTTAATTGGAAAAAAACGGACATTCATTGATTTTAAAGAAATGCTTAAAACAAGTCTGATGATGATTTATGGACTGAAAAACTGCACAGGGTTTCTATCTATGATGTCACAAACCCGGGAAATTTCAAACTGAGTGTCTGGTGAATGCTCAAAGGCAAAGCACCTTTTAATAGAAGATTACTGAAACTAAAGCGTGAATGAAATACAACTCCAGGTATATTTTTAATGAGGGAACACTATTTTAACATGGTTAAAAGCTCAAAAAGTCAAGTGTGCATATGTGCTCTTAAAATACTGAAAGCAGAAGATGAGCACAGGCAAAGAGACAAATGAACAACTCACAATTTTTTTTTCAATCCTATATCCATCTATCACAGGTTAAGATCAGCACATTGGCGGTGAAAAGTTCACTTTTAATAATTAGTAGTATTTTATTATTATTTATTTTTTTTTAACAACACTACAAAACAAAACAAAACATAGACTACAATCCAATAGATCAAACATGTCAAACTCAGGCCTAGGGGCCATATTTGCCCCACGACACAGTAATATTTGTCCCGCAAGATCATATCAAATATGTATTAGAGCTGCCTGCCGGCTACACATAGACTATAGAGACATTATTTATTTAAAATGTTGTTGTTATTTCATATTCTGCTTGTTCTGGATTCAATGTTTAAGCAAAACTATTATTAAATATTTATTTTAATAAGAAAAGGTTTAACATTACAAATCTCAAAAGAAAAGAAAACATGTAGATGTTGTTGAAACGTTTCAATACATATTTCGTTTGGCCCACGATTTTGTCCTAGTTTTTAAATTTGGCCTCTGTGAATTTAAGTCTGACCCCCCTCCCATACATCATGACCGAAAGGGTTTAGACCGAAAGGGTTTAGGCTGAAGTAGAAGGTACTTATAATGCCTGATCTTATTAAATGAATTCACATTTAAATGGTCACATACATTATGGACATGCACCCTGAAGAAGGATCAGCAGAGCTCAAACCTGTTTTGGCATACAAATCTTTATTTTGAGACATCTAAATTATTATTCTCATGTTAGTTTATCGTCTCTATTGGCTCTGCGTTCAGGTTCGGGGGAAATCTCTGTTTTTACTGGTCAATCTTCCCTTACCTGTGCTCATGAGCTTCGGGTAATGACCAAGAAAAGAACAAGATTGCGGATACAAACTGAACACGCGGGAGGGGTGTGGACTCTGGGCTGGTCTGGGAACACCACAGGATCCCCCTGGACGAGTGTGTGTGTGGAGAGGGAAGTCAGGGCGTCCCTGCTCAGGCTGCTGCTGGATGGCTCAGTGCTGTGTCATGCATTTGGCTTTGACTGTAAAGCTCACTGGTAAAGTGCTTTTGTTCAATGAGACAAAAGCAGACACATTATTAATTCAGATTTGAACATGTACGAGTAAATTAAAATAAGAAGGCACCTCATGTAAAGAGTGACTGAATAATGTGTCAGTGACTGTGGCTCACTGGATGTAATGGTGGGCTAATAGATAGGGATATGATACAAGATCTTGTGCCACAAGTTAGTTTTTTTTTAGTTTACATTTAGATTAGACAAAAAAGGATTACATTTTGGTGAGTTACATCACTTCCAGTTCCAAAAAGAAGTTCTAGTATGGAGGTGAAAAATCCCTCAGTTGTCCAGGTAGAATCCATGGCAAAAGAAGAAATTCAATTTGTCAACTGGACAAAACTATTTGGTCAAATATGTTCCTATTTACAATTCCTCAAACCTAAATCAAAACAAACAAAAGAACAATATCTGTAAGCAGGTCAGGTCCAGAGGAGTGAAAGCACCAGTACCATCACCTGAATGATCCTGCTCATATGACCCAGCAATCAGTGCACTTCAATAGGCCTAGCTAACAAATAGAAACTGTAACCAGGTAGATGTGTTAGTTTCAGAGTAGTTTCAGTGTAGTTAGCTCCTCCCTTCACACAGATATAAGGAAGAATCCACCGGCATTTTGCCCAGGACTGAAGAAGCAGATTGGATGAGCTGTGAAACGTATTCGACCTAATAAACTTTTGCCCAGCTGACAGATTTAATTTCTCCTTTTGCCTTCAAGAATGGAAACAAAACTATGAAATGAAATGAGTAATAAAATGTGAGGCCAAATTTTTAAACTCAGCTATGAAGTTTATATATTCAGAATTATGTTAAAATCTCATCTTGTCTCGTTTTTGTGGACCCCATTTTGTTTAATTTTTTGATCTCGTCCTATCCCTACTAATAGATGTTAAGCTAAAGCACAGGTGGTTCATAGAAAGTCCAGTTGTTTTCATAAACTTTTCGATCATATCTTTTTCCTGGATGTCTCAAGTTTTGCTTCAGTTCATCATTAACAGCGCTCTTCTTTTCCATTTGTGCCGTCTCAGTGTGCGTCTTGACCCTGCACGTCCCTGTTACACCCGCCCTGCTGCTCTGTGGGGCTCTGCTGTGTATTTATCACATCAGCGCTCCGTGTGTGATCGGGATTTCTATGTGCGGCAGCGTTTCTCTAGTAAACCTGAGTCACACCCACGTCTCTCTTTTGGCAGCGCTGGCCCAACCGGGGGTGGGAAAGGTCGAGCTTGTAACCCTTAATTAGCTGACATTTGGCTCAAAGGGACGCCGTGGAAATCGGGTCCGCGCCATAAGTGAAAGTAAGTATAGTTGTGTCCTGGCTAAAGGGCACGCTGCCATTGTGAACGAGAACGTCGATAGTGAAATGAAATGAGAGGAAGCAGAGAGCGCGGGTTTTTTTGGTCAAAGCGGAAACAATGCAAAACGGATGCATCTTTAAATGTTGTGACTTGTCTTATGTTTTGTAAACTGACTGTTTTACAAGTTTAGTATTGCTTCTTTTGATGTTTTTGAGGAAGAAGAAAAAAAGCGAAGCGCGACTTTTAAGATGGCTACGGTTATTTCATTAAAACTAAATTAACCATGTGGATTCAGCTGAAAGACTAATAATACAGTATTTTTGTCATCCACATTTATATCTTCTGTTGTGTTTGACTTTGTTGGTTGATTGGTTTGTTGGTCTTTTAGCATAGAAAGTTAAAATGTAAAGAGTTAAAGCAGACTCATGGCCACACACTACAGGGGAATTTGCCCAATTTTGGCTGAGATGTTCTTCTCTCCGATTTTGGGGAGGCCTGACCGGACTTTGTGTCTTTGTGTGCTATTTTGAAGCCGATGTGTTCCTCGTGTGTGGTGTCAGTGTGAGTCTGAGCTGTTCTGTCATATATCGCAACCACCAAACATCAGCAACGCTACAGCAGCAGCCAATAAAACAGAGCGTCAAAAGCAGAGGATTGACAAAATCAGGAAATAGAGAAAATAATTATTCCTCACCTTCTCGTAAATGTTGTAAATATAAACTGCAGCATCTCTTCCACATTATCCACAATGAATGACCCCAGTCCACAAAACAGCGCTGTGAATCCAGTTTGAAGTATTCTTTAAAAGCAAAAAGGTGAGAGTAGTTCCTCACTTCCACTTCCTGTGTCTGTTTACATCCACACAGCGCACGGATCGAGGTGAAGCTGCAGATTAGTGACAGTGGCACTACTTCCTGTGGACTTTATTTCCAGCTTTCTGTACATTTAAAATCCTGTATCTGAATTATTGCACCACAATTCACCAGGTCACCCTCAAGGACTACACGAGCTGACCGTAGACCGGTTCTAACAATAGCACAACTCATTAGTGAACTGCGTCTAAAATGTTATTTTATTCTGTTGCTATCTTTTTTCATCACCCTTGCATTTACATAGATTTAAAAATGACAATATCTTAAAAATATGTTAAGATAAGATAAGATAAGATAATCCTTTATTGTCTCCCATGGGAGAAATTTGTCTTGGGACAGGGGGTAACATGTTTTATCAAAAAACAGGACAACACAACACAAAGCAGCACATAAACAAACACCATAAAACAAAGTAAATATGAGACCAGTATGACCACGAGTGATGCACCAACAGGACCCTTAAATTATCCTTAACAGGCAAACCCTTGCATTCTTCTGTTCTATTAATTATTGCACATTCCCTAAGCCTATGTGCAGTTTTAGTTATAATTATTGCACATTCCCTAAGCCTATGTGCAGTTTTGATTGCACATTCCCTAAGCCTATGTGCAGTTTTGATTGCACATTCCCTAAGCCTATGTGCAGTTTTGATTGCACATTCCCTAAGCCTATGTGCAGTTTTGATTGCACATTCCCTAAGCCTATGTGCAGTTTTAGTTATAATTATTGCACATTCCCTAAGCCTATGTGCAGTTTTAGTTATAATTATTGCACATTCCCTAAGCCTATGTGCAGTTTTGATTGCACATTCCCTAAGCCTATGTGCAGTTTTGATTGCACATTCCCTAAGCCTATGTGCAGTTTTAGTTATAATTATTGCACATTCCTTAGCCTATGTGCAGATTTAATTATTGCACATTCCTTAAGCCTATGTGTAGCTTTAATTGCACATTCCCTACACCTATGTTCATTATAATTGAAGTTTAGATAAGTCATTTAGATGAGCGAGCTGTTTTTAGTGCTTACAGTTTACGCAAATGAGCCACGTGGTTTTAAGTTTTGTTTCTGTAAAACGTAAACAAATGTGGCAAAGCTGCATTAAAAAGGTTATAATCTCAAATGGGCTGATGTAGCTCTATAGTGGTTGTGGTTTATATATTTATATAAATTAAGTTTATTTATGCAGAAGATTTGAATGAAGAATTTGCTGCAGTGTAGAACTTGTACAATACTGTTTGGAATCGTGGATCTGTGCAGTGTCCACTGGTGAGGAGCCTCCCGAGCTTCCGGCACTAAAGGAGCTCATGGTTGTTTGTATTTTTCCTGGTTTATTAAATATATAATTTTTGTACTTGCACATTTAAAATATTATGTCAAGAAACCTGGATAGTGTATTTATAAGCGGGATACTGATGCATGTAAACACACTCATACAAGCAATGATGATAACTGTAACACTGTACTTAAAAGTTTAACAATTACTGAGATGAATAAAGTTAAAGTGCTGAATATTGATCTATTTCCCACCTCACTGTCATTGTTGATAATCATTGTGAGAAATCATTAACGCAATGAGTGTCTTCACATAGATGATTATCATTAATCATTATTAATAATGTAAAACTAAAAGCAGACTGAGCAAATGTGTTATTTCAGAAGAGCAAATCAAACTGTTGCCCTTTGTATGACTCAGTGCTTATGAAGCAGCTCTCAGTTTCAAAAGGGTGGGTGACCCCTGTTTGAGATGAATATTACAATTTACAATATGCACATTATAACAGAATGATTCACAGGTCAGAGATTATGGCTATATATCAGACACGAGCACAATATGTCTTCTTTAAAGTTGGTATGGATCAGAGTTGGAAAGAACATTTTGAAAAGGTCATTAAAATACCAGATCAGACTTTTACTGTCAGAGCACAATGTAAGACTCAAACTCTGATGAAGACCTCACACCTGGAAACACACTGGAGTCCCAGTTGTAAGAATAAAGGACTTATTTTTGTAATCCGTATGCCTCCGACATTTTACTCATGACCTCTGTGATTTAGGATTTGGGTCACTTCAGGCTGAACGCAGCCTATTTTTTGGCCCCTATGTGACCTGTATCTGATCTTTTAATGACAACACAGATCTGATTTTTTTCAAATGCGACCCAGGACACTTGGATATGTGCTCCTGAAACTGATACATATCCGATCTTTTGACATGCGACTTCAGTCTGAACGGTCAAAGCGCATGAATCCGACCTACACGTTATCAACAAGCCACAAACGTGCGAAAGCGAAAATTGTTAATGAACTCACTGAAGCGAAGCACATCACCACTCACCACTCTTGGCTACGTCTCCGCATCCACACGTTCCTTTCAACGGACGTCGCTGCTGCTGCCCCACAAAACGCCATGGCCAAAAACCTCGTCCTTCTCCTTCTCCTCTTTAAAACAAGTAAGTTGTTCATGTTCTGGCTCCGGTACAAGAGGAACTTAAAAATCGCCAGGTGCTCAATGCTCGCGTCCATGTTTGGACAACTTCCGTAAACACAGAGCACGCTCGCTGCAGTTGACGTCATCGTGTCTCCAGTCGCTTTCGGACCATTTACCGTTCACACTGGAGTCACATACAAGTCGCATTTAATTGGAAATGTGAACAACCTCCCAAAAACATTGGATTTCACAAAAAAATCGGAATTGAGCATTAAGCCCTGCAGTCTGAACGTAGCGTAATATTTTAGTGCTATGACAGAAAGAGGCTGATCTTGTGTTTTAATGATACAAACACCTGATTTTACACTAAAAAGAGCCATTAAAGCAGGTGCACTAAGTAATTTCTAAGGTGATGGGTTCGCTACTTGCTTGTCTCCATGGAGATGTTATTTCTTTTCTCAGAATGTTCCTCATTTGGGTGTTAAACCTTTAACACCTGAATTGTTATGTGTGTTTTTGGCTTTAAGTAGGTGGTAAAATAAGTTGACATTATTACTTTGACTGTAGCCAAAAAAATAAATAGAAATTTGGGTATGTTGCAAATTTGTGACATCTAGAAAAAAAATGCTTGCCAAAGGTTCCTAGGAAGGTCCTGCATATGCGCGAACTGGCATTTGGGGAATGCTGCCGCCATCTCGACTTATATCTTGTCGGTTTGTTGCATATTTGTGACAGTCGGCGTTAAGAGGCTGTACGTATGTCCCTTGCATTTGTTCAATTACAGGTGTTTTATAGCTCAAAAATACCCCCCACTCTTTTTCACTGACAAATTTTCAAAACTTTTTCATTCATGACCTAAAGTGAATTTTCCCTGACTGTAGAATGTGTAGAAGCAAACTGAGCATACATTTTAGCCTGATTCATCAACTGGTTTCACTTGGAAACCGTGGAAACCGTCTGACCTCGCAGCATTAGGATGTGTTCGCTCGACGATAGGCGGGTACTTTTTTAATTTAACCAATCGCTGCTATTTGGTCGTGATGTATGTAATGCGCCGCTAACAGGGCTAAATGGTATATTAAGCTTTTCCCAAATCCTGTAGGACAGACATGTCAAGCACAGGCCCGGGGGCCAAATTTGGCCAGTGATATAATTATATTTGGCCCGCGATATCATATGAAATATGTATTAGAGCTGCCCGCCAGCTACAGATAGACTACAGAGACATTATTTAATTAAAATGTTGTTATTATTTTATATGATGCTTGTTCTGGATTCAATGTTTAAGCAAAACTATTACTAAACGTTTATTTAAATAAGAAAAGGTTTAACATTACATATCTCGAAAGAAGAGAAAACATGCAGATGTTGTTGAAATTTTTCAAAAAATATTTAGTTTGGCCCACGACTTAATCCCAGTTTTTAATTTCGGTTTTCTGTCAATTTGAGTTTGACACTCCTGTCATAGGAAGAAGGTTGATAAAACATTCTCTTTGTTCCGGCTTTAAATCCTCGATCTCGGGAATCATTTCCAACACAGAATATATGGCTCTTCGCTGATTGGCTGGTGCACTTTCGGGGTTCTTGCAAACCGTCTAGTGTATTCTGATTTCTAACCTAGTCACTGGAGTGAAATGAAATTGAGCGGAGGCACTAGGTGGCGCCAGCCTGACTGCAGACTTTTAGGGTTAAATATGAACCACCTCATGGTTTGGGATTATAGTTTTTTAACATTCAAAATCCTTTTAAACGCACGGTGCATATGTTCTGAAATAATCATCAATCGACAGCCTCATGAGAACTTAACAGAAAGCCTTAGTTGCAAAAGAGATACTAAAATTCCCTGACTATTCCGAAACTATCACTTAAATTACAAAATTCCATGGCTTTTTCCAGGGAACCCTGCTTTAAATATATGAATTCTTACCACGTGTAGGCTTGCTTCTCTGTAGATCATTAACCTATCTCCATTGTGATTACCAAGTTTACTCCAGTACTGTGGAATAATCAAGTCAAAACGGCAATTTTTTTCATGGGAACAAGGAAGTGACGGACCCTGCACCAGCAAAGTTACACAATGCAGCGTTAATTCTGAACCCGTCATATCTGCATAAAAACCTCAGAATGTGGAAACGAGTCTCCAGTTATGCTACTCCACCCACGGCAACGGTATAAGAGCCCGTTGATTACCGCGTGTAATACAGAGAACTGCATGGGCAAAAATGTCTGCAAATGAACATTACGACCCGAATCTAATGGAGCTAATAATAACTCATTCTCTCCTATTCTCTCGTTCATTAGTGATCCTTGGATGAAGTTCAAGAGTCTCCACAGAAGAATCACACGTTAATTACAGCTAAAGCGCTCTCCATCCGAACATGAGGCTCCGGGAAGTGGGTCAGGCAGCTCAGATATTCTCATTACATTTCCACAGTAATGATGAGCAGGAAATTCTATTATTATTATTATTATTATTATATTACTTTTTCTGATGTTATAATGTTGTTTCTTCATCACAAACATACCTGGAGTTGTGTTTTGTTTCATTCACGTTTAAAACACAATGGCATTACAATCGTGGATCTGGAATAAAAACTGATTTTTTTCTATTTCACAACATAAACTTTTTAACATTTTTAAATCCTCAAAGCGCCTTAAAGTGAGCTTTGTAAGTGATTCCAATTCACACTGACCATGCTATAATGCAAAAATATTAGGGATGCAACGATATTCAGTATAATATTAAATTGTTTGATACTAGTGTCACGATTCGATCCATGTGTTGTCATTTATTTTGGTCCAAAAAGAAAAACAATCATCACGGCGTTCTTCTATAGGGACTTACAACTGGAATATTCTAACACATTTGGATTTATCTTTCAGTCATTTTTTATTTTAGACTCAGGAATAACAAAGGTATTAACTTTTAGTACTTTTAATACTTAAAAATCGCTTTTAACTTTACATCGGCTTTAATCAAACACACTTGTATACGCATCCGCAACGTGACTTTCGATATACGTGATCTTTTTCTCAGACTATCTCATAAGTTTTACTCAGAAAACGGTCCTTTGACACATTTTTATGGAATATAACATAGTTTTATTGTTCAGAAAAAGGATGTTAGAGTGCAGTGAGTGTAAAAAGAGCAGGTGAGTGTGGGAGGAGCTGCTGTCTGTCTCTTCTGCTGCTGCTGCTGAAGACGAGGCAGAGCAGCACCGACAGAGGAGTCTGCATGAACGCAGCGAGAGGGAAAGGAGTAAAAGAAAAGAACTCATCAAATCATCATCAGAAAAAAAAGGAAAAGTCTGATAGTGTAAGTCCCTTACAGTCTGTATTATAGACTAGACTATATCATAAAACTTTGTTCTTATTTTCACTGAATAAAAATGCTCTAAATCATTGAACCAAATGAACTAAAACACTTCACATATAAACTCCATCTGTACAGTCATTGTGCTGTAATGTATTTTATGTAATTATGTATTGTTTCATTAATATCATCGTGTTATACTCATTAGCAGAAACAACTACGTAAGATTTGTTTTGGCGAGGAGAAAATTCTATTTGTCGACTGGACAAAAGTTAGTTTGGTTGAAGAAATTTCACAGCTCATCCAAGCTGCTTCAGTTCTAGTCAGACGCTGGTGGACACTTCCTTATATCTGTCTGCAGGGAGGAGCTAACTACACTGAAACTAACACACCTACTTGTTTACAGTTTCTGTTAGTTAGTTCGGCCTCTTAACCTGTACAGGGTGTGGGGTCTAATTAGCATAACAATTCATGGCCATAATGGAGCTTCCACACCTCTGGACCTGACCTGGCTACATCCTCTTCCTCATCCTCAGACGAGAGCGCAGCAGTGGACCTCAGTCTGCTGTGCATCTCCACTTAAAAGCCACAGGCCACTCATTTGAGGACAGCGAGGTACAGATTTTAGCCAGAGAAAAGAATTGGTTTGAGAGGGGACTGAAAGAAGCCATTTTTGTTAAGAAAGGGAATCCTTCTCCAAACAGAAATGGAGGCCTCAGACACCATCTATCTCCTATTTACAACTCCATCCTCAAACCTAAATCAAAACAAACAAGAGAACAACAGGTGTAGTCAGGTCAGGTCCAGAGGTGTGGAAGCTCCATTATGGCCATGAATTGTTCTGCTAATTAGACCCCACACCCTGTACAGGTCAATAGGCCCAACTAACAAACAGAAACAAGTGGGTGTGTTAGTTTCAGAGTAGTTTCAGTGTAGTTAGCTCCTCCCTGCAGACAGATATAAGGAAGTGTCCACCAGCGTCTGACCAGAACTGAAGAAGCAGCTTGGATGAGCCGCGAAACGTCTTCAACCAAACTAACTTTTGTCCAGTCGACAAACTGAATTTTCTCCTCGCTATGGATTCTACCTGGACGACTGAGGGATTCTTCACACATCTTAAGATTTGTTTTTGTTGGTTTTTTTTCGTGTCTTAAAAAATATCAAAATCAAATTGATATCGGGACCCGTTTATCGAGATGCATCAAATCGTGGGAAAACTGTATCATTACATCACTAAAAAATACAGATAGTTTACGTACAGTGCGGTTTCTCTGGCCCGAAAACAAAAAGTTGAGAAAATAAAACTGCAGATTAAAAGAGCAGGTGTTTTGAGTGTGGGAAAGCGAATATTTGTTGATTGGTGTATAGACGTTCTCGGAGCTGCCTGTTTCTGTGTGTTTGACGGCAGAGAGGTGATGCATTAGAGGCACCTGTTCCATCTGCACACGCTCACTCTTCTCAAAGGCCCTGGCAGAACAGATGTGTCCTCCTGAATCATCTCCCTCCATTTGATTAAAGGCACAGCAGATAACAAGCTTTTTCTAAATCAAACCTGTTGTAACAGATGTAACAGATTTTTATGTCATCTTAAAAAGGCAAAAACAAAATGAGCGTTTTTTGCCGTGATAGTAATTCTAACTAATCTACCAGCATGTTAACGAGCACTTCCTGTTGACTGTCGGACAATAAAATGTTCTCAAACTACACCACAGACATCACTAAAGAGCTGCTTATGCAATATTCAGTATATGTGCATATCTGATACAGGATCTTTAACTCTTGTGCACCCCTTTAAAATAATCACACCTGTGGTCCTTCGTGACAAAAATGTACAACAAAAAAGAATACCACAATATTTTTATGCAGTACATACAACATTTTTATATCAGTGTCTTCATTTACTTCTTCCCTAATCATACTTACCAAAAAATATATAATATTTTGACATTTTGACCCCTCAAATGCCATTTTTGTTTTTGAAAAAAACTGATTTTTTTTCTATTTTTCAAGGAATTTAAATGTGTTTGTGTTGGATTTATCGGAGGCTGGAAGCTCCTCTAGAACACAACCATATCATTTTAACCTCAAATATCTGTCTCTGGCCTTTATAGTGTTTATAGAGTATATAAGAGTTGTAGAAATGTACATTTTTCCTTTTTAAATGTCTTGACAAGATCCATCCATCCATCCATTTTCGTCCGCTTATCCAGGGCCGGGTCGCGGGGTCAGCAGCCTAAGCAGGGACTCCCAGACTTCCTTCACCCCAGACACGTCCTCCAGCTCCTCCGGGGGGACCCCGAGGCGTTCCCAGGCCAGCCGAGAGACATAGTCCCTCCAGCGTGTCCTGGGTCTTCCCCGGGGCCTCCTCCCGGCGGGACATGCCCGGAACACCTCCCGAGGGAGGCGCCCAGGAGGCATCCGGAAACAGATGCCCGAGCCACCTCAACTGGCTCCTCTCGACGTGGAGGAGCAGCGGCTCTACTCCGAGCTCCTCCCGTGTGACTGAGCTCCTCACCCTATCTCTAAGGGAGCGCCCAGCCACCCTGCGGAGGAAACCCACAGGGTGGCTGGGCGATCTTAGTGTGAATCTAGGCCTGTAACGATAACACATTTTGCTGGACGATTAATTGACCAAGAATTTATTGCGATAAATTATAATGTTGACATTTTGAGACCAATTTCAGGTAATATAATGACCATGGAATAAAAATGCAAATACATCCTCTCAATGATCAATAAATCTTACTTTCTAAAAAACATTTAACACAGGAACTGTAAGACAACCAAAAACAATAAAACAGACTTAACACAGGACTAGTCTAATGTAATCTGTTACATTAGTGCAAAAATGCACTTGAATAAACCACTGTTGAACCAAATACAACCAAAGCAATAAATAAAATGGTTTATTAAGTCTGTGTAACAAAATTGTCCTTAAGTTATTTTAGTCACTGACTTACATTGGTGTATAGTGGCTTCTCTCTCTGTGGCTGCTGCTGTGAGCCTCCTCATTTTGGTCATTTAAATGTTCGTATTAACCTGCGACACAGGATCCTGTTTCTCTATGAGGGAGCCTCTGTTGTGTCGCTCGGGTTTGGGTTTATGTCAGCTGTTGGGGTTTGAGACATTTCTTCTCGTTGTTTTCGCGCTCACTGCATTTGACGCATGTGGCTGTTGAGACGTGTCCCGCTCACCAGTGTTGATTCGGCATCGTGACTTTTGGCACAGGGAGATGAACTGTTTTGTCACTCTGACAGCGGCGCTAGCTTGTGTTGCTAGCATACTGCACAGACAGCGGCACTTTCTGCATTTGCATTTGCAGAAAGCGTGCAGACTACGCGCGCATCCACTGTGTTGATAAACACAGAGCACGTTGGTTCAAGCGTCATTACACTTGTTAAACGAGCGGAGTCAGAGAGATAGAAGCTTCTAACATTCACCCTCTTTGAGAGCGAGAGAGAGTGAGGAAAATGCAAATAGAATTTATCGTGGCTGGAAAAGTTATCGAGCTCGTTAAAAGTTATCGTACGATTAATCGATTTATTAATTATCATTACAGGCCTATGTGAATCATTACAGTCAGAATAGAAAGAAAAGTGCTTAAAAGTGCTTCTCAAGTCTTAAGTCACTGACCTTCAACTCCAAGTCAAGTCCCAAGTCTTAGTCCGTTTTATCAAGTCAAGTCCCAAGTCTTAGTCCATTTTATCAAGTCAAGTCCAAAAAATTGTGACTCAAGTCTGACTCGAGTCACTAGTCCAAGTCACGACTTGCAAGTCCCCACCTCTGCTAATAGTCAAAGGCTCATATACACTGGTCTGGATCTTAAACATAAATGTCATGAGGACATAAATTGCTATGAACTGCCTAATCATTGTTATTTTAACCAAATGGTCTGACATCGAACTTAAGCTACGTTCAGACTGCAGGGCTTAATGCGCATTTCGGATTTTTTGTGAAATCTGATTTTTTTGCGAGCTCATTCACATTTCCAATTAAATGTGACTTGTATGTGATCTCCAGTGTGAAATTTAAATACCCCAAAAGTGTCCCGCATGTGCACTGGAGGACACAACGACATCACACTCAGCAAGCACCTGGCCATTTTAATATCGCTGTTGTACCGGAGCCAGAACATGGACAGATTATTTGTTTTAAGGAGGAGATTGAGAAGGAGAAGGACAAGGTTTTTGGCTATAGCGTTTTGTGGGGCAGTGGCAGCAACATCTGTGTGAGTAAAGAGCGGTGGGATTGTTATGTGCTTCGCTGGTTCACTGACAGAGTTCAGACACAATTTTCTTATGACGAAAAGAACATTTGTGTACATTTGTGACGTGTAAATCAGATGAATATATCCTGGTCGTCGCATGTCAAAAGATCGAATATGGATCAGTTTTAGGAGCACATATCCAAGTGGCCTGGGTCACATTTGAAAAAATCAGATCTGTTCCGTTCAGACTGTCATTAAAAGATCAGATACAGGTCACATAGGGGCGGAAAAATTGGATTTGGGTCACTTCAGGCTGCAGTCTGAATGTAGCCTTAGACAAACGTCAAGCATTACAGGTCAGATCTGTGAAGAGACACAGTAATAATTTATGTATTATGTATTTTTTGAGCCATAAAATGCGGCTTTTACTGTTTTAAAAAAGTGAAAACAGAACGAGTTCGTTTTTAACAGTTTGCAGTGGTCCAAGGTTATTCCTCACTTTTCCTTATGCATTCTGAGCAAATTATTTACCGCATTTCTCACAGCTTTCAAAAACCAGAGGGCAGTTTTGCCATCATAGTAAAGCCAACAACAACTACCATTCTAACCACGCACTTCCTGATTATAGAACAATAAGCAATAAGGTACTTAATAATATATTTGGGCCCGGTCAAGCAGAAGTAAACAACAAGGCCAAAAATTCAAGTTAATGCATCTGATATAAAAATGTATTGAACAGATACATATGTACTCTAGTTTATGAAACTGTTGACCTTTTTTCTGTACCATTTTTGGTTCTAAAGTTCCATACGTTTTAAACAGACCATGTATGAAACATGGAACAAAAATTATTTCCCAAATTTCAAAGACCTGCAAATCATGTAAATAAATGGATGTATTTCATCATATCTTGTGTTATTCCATCTTTGAACTGTTGATGAAGGTACATGATTAAAAAAAAAAAAAGTATTTAAAATGATAAAAATTTGCTTGGAAGGACTGACATATTTTATAGAAATAGTTACTTTTCATTTTGAAGTAATATTAAAGTATTCGGAAGAAAAAAACTGACAAAATGTAAAATTGCACCTTCTACTTGCTTGCACAATTTTCCCTCCGTTACTTTTCCCTCCGTTACCATGACCTTTCTTAATAAAAAATCTCATTACTCAAAAAGTAAGAGGTTTTTCAACCTAATCTTGTACCATATGGTAGAAAACTATATGAAGCAAATATTCAAACCAGTTTGTTAAGGATATGTAAGTGAGAACCAAGAGTTATCACTGTTTGTATTTATTGCCCAAAAAGTGCTGCATATTTCATTCCCTCCGTTACCGACATGAGTTTATAAATTTTTTGTCAACAACTTGAAAGAATATATCACATATAGGTTTAACTTTACCCTGTTGGAGTGTAACTCTTTCCTACATTCTGATACTTTACTTATTTCAATAGTTCCTCTAGTTTCTAATAAGAGCTATTTGAATGTAAAAAATCTGCCCGTTTCCCTCCGTTACCGCTTGACTGGACCCACTTGCATTGTGGTGAGACAAATTTTGATCAAAAAACATGGAAGAAAATCAGGTTCAGGGCCTAGACATGCTTAGAGATGACATGTAAATAAAAAAAAAAAACATAAAATAGGTTGACGCGTGTGAATGGAGCCTGAAACGGTCCGTGCTCTGGGTTAGTGCTGAGCTGGAGAGGCAGATGGAAGCTGATCCTTTGCTTTTCTCTCGGTCGACTGCCCCTACAAGCTATTAGCAGATCTAATGCCCTCATTACAGACAGCCATCAGAGGGACCGGGGTAACTGGAGCCGCACCTGGACACCGGACACGGCAACGACAGGAGCGGGCCGTGCACCTGACGCACAAACACTGGCAGGAGTATACTTCACCTGGAATAACGGGGGGAAGCTTTTTAATGATGTCCTTATGCCCAGGACTATGTGCTTAAAGCTGTAACAAAGAAAGATTGTAATGAAATGTAAAGGTCCTAGATTATCCAAAATTATCTCTTGTCTTGTCTTGTTAAAATGTTGTTACCTCATCAAAAACACGCCTGGAGTTAGGGCTAGGCGATATGGAGCAAAAAATATGTCTCGATATATTTTGCTACAGTATGTCTCGATATACAATATATATCTCATAGGGATGTAACCGTAACCGACATATTGTGATATCGTATCGTCAAAGTTACATCACAATAATATCGTGGGCCATCACAAAGTATCGAATTACAAGTCTCTTTGCTTAAATGAAGAGTTACGGTGCAGCAATAGCTAAAAAAAAAAAAAAGACAGAGGGAACTATGTGGGCTTCTACC
Organism: Boleophthalmus pectinirostris; assembly: GCF_026225935.1. Classification (NCBI taxonomy): domain Eukaryota; kingdom Metazoa; phylum Chordata; class Actinopteri; order Gobiiformes; family Gobiidae; genus Boleophthalmus; species Boleophthalmus pectinirostris. The sequence goes on along the minus strand of NW_026571018.1, from coordinate 34,604,437 downwards.
CTGTGTTTTTAAAGTTTCATTCATATGTTAATACGCCCTGTAATTAATCTCTGTGTTCCTTGACATGTTGTGTATGTTTTTGGACTTTGGAGTGTCAATGGGGTTGGGATATGGTGTCATATGGACTGTGAATGTATATGGGACAGATAAGGGGTGTATCTCCAACCTTTAGCATCTGCCAATCTGTTATGGGACACGTGTTGGGACAAACTGCTGTGTATTTTTCCATGAAGATGTTAACTCAACAGTTATGCTGGTATAAAAGGCACCCAGTTTTTCTGTGCATGAGGGGGGGAACGTCGACTGCTGAATCAACTTGAATCTTGAGACCTGAATCTGCCTGAATTAATAAAGAGACCTTTTCTAACTCTCCAAGTCTCTTTCTTAAGATCCTCTGTTCAGGCTGCCTCCAGGAGAAGCTGACAACTACCATATTTTCCACACTATTAGGTGCTCGGGATTATAAGGCGCACTGTCTATTTTCAAACTTTTTTCACAAATAAACCGCACTGGATTTTAAACGAAACACAACAGTTGGATGGGTCAGTGGGACTTTGTTTGTGGCGTTCACGGTGACTGTCATCGCTCCGTGAGGTTCATACCGTGACAATATCGTATTGTGAGACTTGGATATCGTTACAGCCACAGTATCTCGATATCTGTACAGGAAAAACAGCCACCCCAAAACTACTGCAAAAACAAATATGCCAAATTCCAAGGTCTTTCTTTATTGAAGCGCAAGAGGTAGTGCTTCTGCGACAAAAAAATAAAAATCCCTGTATACTAAAATAATAAACTGTAAAATAAAAGAAGAAATAATACATATTGCCTTCTTTTCGTTCACAAATAAAACAACTCAAGTCAACTCAAGCTCCATTTTGCATAATCATACGATACGGGTAACAAAATCGTGGGAGTTGAGCACAAAGAAGGCAAACAAGCAAAGTGGTGAAATCAGAATTAAATATAAGCATTATATCGATATATACGTTATGTTAGAATCCATTTGATGTTGTGAAAAAAATATCGAGATATATATTTAAAATACTGAGATATCGCCCACCCCTACCTGGATTTGTGTTTTGTTTCATTCACACATGTTTGAGTAATCCTTTTTCATGAGTCTGTCTACATCTCCAAAGCTCAAAATGCTCTGATCCACCTTGTGATGTCATCAAGCTGTAATTTGACAAGTTACCAGACACCTTCTACCCTTTAGTTCAGTAGAGATCAACAATTCCAGGGCTTAAAATGTCCAAATGATTCTAATGAAGGTGTACAGAGTTTAAAAACACAGTGAAGTACTTTCAGTAATATGAAATCACAAGTTGGAACTGAGCTTTAAACATGTGTGAATGAAACAAAACAACTTCAGGTCTGTTTTTAATGAGGAAACTACATTATAACAGATCAGAAAATAGAGTAATATGAGCCCTTTAAACATGAAGTACGATCAAGAAATAGTTTGCATGACAAGTCTGTACTTCTGAACTGAAAATGTGCTTTTTTTGTTTTGTTTTTGTACATCAGATAACTTGTTCAGCTTTTTAAAGTTTTGAAAAGTTAAAGCTTTTTCTGTCTCTCCCTCCCTCTCTCTAATGGAGTGTCCTCTTCGGGAGCAGATGGGGAGTAAAAGCACAAGAGCAAATGGACCAACCTGAGTCAACCTGAGCCCGTCTAAGTCATGACCGTGGAGGAAGTTTTGGGCAAGGACGCATATCTAATTACTCTGATGGTCTTCTGGACATGTGTATCATGAATTCTATTCATGACGTTAATGAAATAGTGAACAATCATTTATCTTAGATGAGTATTTGTTTGACTGTAAGCACCTTATAAGAAAACATGAAAATATGATCAATGAGATCATCACTTTGCCTAAAGTGCTTCACAACATGGCATTAAAGCCATCCTAATCTGCAACTTCGACTTTTAGTAGTTTCCCCTTCTCATTTACTCACCCAAAGTTGTATTCAGAATCATTCATCGATGTTTGAGTAATTTATTTAGACTTTGTTCTTACTTCAGCTTTATTTTCATAATCAGTGGTACATGTAGGATTCGGCAGAACTAATAAAATTTGATGTCCAAATTATAACATAATGATCCACGGGTGTCAGAGATTATAAATACCATAAGTCGCTCCAGAGTATAAGTCACACCAGCCAAAAAATGACTAATGAAGAAGAAAAAAACATAAGTTGCACTGGACTATAAGTCACACTTTTTGGAGGGCAGTTATTTTATAAAATTTGAGACCAGGAACCAGGAACCAACATTTCCTGTTGAAAGTAAAGTTCTAGTAATAACAATAGAACAGAGAACAACAGACTGTTGTCCCTCACTCCAAACTTTCTTTCTGTTGCTCGATTACCGTTTTCGGCTGCAGATTTCATGACTTGCAGCTTGTAATCTGCAAAATCTGACCTTTTTTGGGGGGCATTTGTGTTCTGTCTTCTCGCTCATCTTTATACGCTTGTTTAAGTGATGGTGCGATCGACTGACTGACATGATACAGACAGGACAGAGGCTCTTTCTGCAGGAGACATGCACAGTAGAGTGAAGTGACAGTGGTACAGGAGGAACAGGAGCAGCAGATACTCACACACAAGACTAGAACCTCTTGCGGCTGTCAGTGAAAACTGTAATATATAAGTCGCACTGGAGTAGAAGTCGCAGGAAACACCCAAACCATGAAAAAAAGTGGCACTTGTAGTCCGAAAAATATCGTATATAATAGACACAAGCACAATATGTCTTCTTCAAACATATGTATTTTCCATTTATTTAAGTGTTCAATAGCAAAAAAATACCTTCTGCTGACATTATTAAATTATATTATTAATGAGGATCTTTTTGGGAGACATTTAGTGGCTCTTTAAGGTGTTTTGTATCTTGCCAAATTATAAAGTGAACAATATTCTTTAGAGTCAAATGTATTCATGGTTTTGTCCTCCTATGGGTTCATACTTGTTTAGCAGCACTGAGTCAGGGTTTAGTTCTATTGCAGACCTGGTTTGAATCTAGTTAAAACCGTTATTCTTGCTACAGCCCTGTCTGAGACCTCACTATACTCTGAAATCCAAATATTTTCTGCAAAAACTTTGAAAACCGAATCAATGAGCCCATTGTAACACTTTCAATATTGCAGTTGGATATTTCAGTGTAATATACTGCAAGCCCAGTGCATACAGACAGTTGAAATCCCCCACAGCCCAAAGTACCCACTCAGCAGCCAGCGCACGCCCCAGACATAAGCTCCTTCTGAACCAACAGCCAGTCCAAGTCTCGTCTCGACACAAACCAAAACCGCCTCTGACAAGTGAGAGAATGACAAGTTCTTTCTTCTTTTTTTTTTTGCTTTTCTTTTCACAATCATGACATTTTGCTTATGCCCTGGTGAACACACTCACATGACCGACTTACACTTAGACAAACTTTACTGATCCACAAGGGAAACTGCTGGACACAGTAGCTCACACATCCCAATATAACAACAAAGAGACTGATTGACTGATATATATGTATGTATTCTAACAAATATTACATACAAAGGAAAAGAAAATACTTTACTTTCTAATACTTATAGGCATACTATCTTATGTTTAATTGCTGTTACTTATACATATAGTATAGATACACATATAAGATAAATATTCAAAATAAGTCGCAAATATAGCAAGAGACTGGAGTCAAATAATTATATAAATGTAAATGTACAAGTAAAGTAAAAATTAGAAATATAGTCATATAAATACAGTATATCACAGATATAGAGTTGTTGTACAGTTGTAGGGAGTATTATCTGTTAAATAAAGTTGAGTTGGTGTACACTTGTAGGGAGTATTATCAGTTATATAATGCTGAGTTGTTGTATAATTGTAGGGAGTAGTATCTGTTACATAAGGTGAGTGGTTGTACACTTGTAGGGAGTATTATCTGTTACATTATGGTGAGTTGTATTATCTGTTATGTAACAGATAGTACTTCCATACAATTGTAGGGAGTATTATGTTACATAAGGGTGAGTTGTACACTTGTAGGGAGTATTATCTGTTACATTATGGTGAGTTGTATTATCTGTTATGTAACAGATAGTACTTCCATACAATTGTAGGGAGTATTATGTTACATAAGGGTGAGTTGTACACTTGTAGGGAGTATTATCTGTTACATTATGGTGAGTTGTATTATCTGTTATGTAACAGATAGTACTTCCATACAATTGTAGGGAGTATTATGTTACATAAGGGTGAGTTGTACAGTTGTAGGGAGTATTATCTCTTCCTATAAAGGTGAGTTGTTGTACACTTGTAGGGAGTATTATAATTTATATAATGCTGAGTTGTTGTATAGTTGTAGGGAGTATTATCTGTTACATAAAGGGTGAGTTGTTGTACAGTTGTAGGGAGTATTATCTGTTACATAAGGGTGAGAGGTTGTACAGTTGTAGGGAGTATTATCTGTTACATAAGAGTGAGTTGTACAATTGTAGGGAGTATTATCTGTTACATTAGGGTGAGTTGTATTATCTCTTATGTAACAGATAATACTTCCATACAGTTGTAGGGAGTATTATCTGTTGCATAACGCTGAATTGTTGTACAGTTGTAGGGAGTATTATCTGTTATATAAGGGTAAGTTGTTGTACAGTTGTAGGGAGTATTATCTGTTACATAACGGTGAGTAGTTATACACTTGTACAGAGTATTATCTGTTACATAAGTGTGAGTTGTACAGTTGTAGGGAGTATTATCTGTTATATAAGGGTGAGTTGTTGTACAGTTGTAGGGAGTATTATCTGTTACATAAGGATGAGTTGTTGTGCAGCTGTAGGGAGTATTATCTGTTATATAAGGGTGAGTTGTACAGTTGTAGGGAGTATTATCTGTTATAACACTGTTTGAGTGGAGCTGCAGGAGCCCGCTGACAGCCCCAAGTTGCAAAATTTGAGTCCAAAATGGCTGACTTTCTTTTGCTTATTCATTTGCGAGTTTTTGACAAGTCCCGGGGTTGAGAGTTCAGAGAGAAGCCTGTGCCAAAAAGCGAGCATCAGAATTACCAGCCATGAATAATTTACAGAGCCAAGGCCGGTACAAAGTGTTGCAAAAACCGTCACGTCTACTCGCCCAAAATCTTTTCTTTCATCTGTCTGTTTTGCCAAGCTCTCTGATCATTCAAAACTATCTACATTTTTTGCTGCATGGTAAAAGCAGTTCTCAAAATGTGGTGCGCGTACGACTTAGGAGCCATCAGGTGCAAAGCGACACAGTGAATTATAGCAATTATTATGATCAAACGTTTATCTAAAATTGCATAGACATGTGGTTTTGCCAATTTCAACGAATTATACTAGGCTTAAAGCAGACCTATTACGCAAATTTAACTACTTACTTTTCAGAGCTTGTACTATGTTATATTTATATGTGTTTCCTCTCACCCTTTACTCACCCGAATTTGTATTTGGAGTGATTTGTGCATGTTCAATTCCTGATTTTCAAGATGCCATATTGACTTGAACCGTTTAACCACAACCATTTAACGATAACAATATCCTATGACGGCGTACACAGCTCAGATTAAAAAAAATAAATTATGATGGCACTACGAGAATAACATCATAATCTTTCGACATTAAAGTTGTAATATTAGGAGAATAAAGTCGAAGCCACAAAAAGTCGTAATATCCTGTTTACGTGTCTTCCGTGACTGCGATGCCGGAATTTTGCGTCGCATACAGACGCTGTTCTCGTAAAATTTTGTCTTTATTCTTGTAAAATTATGACTTTATTCTCATAAAATTACAACTTTTTCTGGCTTCGACTTTATTCTCCTAATGTTATGACTTTAAAGTCGAAATGTTACAACTTTATTCTCGTAGCGCCTCGAAGCATAATTTTTATTTTTTTTTATCTGAGCTGTATACTCCGTCGTAATATCCAAATCTCCAGATACAATATTTTAACAATATGCATCTTATGGTACGATATTTATTCCGATACTTTGTGTAGGCTAACAAACGTGTGACTATGCTACTATTGTGGCATAATGCAAATAATTAAGATTCAAAAGTGTGTAAAAACTGTTGTAGGCGAGTTTCATTGTTGACAAAAGTTGCATGCTGGGAATTATTTTGGTCAGCGGCAATAAACACTAATTTAACATGATGGACGGAGCGAGAAAGCACGTAAAGGGTATTGATCCCGGTTATTTATCCACTCTAACGGCAGAGGACCCAAGACCATTTGACCAGAAATTGGTCATAAGCATCGACGGACGACAAATCACCCTTTTCAACCCCGACAAAACCTGGACCAAACCAAATTTCTGGTCAGAATCGCCAACTACCTGGACAAATATTCACTTCGGCGATATCCACAATGACTTGGTGGAAACTCCTGGGCCATTCACAGCAGAAAAGATGAAAACCTCCAAGAGTCTCGATGTGTCGTTGAACTTGTTGGAGTCCACTTTTGTTAGGATCTTCTACGTTTGCTCTGTGAATGTTTGAAAGCCGTTTAATTCACCGTTAAACGTTCTTTTCACTCGGAATACGAAAAAGACATTTTCCTTCTTCTGTGCTTCTATTTGTGCATCCGATAATGCAGCAGGAATTTACCATTATCCGGGATAAATACAAAAGGTTACGCACTGTGTTTGACGCTATCGTGTTTCTCGCCTCCGACCTAAATATTTCCCAGCATGCAACGCGGGCTTTTAATAACAATGACGTCAGCTGAAACTCACCTATTTCGTCATGTAGATTGGACTGAAACAGAGCAAAGGATCATGGTCTATGTAGTTCTCTCTGTTTTTTAGCTCTTGCTGCACCAAAACAATGAATTTAAGCAGAGAAACTTGTAATTCAATATATTGTGATGACCCACGATAATATTGTGAAACTTTTGACGATGCGATATCACGATATTTTGGTTACTGTTACATCCCTATCGGTGATACATGTAGGATTCGGCAGTGTTGTGTAGTCCTTTTGGTGCAAGTGAAATAAAAAAAAATCTTCTTCTTCAAGTCTGATAGCAGGGTCCATATAAGGGCCCGACAACTTCAAGACTCTTTAGTGTAATGATGTTTACAGCATTGGCTCCCACTGGGCACTGCAGTTTTCTAACAAGGAAGTAAACAAACTTTTTTCTTTTTTGAATATTGCTATTTAAATGTCCAAATTATAAACAGACACAAGCACAAGAGGCCTTCTTGAACTTCAATTATACATCAGATGTTGTATCCTGACAGTTACTCTTTAAGTTACTCTTTCTCAGTACATTTTTATTCTTACATGAGTAATTTCTTGGACCACTACTTTGTACTTCTATTTGTGTAATATTAATTTAAAGTATTATTACTCTTATTTGAGTAATTTTTTGGATCACTTCTTAAAGTAATATTATTTCAAAGTATCATTATTCTTACTTGAATAAATTCTTGGACCACTACCTTGTACTTTTTTTTTTTGAATAATATTATTTTAAGGTATCATTACTCTTACTTGAGTAATTTCTTGAACCACTGGTTTGTACTTCTACTTGAATAATATTATTTAAATTACTTGAGTAATGTCTTGGACCACTACTTGGTACTAATACTTGAGCAATATTATTTTAAAGTACCGTTACTCTTACTTGAGTAATTTCTTGGACCACTACTTTGTACTTCTACTTAAGCAATTTAATTTTAAAGTATCGTTACTCTTACTTGAGCAATTTCTTGGCTCACTACTTTAAATAATATTATTTTAAAGTATCATTACTCTTGAGTAATTTCTTGGACCATTACTTTGTACTCTTACTTGAGTAATTTCTTGGATCACTTCTTGAAGTAATATTATTTCAAAGTATCATTATTCTTATAATAATTTAAATTACTTAAGTAATGTCTTGGACCACTACTTGGTACTAATACTTGAGCAATATTATTTTAAAGTACCGTTACTCTTACTTGAGTAATTTCTTGGACCACTACTTTGTACTTCTACTTAAGCAATTTAATTTTAAAGTATTGTTACTCTTACTTGAGTAATTTCTTGGACTACTGCTATAGTACTATTATTGTACTGTTACTCTTACTTGAGTACAGTTTCTGGCTCCTCTTCCACCTCTGTTAGTTTTAAATGAGTTTTTTTGTGTTTTTTTGGCCTAGAATCTTGTGGGGGTAGATTTTAAACAGCGATTAGACCTGATTCACATTTTCTTTTGCATGGAAAATCAGCGCTCTGGCAACATCTGCTTCCTTAATCTGCATTTATGGAAAACCTCCCTCCTCCTTCCTCACTCCCGCTCCTGCTTTTTCTGACGGGAAATAAAACATTAACGTAGAACATGAATAAAGGATAGATCAGCAGAAGAGAGGACAAGCCGGCTCGATGGGGAAGACCAGCGTAACATGTTTATCTATTCCCTCTTTCACTTGTATCTTTAGCTGTTGGCGTTTACTTTCAATTAACCAGATTTACAGGCATTAGGGCTGTTTTGGCAGCTTGGAAAACACAAAATACGGCCTCTGGAAAAGCAGGAAATAGCTAATAAATAATTTGAAGCAGACTGCCACTCCCACAGAAAACAGGGACTTAAACAGGGAAGGTTTGACATTTAAAGACAAGAAAATGAGAATATGTAGGACAAAGTCAGGTTAAACGTATATGCTAAAACAAATAATTAAATGTAATCCATTAGGAATCAAGTGTTAGGATCCTTCTTCCTTGAAATAGGAATAAGATGGAATTGAGGCTACATTTACACTGAAAGGTATCACTGTATCACCGTATCGGAAATGATTTGCATCCAGACATCATTTCTGTGTCCAAAAGCCTTCCCTATCCACAGTTTTCGAAAAAATTTTCATGTTTTACAGAAACAAAACTTAGAAACGCATGCCTAATTTACATAAACTGAGCGCTCAAAAAACAGTTCGCTCCTTGTGCGCTGATGCAGTTCAGCTTCTGTCGGAATAAAGGACACGACTCAGTGGAATATGAGTGTTCTTTCTGTGACAGAGGGGTGTTCTGCTGATGGTGAGTCTGTTCTGTGTTTCTGTCAGGCTGGAGATGATTCATGTTAAACTTTTCAGAGATTATACGTCTGCAGGTCGTACACACAGACCGTATATATGAATGGACATAGCCTCTTAGAGTTTGGGTGGTGAATTACTTCGCGGCGCATAGAACTATATCAGAGTATCAGTGTTTTCAGGCGTCCACACAGTGCTGGATCAGATCTGTACTCAGTTATGTATGAATTCTTGGGAGCTGGCGGCATCAGATCATTCCGTCTCTGGAGCTATTTTCAGTCAGATTAGTGTGAACGAACACTGCATCCACAGAAAACGCACACCACAGACACGAGGAGAATCTTATGAGACTTAAAATCTCCGATCGCAAAGACTGCAGCGGGATCTGTCTGCAGACCACAGGATATAAAGTTGTGAGCGCGATCGTCTCAGTGGTTTCCTGTCTACAGTAAAACCACTCGCTTTGAGACTCTCAAGTGTTCAAATGATCGGAGCTCTGCACTTCTAGTTTAGACACAAGTCAAAACTGTGTTATTATTATTTGTGAAATGTGGTGCAATACTTCAGATACTGGATTTTTAAAGCATAAAATATTGGAGATAAAGTCCACAGGAAGTAGAGTCACTATCACTAATCTGCAGCGTCACTTCAATCCGTGCGCTGTGTGGATGTAAACAGACACACATGACGAACTATTCTCACCCTTTTACTTTTAAAGAACGCTTCAAACTGGATTCACAGCGCTGTTTTGTGGACTGGATATCATTATTTGGACAATTTCTATGGCTAATGTGGATGAGATGCTGCACTTTATGACTCACCTCTCATAAAGCAGTAAATTTTAACTCATTATTTTCGCTGTTTCCTGAGTTTGTATCTTGCTTCTCTGTATCTGTCAGTCCTCTGCTTTTGACATTCTGTTTTATTGCCGTTTTTGTTGCCGTAGCGGTGCTGATGTTTGGTGGTCACGATCTGACAGCAGCAGCTCAGAATCATACTGACAAAACACACAGGAGGAGCACAGCGACTTCAAAATCACACACAAAGACAAAGGGAGAAACAGATTGCAGCCAAAATCAGGCAAATTCTCTTGTAATTTGTGGCGGCCGTTAGACTTTAATCTGGTCTTTATTTTAACACAATGTGACCAGAGAGAGTTGGAGCTACATCAGGTGAGCTGATTTGTGCTGTTAAACAAGTCTCTCTCGAATAGTATGAGTCAATAGTTTTTCAGCTAGTCACTCTAACCTCTTAAACTGTGTTGTTTAAATCCATTTAGTATTTTTTTCTTGAATTTTCAGACCATCTTAAAAAAATGTTGGTGGTGTTGACTAAAGTATGCATTGTGTCACCATGGAAACTGATGAACATTCCACCCATAGACATACAGGTAGAACACCCCCAGCACGATGTCACTACACAGTATCAATAAATACATTTTGCTTATTTCAAAATTTGACATTTTAAACTAATAATAGCCTAATTATTATACATTTTTTTTTGTTTCACTGTCTTAAATTTCTCCAAATTAAGTTATTCACAATGGGCAGTTATTAGTCCAACGTACAATAATAACTTTTTTTGTATATGGTACACACTTTTTGCTTTAGTCTAACAGTGGAAACGTTACAGATTTCCCCTGGATGTTTCATAATATGACATTAGACTTGTCTTATTGTTATCATGGACACAAGCAGGTAACACTAGACCCGACCCTTGAAGATAAAGGTGACACGGCATGTCCAGAAAGTGACATACGCAGCAAAATCTGGAGGGTAAAATTATTATATTATTTTTTTTAACAGAAAAAGTGTTATTTTTTACAATTTGTAAGTTAAATGGGGGTTTGAGTTGGGGTTAATTGCCAGACTTGATGTGATTGAAGTTAATTCAACTTCTCTTAATGTGATTTCAACTCCTTTTAGTGTTAATCCATCTTCTTAGTGTTAATTCAACTTCTCCTAGTGTTAATTCAACTTCCCTTAGTGTTAATTCAACTTCCCTTAATGTGATTTCAACTCCTTTTAGTGTTAATCCATTTTCCCTTAGTGTTAATTCAACTTCCCCTAGTGTTAATTCAACTTCTCTTAATGTGATTTCAACTCCTTTTAGTGTTAATCCATTTTCCCTTAGTGTTAATTCAACTTCCCCTAGTGTTAATTCAACTTCTCTTAATGTGATTTCAACTCCTTTTAGTGTTAATCCATTTTCCCCTAGTGTTAATTCAACTTCCCTTAGTGTTAATTCGACTCCTTTTAGTCTTAATTCAACTTCCCTTAGTGTTAATTTGGCACCTCCCACCCACCACTTCAAACTCCCGCGAGAGAAGACCAGTTTGAACCAGTTTTATACATAATCTCATTTTAAATTAACTAAAATTAAGTGTAGAAATAAAACACCTCTGTGTGTTCTTTAACTAAATCAGGATAACCTTACAATGTGTTATCTTTTTACTCTAAAATGTGAATATAACTCTTGATGTCATTGTTAAACAGGAAATCTGGTCCTGTGTTACTTAAAAATGTAAAATTAACTCTAAAACAGATTGGACTCATATAAACCCTGATAAAATGTTAAAACTGATTCTGTGAGAGTCCGTTTTAACACTCAGATTTACTGTAGATTTAAACAAAAAACTCTGACATTTTCTTTTTGTTTGATTGGTAATCATTTGGTTATTCACAATGTTTTTGTTTTTTTTTGTTTTGTTTTGTGTTTTGTTTTGTTTTTTTCACTTTCTGGTGTGTAATCTAAGTAGAGCTGTTATTGCTTCATTCTATTTATTTCCATGGAGACAACTGGGTGACACCATGTGGCCAAGTTACAGGTCAGATCTGTGGAGAGACACCCCTGCTTACAGTAAGAATGCACTATTTTTAAGTATTTCTGAGCAATAAAAAGACCAAAAACTATTATAGCAAAGTCAACACACAAACACAAGATCCTTTTTAAGCGATTGCCTTTTTGGTCTTTGCTCTGTGCACTTATGAGACTGACTCCTGTTACATCTTAATACAATCCCAGCGTTAAAAGCAGATCCTTCTCTGGAGCCTGTATATGGTCATGTGTCTCCCAGGGCTTCTAAATGGAAACATATTGACCAGTTTGAGCCCTGACATGAGACTTTCCATTACGGCTGGTGTAGTGTATGCACCAGAGGGCCGCTGTTGATGTCACAGTCACAGGGCGTGGCTCTCACCTGCTGCGTGATCTTTCCACTTGTTTGGAAGCTCCGCAGTCTCTGAAGATGCTGCTCCTAATTGACGCTCGCTCGGACGTGAAAGATTCAAAGTCCACAGAGACGCGCCGGAGCAAACAGTGAAAGATCTGACGCTTGAAATGGCAGTGAGAAAGGATAGAGAATCAGAGAAGGCTGTGATGCCACTGGCTGGAAAAAATCTTAATGCAGGTTGCTATGAGTCGCCTGGGTATCAGTGTACAGTAACTACACTGTAATTAGCCTTAATAAAACATGAAGGAAGACTTAATTCAGAATGAACAAATAGTGTATTAAGAATGACCCGGGCTTGGTGACTACAGTTAGAAGCTGTTAAAAGCTATAGGACCAGAAATACAAATGAAAAAAAAAGGAAAATAAAATTCACACTCTTCCATACAAAACGGACAGCAAACATGTATCAACACCTTTTTGGATGTATAAAATGCTAAATTTAGGGCCTTAGCTACAAAAGTGCAAAATATCAAGTCTGTAAGTAAACTAAAAATATACTTAATGCCCTCAAAAACAAAACAAAAAAGTGCAATGGTCCCATGACTTTCCTGATGTCAGTCATGGAAATAGCTGGTGTCAGGTCCAGGGCACAGAGACACATCACTTCCTGCATTTCCATGGGCTTTATTACATTTGGATTTGTATATGTGGACTGAAATAAATCTTTCAAATAAAAATAGCAAGAGATGCAGAATTATACAGACCAAGATGCGTAATTTGTCATTTATTTGAGAAATAACTACACGTAGAGCGACTTTTTCAATTGTTATGAACACAGACGCTCAGAGCAGGCGACCATTTTGACTCACTACACTCTTTGGCAAAGTTTGGGCCAATCAAAATGAATGGAGCGCATGTGTTTGGCGGAAAACAAAGTTCTTATTGGACACTAGTTTTCCCACTGGTTTTCCTATTGGTTTTACATCATCACGCAGCGTGTGTCTGATGGGTAATGCCAGAGAAATGTTCGGAAAGCCAAAACTCTCAGCTTTTCAAGCTAAAAGTGTACGTTTCTGTCATTTATAGTTGGAAAGTTATGCACAGTTATGTAAAACATGTCCACTGTCGGTCTGGAGGGGTTAAATGGTAAATCAGGGGTTTCCAAACTGTAGCCTGGGAGCTACCAGTCCCACCCCCTTCCAAGTAGCTCGCCAAGGGATTTCGGAGTTATGTGCATTGCCCTTAATAACTTAAAATCTGATTGTTTACCATGGTAAATGTGTCATTTTGATGCCTAACTTGTGCACTAATAAATGAATAATGGTTTATTTTTTATAGGCATCTTAACTGTACACAGTTTAAAACTTGCCATAGCTCTTCTGCTTTCTCAATTTCTTGCGACTGCTAAAATGAGTAGTTCTCTGGTATTTTCCTTTTATAAAGGAAGCTCAACAGAAGAAAAAGGTCAGAGATCTCTGTGGTAAATGGTCACATTTTTATATATCGCTTTTCCAACTTCAAAGCACTCAAAGCTCTTTATATCATGGAAGCGCTCACAATTATATACAGTTTACCCAGGTGTGAGGTGGGTTAAGTGTCTTGCCCAGCGATACAATGGCAGCATTCATCGAATCGTCAACCCATGGGTCAGTGGATAACAGTGATGTTTATGTTCGCCAACCTTTGGATCTGTGGACAAACACTCTACCAACTGAGCTTCTGTCGCCACATTATTACGGTTAGTTAAGGTGCATTTGTTAGTGTTTCCGTGGTCTAGTATCACTCATACTTTTGTAAACCATAGGTACATTGTTGTTAGAAGTTGACAAGATGGAGGCCGCCAAGATCAACCAGAAATGTATTATTTATTATTTTATTAAACCAGAGTCGCATTTCTTAGGCTGTGTTCACGCTTACATACACATCACGTTTAGACTGGGTCGATTCATCATCATCCATCCATCTTCTGCTGCTGTTGTGGAGCAGCAGTCAAAGCGGGGACTCCCATACTGTCGTCTCCCCTAAACCATGACTAAACCTCACAATAAACCTGAACTAAACCAGGACTAAACCGGGACTGCAGAAGGACTAGTACATCTGTGACATGTTAGTGTCATATGAACCATCTCGCACTCTGAGGAGCTCAGGGACCGGCCTCCTGCTGGTGCCCAGAGTCACGACTAAACAAGGGGAGTCAGCGTTTCAGGTTCATGCAGCTAAAACCTGGAACAGTCTGAACATGTGAGACAGGCTCTTCTGTGACGCTGTTTAAATCCAGGCTCAAAACATTTCTGTTTAACTGTGCAAATAACTGAAAGGTTTTCATTCTGCACTCTTCTCTCCAATTTATGTCTCTTTTTTAATTTTAATCTTCATGATTATTTATGTTTTGATTTGTTTTTATTATGATTTTAATGTATTTCTTATTCTGTAAAGCACTTTGAATTACTTTGTGTACGAATTGTGCTATACAAATAAACTTGCCTTGCCTTGCCTAGAGCAATGTTATTAGGTTCTTTTTTTCAGACCAAGAGTTCGTTTTTCATACCTGACAGTTTGGACCACTCTGAGGAAGACCGCAAAGTGTTCTCAGAGTGGTTTAAATCAGCTGACCGGACACGTCACAGCAACATTACATGACCACTCTGAGGAAGAGCGCAGAGAGCAGTCAAAACTGTCAGGTATGAAAACAAAGTTTTGGTCTGAAAAAAGAACCTAATAACATAAATTATCGGAAGACCAAATGAAACTCATTGGACAAGGACCAGAACAAGTCTACATCAGGACTTAACCAATGCATTTGCCTGCCACAAAAATGACTATATTAAGTTCTGTAGTTAAATAGTAAATAGTCGCACTTTTATACAGCGCTTTACATGAAGGAACCACTCACCCATTCACAGTGTTGGGAAGGTGACTTTTAAAATGTAATCCCCTACAGATTACAGATTACATATCCCAAAATGTTGTTTGTAACAGAATCCATTAAGTTACTTAAAGTGAGTAACGTAATCTGAATACTTTGGATTACTTGATTTGCTGTAGAGAAGCAAAGACTAGGATATCTTCACATAAGATGTTTTGTCTGCTAAAAGACAATAAAAAGCCCAGACTTTACTTAACTGTATTAAAAATATTATTGATAAAGGAGGAGGAGACACGTCCGCACAGCATGGTTTAGTCCCGTTAAATCCTGTTAAATCCTGTTTTAGTCCTGGTTTAGACCTGGTTTAATCCTGTTTTAGACCTGGTTTTAGTCCTGGTTTAGTCCTGGTTTAGATCTAGTTTAGCTCTAGTTTAGACCTGGTTTTAGTCCTGGTTTAATCCTGTTTTAGTCCTGGTTTAGACCTGGTTTTAATCCTGGTTTAGACCTGGTTTAGATCTAGTTTAGCTCTAGTTTAGACCTGGTTTTAGTCCTGGTTTAATCCTGGTTTAATCCTTTTTAAGTCCTGGTTTAGACCTGGTTTTAATCCTGGTTTAGTCCTGGTTTAGATCTAGTTTAGATCTAGTTTAGGCCTGGTTTAGTCCTGGTTTAGATCTAGTTTAGATCTAGTTTAGACCTGGTTTAGTCCTGGTTTAGATGGTTTAGTCTCCTGGTTTAGACCTGGTTTATCCTGTTTTAGTTTTTAGTCCTGGTTTAATCCTTTTAGTCCTGGTTTAGACCTGGTTTATCCTGGTTTAGTCGGTTTAGACCTGGTTTAGTTTCCAGTAATGAGTGGAATTACTGAAAAAAAAAAAAAAAAAAAAAAAAATGGGGATATAGCCCAAAATGTGAAAACAGGAAAATACCGCCGTGTAATCGATTTATTTCAACAAAGTAACTGTAATTAATTTACCACTCATTGAAACAGTAACTGTAACCGAATACAGTTACTCATAATTTGTACTCTGATTACGTAACTCCGGTACATGTAATCTGTTACTCCCCAACACTGTCCAGTCACACACCAGTGCATGCAGACACTGGGGGTGAGGTGGGTTTAGTGTCTTGTCCAATGACACAACAACATTCATCTGTGGGAACTGGAAATGGAATCACACTCATGACTTGTGGGTCAGTGGATCCGACCACTCAACCAATAATATGTACGTCAAAAGCAGGATTTGAACCATCAACTGAGCTACTCACTTCTTCCAGTCTTGTTTTTTTGTCCTAACTTTCTGTATAAAACTTTCTTAATCACAGACTCAGGTCCCGTCATTGCAAAAACACAATTATGTTATTAAGGTATTTATAAGTCTGCTTCTAGTTTGTGTCACTTTGAGCCTATTACTGTAATTATGTGATTAGAGGCCATTTTCTGCTTTATTTTTGTCCAGCTCTGACAGCCTGACCTCTCCTCACTCACAGCAGCAAAACACCGCATTTAGTTCATTCGGAGACCGCGACAGATGGAGGAGAATTGGTCGAAAATAATAAGATTAAAAATAACACATATAATCCTCATTTGGTCGTAAGCGTAGCGTGGAATTAAACGAAGTCTCAGGCCACAGCACAGCACCGGCTCGCGGGCATCGGGGGGCCCCATGAGAACGCCGGACTCGCTCAGATTTTCCACCCAAACTCTCTTATGGGATGACCCTGTTGTGAGTCTTAACCCGGTCCCAAGAGAGGCGGCCATATTTGTTGCATAAGCGTTCACTGTAAAAAAAAAAAAAAAGCATGACCAGCTTGATCTGGACGTTTTGCTTGAGATTCGCATTAGTTCTTACAAAAATACGTCGATCTGTGACATGCGTTTCTAGAACTGATTTCAAAATGTCGGTGAAGCTCAGCAGTATCTTGAATTTTCGATTCACTTTCCCATACACTTTTTGAAACATTCAAATATTTAAGGTACTATTTTGGACTCTTGTGAGTTTTAAACGTTGCTAGAATGCTCTTACCTCTTCAAAAACATGCCAGGAGTTGTGTTTTGTTTCATTCACGCATGTCTGAGTAACCCTTTATCATTAGTCTGTCTATATGTCCAAAGCTCAAAATGCTCTGTTCCACCTTGTGATGTCATGAAGGAGTAGTTTTCAAATCAACAGCTCTTTTTACCTTTGGTTCAGTCGAGATTGGCGATTCCAGGGCTGAAATGATCCACATGACTTTAGTGAAGGTGAATGGAGTTTAATGTCGGTCGTGGATAAATCCGAGTCAGTATCGCTGACATCCGTTGTAAATGTGTTCCATTGCAACAGTTGGGGAAAATATGGATGCCCAAGAAAGTTTAAAGTTTATTTTGTTAGCCATATTAACATACATAAAGTACTCCAACAGAGACGGCGCATCATGTAAGTATAATTTTGTTCATTCAAGTATTGTGTAACCTAGGCTCACATAACTTAAAATTTGTGTTGGTTTAACGGAAACATTAGCAGAAGTGACTACTGATACAATTATAATGTTCTGTAGGTTATATGTGTTACTGTGAACACTGCCATTTTTGCTGTGACGTAAATCCAACCGACTCAGTCTGCACTGAACTAGCCCGAGTTTGTGTTTCTAGACCCTGATTTGATTGGCCGCTCCAGCGCATTGTCCCGAGGTGGAGGTCGGTTTTCCAACAGTTCCGAGCACAATAGAAAACAGTGGAACACTTCCTGTATTATCACATGACATCATAAGGTGGAACAGGGTGTTTTCTGTTTGAGAAAATAACTTTCTCGCCTAAATATGCAGGATTTGTGTGTTAAATATGTGTGAATGAAACAAAACACATCTCCAGGTGTGTTTGTGATGAGGATAACATAGTGAACTAGAAAAGCACTCAGAGAGCGCAGACCTCCGCCAAGGACTACCCCCATTTTTTATATAAATTGCGATAAAATTAGTCTTCTGGATCAGATCCGGATCAGCCTTTGGAATATGAAAGAGGATCCCATTGTCCATCCCTGAC
This sequence comes from Boleophthalmus pectinirostris, assembly GCF_026225935.1. Taxonomy (NCBI): domain Eukaryota; kingdom Metazoa; phylum Chordata; class Actinopteri; order Gobiiformes; family Gobiidae; genus Boleophthalmus; species Boleophthalmus pectinirostris. Next base: position 34,586,356 of record NW_026571018.1, on the reverse strand, counting down.
TCAAATTTCATGGGGTTTGGTCAATAATTAACCGAGATATTGAGAAACAAAATTTTTGGCCCCATTTACCACAATGTTAACTAAAATTTCAAAGTGATCCAGATTCCAGGATTTCTTCCTGATCACCCCCAAAATGAAATCAGTTCTTCCTTTTCACATTTCCAACAATCCTTCCTGAAAATTTCATCAAAATCGGTCCATAACTTTTTGAGTTATGTTGCTAACAGACAAACAAACAAACAAACAAACAGACAAACGCCGGCAAAAACATAACCTCCTTGGCGGAGGTAAATATGAGCCCTTTAATAGAAGCTCACAGCTACATGCGAGCTCATATCCATAACATCATTGTTTTAAGTCCAAAGCGCAAGTTTAAAACTCAAGATTCAACTTAATGTTAGTGGTTTATAAAGTTTCAGAAACAGATTTTACTTAAAATGGTAGGTTTTATGGTCATTAGTCTCCACAGAGCTGAGCAGCCCTGAGCTTTCAATTTGTTTTTTTCGGAATGTCTATGTGAAAAATTTATGGGAAAATTTGTAACAAAACCGGGGGGTGGGCCGTCACTGTTGAGCTCCATACAGTCACAAATTAACCTGAGATGCCATAAAGCATCATATAAGATCAATACCAGGATACATTAAATCAAAGAGACCTTTTAGGTTTATTACAAAGTGATATTGGTTGTATATTATCTGGCAACTCCAAATTCTGTGTTTTTGCTTTCAGACACAATAAATAGGTTGATACTAGGGCTGGGTGATATGGAGCAAATAATATATCTTGATATATTTTGCTACATCTCGATATACGATATATATCTGGATATCTGTACAGGAAAAATAACCCCCCAAATCTCCTGCAAAAACAAATCTGCCAAATTCCACACTATCTTTTTTTTACTGAAGTACAAGAGGTCGGCAGTTCATGTAGGAACAAAGTGCTTCCACCACATTTACAAAAAATCTGTAATTACATAAATAATAATTTAACTGTAAAATAAAAGAAATGATACATATTGCCTTCTTTTCATTCATAAATAAAACAACTCAACTCAAGCTCATCTTTGCATGAACTCTGTTAACTGTACAGTACTGTACGAGCTGTGAGGTTTCCCACAATCCAGATGTTTCCAAACACTATTGTACAAGTGACACTGCAGCAGATTATTCATTAAAATCTTCTGCATAAATAAACTTTACATTACTAAACTTTACAACATATAAACCAGAACAACTATAAAACCACATCAGCCCGTTTGAGATTATAATGTGTTTAATGCAGTTTGGGCACGTGTTTACGTTTTACAGAAACAAAACTTAAAACCCCATGGCTCATTTGCATAAACAGCTGCTCATCGGACTAAAGGACACGACTCAGTGGAATATGAGTGTTTTCTCTGTGACAGAGGATGTGCTGTGTGGAAAAGGTTCGTGGTGCTTGAAGCTTTTCAATGGTACCAACTTTGGGTATTCACGGCGGTAGTGAGGAGTGAAAGCAAAATCAAGAAGGCGGAGGCGATGACAGAGAAGACAAACAAGTGAAGCAGTCAAATCAGAATTAAATATAAGAATTATATCGATATATATGGCATGTCAAAATACATATTGTGTTTAAAAAATATGTAATACTAGAAAAGCACTCAGAGAGCGCAGACCTCCGCCAAGGACTACCCCCATTTTTTATATAAATTGCGATAAAATCAGTCTTCTGGATGAGATCCGGATCAGCCTTTGGAATATGAAAGAGGATCCCATTGTCCATCCCTGAGTCAAATTTCATGGGGTTTGGTCAATAATTAACTGAGATATTGGGAAACAAATTTTTGGCCCCATTTACCACAATGTTAACTAAAATTTCAAAGTGATCCAGAATCTAGGATTTCTTCCGGATCACCCCCAAAATGAAATCAGTTCTTCCTTTGCACATTTCCAACAAATCCTGAAAATTTCATCAAAATCGGTCCATAACTTTTGGAGTTATGTTGCTAACAGACAAACAAACAAACAAACAACAAACAAACAGACAAACGCCGGCAAAAACATAACCTCCTTGGCGGAGGTAATAAATGCCCACCCCTACTTGACACCCATGTAAAAGTATACCAACTTTAACATGTGTCTTTCTTAAAGCTACACTGCGTAACTTTACTGGCAGAGGGTCCACCACCTGCTTGTATTTGTGGAGATGTTAATGCTTTGGGCTGGAATGTTCTATTACATATGCCAATAAACTTACGTATCTACATAAAGACGTCACCAGACCAAATTACAATTAAGATCTGTGTAGAGGCAACCCGAGATACAGTAAGAACGTATGTTTACGAGGTCTTACTTCAGTTACAAAACATAATGAAATAAATGCTAGACAGATGTTTAATGCTATACTGTGTAACATTTTAGATACACGTTATGGAGATAAGCAGGTGACAGACCAGAAAAGTTACACGGTGCACCTTTAAAGCCAACTCAGAAAATTATACCAAAAAAAAGTATGTTACAACAATAAAAACTTCATGATAGCTTCCTGTGCTATGGGTAGGAGCTCCTTTAAATATATTAGGCTAACTCTGGCTGCAGGTTGCCATGTAGTTGTTCCAATAATAGGCCCATGGAAAAAAGCCCATGTAACCTTGAGCTTGTAGAGGATACACTAAATATGTGCGTGTAATTTTTAGTCCAAGTACATGTATGGGATCAGGTATTATAAGGTCGGTGGTATTACACAATGTAAACCCTATAGGCCAAAATGGTCCATGTACCATTCGTTCTTTTGCATTTCAGTTAAGAATGAAAAACAATAAAATAGGAAAACAGCTTCATTAGCATTCATTTCATTATTCTGTTTTAGTGGCAAACAAAAAAAAAAGATTTTGACCTCCATTTCCAATATTTAATTTAAAGTTTATTTCACATAACACCAATCAAAAAACAGTCTTGGTGCCTATTTTAATTTTGATATTTTATTCTCTCTGGTTTAAAATGCCCAGGAGGTTCTGCTGCTTAGCGCACAGTGTGTGAATTCTGTGTCAAGTGCACAAAGAGTTTATCGACTCTCAGTGATCTGTTTCTCATCATGGAGTTCAACAATGACTTTCTAAGATGCTAAATTAAACACGTCTCCATGAAAGAAGAAAACATGTTTGTCCACAAAATTGCAACTTTGCAACCTTGTAAATTGCAATTTTTCAGATAAGTCCTTCTACCAGCAGAAATTCTGGGGCAAATAAACCAGAGAGAATAAAATATTTAAAAAACTTAAAATAGACATGATGACAAATACGTACTATAGTGTGGATGGGGTCTTAGTGTCACAGCCACGATTTAGCCTTTATTTTTCATTGAACTGTATCAAATTGATTTGAAATATATCGTATTGAATAGTATCAAATCGTAAGCTCACTGTATCGAGATATGTATGGTATTGTGGGTTATGTATCGAGATATGTATCGTATCATGGGTTATGTATCGAGGTATGTATCGTATCGTGGGTTATGTATCAGGTATGTATCGTGGTATGTATCGTGGGTTATGTATCGTATGTATCGTGGTTATGTATCGTATCGGGTATGTATCGTGGGTTATGTATCATATCGTGGGTTATGTATCGAGGTATGTATCGTGGGTTATGTATCATATCGTGGGTTATGTATCGAGGTATGTATCGTGGGTTATGTATTATGTATCGTGGGTTATGTATCGTTATGTATCGAGGTATGTATCGTGGGTTATGTATCGAGGTATGTATCTGTGGGTTTATGTATCGAGTTATGTATCGTATCGTGGGTTATGTATCGAGGTATGTATCGTATTGTGGGTTATGTATCGTGGGTTATGTATCGTGTTATGTATCGTATCATGGGTTATGTATCGACGTATGTATTGTGGGTTATGTATCGAGGTATGTATCGTGGGTTATGTATCATATCGTGGGTTATGTATCGAGGTATGTATCGTGGGTTATGTATCGTGGTATGTATCGTGGGTTATGTATCGAGTTATGTATCGTATCATGGGTTATGTATCGAGGTATGTATCGTATCGTGGGTTATGTATCGACGTATGTATTGTGGGTTATGTATCGAGGTAGTATGTATGTATCGTATGTATCGTGGGTTATGTATCGAGGTATGTATCGTATTGTGGGTTATGTATCGTGGGTTATGTATCGTAGTTATGTATCGTATCATGGGTTATGTATCGAGGTATGTATCGTATTGTGGGTTATGTATCGTGGGTTATGTATCGAGTTATGTATCGTATTGTGGGTTGTGTATCGTGGGTTATGTATCGAGTTATGTATCGTATCGTGGGTTATGTATCGAGGTATGTGTCGTGGGTTATGTATCGAGTTATGTATCGTGGGTTGTGTATCGTGGGTTATGTATCGAGTTATGTATCGTATCGTGGGTTATGTTTCGAGGTATGTATCGTATCGGCATCTTCTGAACGATACCAGCCCTGCTCATCACAGTCATCCAAGCGCACACGAAAACACGCCATCTTTACAAAGCATCACACGATCAACGAGTGACGAGGGAAATTACATTCCCCCATTTCCATAAAAATGAGCTTGAGTTGTCCTATTTGGAGATAATGAATTCTGATGGAGGAGATTTTGATTGGATTGAGAACAAAATTACTTCAACACCTGTGAATCAACCATCCACTTTTCAATCCTGGTTATGGTGATTTATCTGCTAAAGGTTCTATATTACACAAAACTGACTCTTGTGAGCTTTAAGTCATGTTAGAATGTAAAAACACAGTGGAGCACATGACATCACAAGTGTGAATGTGTGAATAAAACAAAACACAGCCCCAGGTATGTTTTTGATAAGTAAACGACATTATAACATAGATCAGAAAACAGCCTAATATGGACCCTTTAAATATGTAACATGTAACTTTTCTAGTGGAGGATTTGCCACATGTTTGTCTCCATGGAGATTTTTTAGCTTTGCCTGGAAATATTCTTCATAGTGGCATTAAACTTGTCTATTATCTCTTTATTTATTTTTGTATTAGGTTTTCAAAGACCTGAAAAATCTAACGCATACTGTTAGCAGTCAGTGGGATCGCCTACACACAGATCTGACCTGTAACTTAATCAATTCACCGACCTGTCTATAAGGCAATAGAGATCTTTAAAGCCATATCAAATGAATGAATGAATAATGGCCTTTATTTGTCAATTTCTTCACATGTAGGAGTAAACACTGCAGCATAACATGAGGATACAGGAAGGAGGAAAACCAAGAGAACAGCCCCACACCATGCTCCTATCGAGGCATAGTACGGCAGAGTGTGCTGTTGTCGTGGAGTTTTTTCTGCAGTCAAAACACAGTACAAACTAAGGCTGTGCAATTAATTGAATTTTGATCGCAATTTCGATTTGTGTGTCAAACGATCTCCAAACTCATACAATCGAGTTGAAACAATTTAAGCTTAACAGTTAACAAGTTTATTTTGGGATACTGTTCATATAAATAAGTTTATATCCAGTTGTTCTACAATCTCTATATTTGAAAAAATAAAATAAATAAATATAGTTTACTTTGGACACATTTATGTTTTTCTATGCTTTATTTCATGTTCAAAGTATATTTTATTTATTTTATGTTTAATACATCACAAAATTGGTTCATATTTGTAACCTATATTTGTTTTTAATTTGAAAGTTTTGTATAAATTATCAATAAGAAAGTCTTTTTTTGGGGGAGATCATGATTTCATTATTGACCAAAATAATTTTGATAATGTTTTTTTCCATAATCGAGCAGCTTTAGTACAAACATTTCACAGGACGAGCAGCAGGGTAGGGGAGTGGTGTGGAGTTAACCCAACGTAGGCAGGCAGCCATCCAGATCCACAGCCATGTGGTGCTGGATACAACAGACCCACCCACCAGGTCGGGGGTGCAAAGCTCTGAGGTGTACGTTTCAAGTACTGTGTGGAACATTCCAGGTAACACAAAAATATCTCTATGGAGCCAAGCAGGTGGCGAACCCTCCATCCACCATATTACGCTATTTTCTGATCTATGTTATAATGTTATTTCCTTTTGTTTCATTCACACATGTCACAACTCACAAACCCTGCATATTTAGGCTGAGTTCTTCTCTCAAACAGTAAATGCAGTAAATAAAATAAAAGTAATACAGGAAGTGCTCCACTGTGTTTTGAGCCTCCACACACCTTCACTAGAATCATTTCAGCTCTGGAATTGCCAAAATCAAGGTGGAACAGAGCATTTGGAGTAGACAGACTAATAAAGGATTACTCAGACATGTGTGAATGAAACAAAACACGTGTGTGAATGAAACAAAACACAGCTTGAGGTGAATTTTACGTAATATAGTACCTTTAAGATCTGTGTGTAAGAAGACAATGAACAGGCCCCACAGTACTCCAAACGTAATACTTGTTAGTCCCATTGTCCGGTGGAGGTTTTGAAGCACGGACAAGAGCGAGCGGCATTGGTTAAGTGAAATGGCCTAATTTGTCTTGTGTGATTTTGATAAATGATGGTTCTACAGCGCGGTGACGTGTCCGATTAGTCACCGCACAGGAAGAGCTCTCCATGAAAATCTGCGCGGTGAAGAGTGGAGAAGAACAAGAGCACGGAGGTCAGGTCTGAGAGGAGAGAGAAAGAAAGAGGACCGCACTGACAAGCTGTAGCACCGAGAGAGAGACAAAACTGCAGGTATACTACGAAACTTTTTGGTTGGGGATCTGTCACCTGAGATGCTGCTGATTGCTCTGCCTGGAATGTTCCATAGTATAACATTAAACAGCTCTACCTTACATTTATATGTGGTTCTATAGCTCAAAAAATACCTTGGAAAAACATGCATATGACTGTGAGTGGGGTCGCCTCTCCACAGATCTGACCTGTAACTATAACTTGGTCTGGTTTGGTCTCCATGAAGATAGAAAGGTTTAATGCCATACTGTGAAACATTCCAGACAAAGCAATAACATCTCCATGGAGAAAAGTATTTGACAGACTCTCCACCAGAAAAGTTACACAATGCACCTTTAAGAATCATTAAAATCTACTGTATTCAAGACGTAAGGAAAAAAAGATGTATTGATATTGTTTTGGAGCTACGCAAAAATAGGATATATGGAGTATACTGTGTTTATTGGAGAGAAGGTTTAAGACAGGGTTGTCAAAGTCAAATTCACAGCGGGCCGAAATATAAAACTGGGACTAAGTCATCGGCCAAACTAAATATTTATTGAACATTTTCAACAACATCTGCATGTTTTCTCTTCTTTCGAGATATGTAACATTAAACCTTTTCTTAAAATCAATGTTTAATAATAGTTTTGCTTAAACATTGAATCCAAAACAAGCATCATATAAAATAATAACAAAATATTAAATAATGCAGCAGGATACAGATATAGTTATCAAATATGTATTAGGTATTTGATATGATCTCGTGGGCCAAATATAATTATATTCCGGGCCAAATTTGGCCCCCGGGCCTGAGTTTAACATGTCTGGTTTAAGAGGTAGTCGTTTGGATACATGGTAAAGGTCCTAAATTACGCAAAATTCACTCTTTGAGCTTGAAGACATGTTAGAATGTTGTTGCCTCCTCAAAAACATTTTTATTATTCGTCTGTCTACATCTCCAAAGCTCAAAATGCTCTGTTCCATCTTGTGCTGTCATGAAGCAGAAGTTTTCAAGTTAACAGCTCCTTTTACCTTGTATTCAGTAAAAATGGGCAATTCCAGCACTGAAATTATCCAAATATTGCAGTGAAGGTGCTTTTAAAGGGGCTTTAAAACACAGAGGAGCACTTATGTTATTAGGTTCTGTTTTCAGACCAAGAGTTTGTTTTCATACCTGACAGTTTGGACTATTCACTAGCGGTTTTCCTCAGAGTGGTCACATAATGTTTCTGAGACAAGTCTGCTCAGTTGATTTATACAAGTTTTGGTGCTGTCTTCCTACCAGAGGAAGCAGGTATGAAGGTATGTACTGTAGGTATGTCAGGTATGAAAACAAACTCTCAGTCTGAAAAAATAACCTAATAACATTATCGGAAGGCTGCATGAACCTCACTGGACTACAGAGGAGCACTTCAGTGTTTTTAGTTTGTGGGCCTGTTTATGGGTAAAAATCGACAAAATATTTTATTAGCAGTGCCTTTTGTTTAGATAGTGATGGCGTTTTGGAGCTTAAAAAACGCAAAAATCTGAACCCACCCTCCAGATTGGAAAAGCTGAACACGCTCCGCCGTAGCGTTTCAGTCTACACTGCCCAAGACACAAAACTATGATCAGATCTGCTCACATCGTGTACACGTTTATGTCACATACCATACATCACCCCCTAGCCATCTGGCATGTATACACAATCGAATTCCACACACTTCTGCGTCACCATATGCACGCAGATTTCCTCCCGAAAACACTTGTCTAAACACGGAATAAAAAGTGAAGACGCGACGCCACATTTGCATCTTCTGTTCAGACCGTCCTCATACAAACGTAGCCTGAGAGAAGAACTCAGACTAAATATGCAGAATTTGTGTGTTAAACATTTTTAAATGAAACAAAACACAACTCCAGATATGTTTATGATCAGGAAACAGCATTATAACATAGATCAAAACATAGCGTAATACAGAACCTTTAAAATCAAGGCATTTCTGCTCTCATCCAGAAACTATTTTAGTTTCTGTTACTGGCCTGAGACACCAGGATTTACACCACACTGAGTTAAATAAGTCCTGACCCAAATGGAGGAACATTAAAGTCAAACTCCCCACTACTAAAATTTCACTGACTCACCTTCTCCACCGTTGAGAACCTAATTAGCATTTGATTGGCTTGATCTCTCACTAGTCCACAGCGTGAAGATGCTCCTGCAGACAGCTGGTAATTTAAGTCTCAATCCCCCATTTCTGTTCAAAGAGGGATTCGCACTTTCACTTTTCACAGAAGCTCCCTTCATCTGTTTCTCAAATCAGCCCTTCTCTCTTCCTAAAATCTGCTCCTTAATGTCTTCAAATGACTGTTTTAAGATGAAGGTGGACAGAAACCGCTTGATTTTGAGCCCAGTAATGATGAGGTTATTCAGTCTGGAGTACTGCTTCAAATCGTCAACTTTCCACTCTCCTCTCCAAGTCTGCAAGTTTTTATCCTTGTCCGTGTTTAAGATCCTCAGCCGTTTCACCTTCTCCATCAGCTGGAGAGTTCTGTTTTGCTGCAGCAGCTGTCTTCTCCATCAGAGTGGAGTGACTTCCTGATTTCTGTGGCATCATCCTCATCTGTTTCTTTTGGTTGTGTCTGCTGATCCGTAATTGTAGCCACAGCTTCTGCTTACTGAGGTCAAGAGTATCCTCTGTCACTGGGCTTTTTCTCTGTGATATTTTAAGGTAAACACAGGTAGGTAACTGGTTTGTAGGGATGGGCTTTCAATTAAATTTTCTTAATCGATCGTCAGGAGAATTAAGGATCGATTTTCAATTAATCATTAACGTTTTTATATTAAAATTATCATCATTATTATTACTATCTGCACTACTAATCTGCATAAATAAATTCAACTTTACGACATATAAACCGTAACCACTCAAGAGCCACATCAGCCTGTTTTGACATTAGTATGTGTTTAATGCAGATTTGCGCAACTCTCACAGAAATGAAACTTAAAACCGCATGGCTCATTTGCATAAACTAAGAGAAGAAAAAACAGCTCTTGTGCTGTGATGCGGTTCAAATTCTGTCGGACTAAAGGACACGACTCGGTGGAATACATGTTAGTGTGACCATATTTGCATTTGTCAAAACCAGGACACCGTACGGGGGGTGGGAGGTAGGGCCTCGTCATCGACATTGAGCTACTCTCATCTGGCAAAGCTTTTTAATGTTTTTCAGTGTCCTGGTGAGCTTTGAGGTCCCTGGCACCCCCACTGGACACTGAAACATATGTGCTGCTTTGTACACTGTGCACATGGCCTCACACTTGTCTCAACCGGGACAAAAAGCGGGGAATTTCTTGTACAAGTCATCGTTAAATGTGCATTTGCGCTTCGGCGTGTTGCAGACTGACCAACTGTTTGTGTCTGCTTGCTCCTTCTGAGTCCAGAGAGAGCTACGAGAGATGCTCAATTTAATGGCCCAATGAAAGGTAATGAAAACCCGGACATTTGCATCACTTTATTTAAAACTAGAAAAGCACTCAGAGAGCGCAGACCTCCGCCAAGGACTACAGTCCCCCTCATATTAATTGTGTTTTCCATAAATATTTGTCTCGTATCTTTCAATTTGGAATATGAAAGAGGATCCGATTGTCCATCCCTGAGTCAAATTTCATGGGGTTTGGTCAATAATTAAACGAGATATTGAGAAACAAAATTTTTGGCCCCATTTACCACAATGTTAACTAAAATTTCAAAGTGATCCAGAATCCAGGATTTCTTCCGGATCACCCCCAAAATGAAATCAGTTCTTCCTTTTCACACTTCCAACAAATCCTGAAAAATTCATCAAAATCGGTCCATAACTTTTTGAGTTATGTTGCTAACAGACAAACAAACAAACAAACAAACAAACAAACAGACAAACGCCAGCAAAAACATAACCTCCTTGGCGGAGGTAAAAAGAAACAAAAAACAGACGGCCAGGACAGGATGTGGAAAATGGACGTTTGGTCACCCTACGCTACGCACAGCATCCTACATTTGGTTTGTCGTTTAAAAATTTAAGTAATCGACAAAATTCTTAATGATTAATTACTGATTAATCGACTAATCATGCCCATCCCTACTGGTTAGCATTTAGGTTAACCACTGGCAGTGCTCTGCTCGAGTAGAACCGAGCCTTGATCCAAGTGTCCAAGTTCCAAGCTACATTGGTGATACTTTACTCTTTGATTCATACAGTATGTGTGTACAATCCCTCAGTCGTCCAGGTACAATCCACGGCAAAAGGAGAAATTCAATTTGTCAAGTGGACAAAAGTTTATTTTTAGGTGGATACTTCCCTTCAGGCAGATATAAGGATGTGTCCACCAGCATGTGACCTGAACTGAAGAAGCAGCTTGGATGAGCTGTGAAATGTATTCGATTTAATAAACTTTTGTCCAGTTGACAAATTAGATTTTTCCTTTTGCCATGGATTCATGCAGTAGTTATTGTCAATAACAGTCAAGTTTTTATCCAAAGCTAATTTACAAACATTCAAATAGGACGCGAAACCACTTCCAAGAACTGGACACTGTCTCAATAATAGTGTTAGTAATCGTGAATAATTGTGAAATTGTAACTGAGCTCTAATAGAAGTAAAAAAATAAATACCTCTATTCAGGAAAAAGGTCTGACATTGTCCCGTTCATATGATTTGTCAGTATTTATCTGTACCTGCATGTACCAATGTTTTTTTTTTCTACATTACTCAACACAACTGGTACAAGCCTGAAAATCCCATTATGATATTACAATACAGTCTGTCCAGCCAATAAACTCATATAATACAATCCTGTGATGGTGCATTGCACATCAGCACATTTCCTAACATCATAATGGACTTAATAGACTCGCTCATGGCTAAAAACAACCATTTTAAAATAATAAACCTGGTCCTGAGCCACGTTCCTGTTGGCCACGAGACTCATTGACTTTGCACTATTTTCTGCTGGAAGCGCACTCCACCTGCATTTCACAAATTGAAGGAGGAGCACAGACTGAAAGTGTGCATTTTCTGATGACCAGAGCCTCAGACTAAAGAGATGTGTCAGGTGTGACCTTCACGTCAGGAGGAGAGACCCCTCTGGGCAAAGCGGAGCACAGAGAACCGTTGAGAAATATTATTCAAGAGGACAGGTAGGAAGACGTCCAGGAGTGATCGTTTAAAGAAACCGGATTACACCAGTGACTAGTCTGATGCACTAGTGTGATATAATGTAGTTTCCTCATCGCAAACTGACCTGGAGTTGTGTTTTGTTTCATTCACACATTTAACACACAATCTTTGCATAATTAGGCTGAGTTCTTCTCTCAAACAGAAAACACTCCACCTTGTAATCTCATGTGGTAACATAGGAATTTCCATATAAAATTTCCAGTCCAGAGTATTTTACAGGATCAGCACTTTTAATAGCTTTGTATTTTTAACGTACAAATGTCTCACTGTCTCATATTATGATTGATGTGTGAGAGTTTGTATTCTTCTTGTGCTGTTTTTTTTCTTGGCCAGGTTGTAATTGCAAATGAGTCAATTAGCCAGTCTGGTGCCACCTACTAGGGATGGGCATGATTAATCGATTAATCGATAATTGATCATTAAGAATTTCATCGATTACGTTAATTTTAATCGACAAACTGAATGTAGGTTGCTGTGCGTAGCGTGACCAAACAGGGTCTGTACATGTGTCTCTGCACTCAGAAGGAGCGAGACACAAACATTCGGTCAGTCTGCAACGTACCGAAGCACAAATGCGTATTTAACGATGATTTGTACAAGAAATTCCACGCTTTCCGTTGCGTTCGGGACAAGTGTGAGTCCATGTGCACAGTGTATAAAGCAGCACATATGTTTCGGTGTCCAGTGGGAAAAAGTTTTGCCAGGTGAGAGTCGCGCAATGTCGATGACGAGTCCCCACCTCCCTCCCCCCGTACGGTGTCCTGGTTTTGACAAACGCAAATCTGGTCACACTAACCTGTATTCCACTGAATCATGTCTTTTAATCTGACAGAAATTGAACCACATCAGCGACACAAGAGCTGTAGTTTTATCTTCGCTGAGTTTATGCAAATTAGCGATGCGGTTTTAAGTTTTGTTTCTGTGAGAGTTGCGCAAAACTGAATTAAACACATTATAATGTCAAACGGGCTGATGTGGCTCTAGAGTGGTTACGGTTTATATGTCGTAAAGTTGAATTTATTTATGCAGATTAGTAGTGCAGATAGTAATAATAATGATGATCATTTTAATATAAAAATGTTAATGATTAATCGATAATCGATCGTTAATTCTTCCGACGATCGATTAAGAAAATTTCATCGAATGCCCATCCCTACCACCTACTGCCTCTACTCAATTCTCTCATTTCTCTCCAGTGACTAGGTCAGAAATCAGAATACACTAGACGGTTTACAAGAACCCCGGACGTTGTAGACCGCACACCGGCCAATCAACGAAAAGCTGTGAAGACATGACGTCAAACTCGTTGTGTCTGTCTGGGTCCCTTTTTGTGGAACACAACAGTAAACAAAACAGTCAAGATGGATGTGGACGAAGACTGACAGTCTATGTTGGCAAAGATTCCCGAGATCGAGGATTTTCAAAGACACCGCTGAGTGTTCCAGCGCACTACATACATCACAACCAAATAGCAGCGATTGGTTAAATAAAAAAAGTACCCGCCTACTGTTGAGCGAACAAATCCTAATGCTGCGAGGTCAGACAGTTTCCATGAAGTGAAACCGGCTGATGAATTAGGCTAGATCTCAACTGACTTAACTGGTAGAATACTGAATACATAACACAGCCAAATAATGCAGTATTGCTCAAGCCTGTGTAAATGCGACAAAACACAACTCCAGGTCTGTTTTTGATGGGTTAACTGCATTATAACACGACTTAAAGCTCACAAGAATCCATTTTGTGTAATATAGGTCCTTTAGATGAGTTGAGGCAGTGGTACCTGTGGATGATCCTCTTGGTGCGCAGGTATCCCAGGGCCAGGGCCAGCTCACACACGTACAGTTTGACGGTGCTCTCGGAGAAGTGCACGTTCTGCTGCAGGTGGTACCTCAGGTCTCCTCCCAAAAGAAGGTCCACCACCATGAACATGTCCTCCTCATCCTGGAATGAGTACCTGCAGGACACAGAGAGAGGGGGGGGTAAAAGGTAAGCAGGGTCAAAGGAGGAGCTTCATTCAATTCAGAGCATTTAACCAGCTGCAGGTATCCATTGGAGGGGCGGACAACTTCACAGCTCTTTGTTGTGATGATGTTTACAGTGTCGTCAGCTCCCACTGGGCACCACAGTTTTCTATAACCAACTAAATTAAACCAACTCCACATCAGGACTAAACCACAGATGAAACAAGGACCAAATCAAGACAGAGTGAACGCAGCAACAAGAATTACTTTTGGATTTATGTGAGTTTATGGCAATCGACAGTGTGAAGCTTAATCTGCTTTCTGATTGAACCAAAACACAAAAACTTATCACACTGAAGAATTAGGATGCTCAGAATAATTCCAAGCCTAACTTTCGATTGCCAAAAACCAAAATTCAAAATGAAATACTTTTTGTTCTTATCAATACAATCTTATTTGATTTAAATATTGTTACTCTCTGTTTGAGGAAATGTTTGACCAGTATTTGACAAAAACGATTAATATATGTATTAGGGATGGGCATGATCGATTAATCGATAATTGATCATTAAGAATTTCATTGATTAAGTTAATTTTAATCGACAAACCGAATGTAGGTTGCTGTGTGTATCGTGACCAAACAGGTCTGTACATGTGTCTCTCTGCATCAGAAGGAGCGAGACACAAACAGTGGGTCAGTCTGCAACGTACCGAAGCACAAATGTGTATTTAACGATGATTTGTACAAGAAATTCCAGGCTTTCCGTTGCGTTCGGGACAAGTGTGAGTCCATGTGCACAGTGTACAAAGCAGCACATATGTTTCGGTGTCCAGTGGGAAAAAGTTTTACCAGGTGAGAGTCGCTCAATGTCGATGACGAGTCCCAACCTCCCTCCCCCCGTACGGTGTCCTGGTTTTGACAAACGCAAATCTGGTCACACTAACCTGTATTCCACTGAGTCATGTCTTTTAATCCGACAGAATTTGAACCGCATCAGCGACACAAGAGCTGTAGTTTTATCTTCGCTTAGTTTATGCAAATTAGCGATGCGGTTTTAAGTTTTGTTTCTGTGAGAGTTGAACAAAACTGAATTAAACACATTATAATGTCAAACGGGCTGATGTGGCTCTAGAGTCGTTACGGTTTATATGTCGTAAAGTTGAATTTATTTATGCAGATTAGTAGTGCAGATAGTAATAATAATGATGATAATTTTAAAATAAAATGTTAATGTTAATGATTAATCGATCGTTAATTCTTCCGACGATCGATTAAGAAAATTTCATCAAATGCTCATCCCTAATATGTATGAACAGGCAATATCTCTGTTGTCATTACTGCTAAAACAGACACAACAGATGTAGGTACATGTTAATACTTTGCAGCTGATGTCATCAACTTCCCGGATTGTGGTGCTAACTGTCGACACTGTTCTGTCTGAGATTTGTTACACTTTAATCTGAGATTAATTTTAACACAGTCTTTAACACATAATCTAACCAGAAAGATCTGCAACAGAAAGAGCAGATTTTTACTGTTAAACAAGTCTCTCTCAGGACCGGGTGAACCTTCAAATTGATCACAAGCTCCCGAAAATGTGCTGTTTAAATCCATTTTGTGTTTCATCTTACTGCTACTGTGTGCATGGTAACTGAACATTCTGCCAGTACACATTCATGTTCAGTCTGATGTAACTGCAAAGTATCAATTGAAACAACAAGAGGAAAAATAATAATACTCTAAAAATAATCTTTTGTGATTACATTAGTGAAATCAGGCTTTTTCCATCACATGTTGCAGTCAGTATTTGTCCGTCCTGGCCAAACGGTTACACAACAATATTTAACAGAGCTTAATAACAGCTTAGACCGATGCTTTGAAACACTGCCCACTTCCCAGCTTCAGTTTATGTTTTTCTATTGAACAAGCAGAAAGAGTCCTGCCATAGCGCTCGATTTATTACACCTATTGAATATCACTTATGTACAGTGAACATTTTGGCACGAAAACGGCTGTCAGCAAGTGGGATCAAAACCGCCCAAAAAAGTCACCTTGATGGCTAAACGTTCAGTGTTTTTGTGGATGAGGATTAAAAGGGGAGACTTTGAGAACACTTTGGCTGTTCACAGAAACTCGAGATGACATAAATTTAAAACTTCAAAGTCCCATTGATGTGGTACAACTCCAGTTAAAGGAGAAAATGTTCTCATAAAAAGGAAGTGGCCATTGTATCATGTGAATAGCGCTTTTAACAGGGAGGCCATTTAGTTCAAATTTGGTGACTGGTTTCTGGTGGTGCCTGCAAATGAAAACGCATTTTCACCGCATTTATCCCTGTGGGGAAAGGCCCGGTCACCAGAGGCTCGCTGTTAGGCACCCACCCCAGGTCTTCTTCCGGTGAGAGGCCCCGGTGACACCAATTTGAGCGACATAATTGGTCTTGATGTGGTGCTCATCATAAAAGGCTCCTGAACCGCTCTTAGTCCGACCCGGGATTGTGTTTATTGATGTTGTGTGCTTATACAAATCAAACTAGATTGGATTGAAAAAAAAAAAAAAGTAGAACTAACTGGTGAGTGAAAGAAACAGATAAACATACAACTATTTAAAACTTGGTGATTCATATTTTGTAGTTCATAAAAGCAGCCACTTTGATTAATAGTTTGATGTGTTGTTGTTTTGGCCAAACCTTCTTGTCCTTGTCAAAGCCTGATCTCATCAGATCTCAGAAGCTAAGCAGGGCTTAGTTAGTACGGTATTTTTTGGACAATAAGGTGCACTTAAAATCCTTTAATTTTCTCAAAAATGAACAGTGTGCCTTATGTATTAGTTCTGGTTGTGCTTAATGACCTTGAAGATGCGTTCATGCGTCGATGAGAATGTAAGTCTTTTCATTACAATGTCTCATTTCTGTTAATCCACTTTCTCCATAATATGCCTGAATTTGCCTCATGATGCATTCACTGTCCAGTCAACATTTACATTGTCCCCGTATCCTATTTCCACCCGTGGTGCATTCAAGGGAATTTTCAGTTTTTGGTGAGAAACATTATCAGGCCGTCATCAGTGTTCACATTGTATCACTGTAAATAGGTTTAATTTAGGTCTTTCTTTGCATTTTTACTTGTGTATATTCGTATTTCTTTATTGAAATATTTACATTATTAATGTCATAATTATCAATGGACATTTATATAATTGCTTCATTTTCTTCATTACTCGTAGTATTTAATTTCTGTCTTTATAGCAACCATGAATCAACCATGAACCTGTCATATACATCAATAAAGAGTGCTGAAGTGTGCTCTGGCGTCCGGTTAACTGCCATTTCTGAGGTCAGAAGTTTGTCTCCTTCCCAACACCTCATTTATAGCACCGCTCCACTATTTAAAGGTTGTATGGAGGATTTTTTTTAGTTTCAAACTGTCAGTGAAAGATTAAAATATCATTACGCAGAGCTTTGTAATTATGATGACCAAAAAATAAATAAATGAAAATCTATCAACTGTGGACGTGTTGAGGCCAGATAAACATCAGCCAATAGAAAACGAGGCTCCCTCATTTTCTATTGGCTGTTGAGTTGTCAATCAAACTCCCTAGTATAACTGACTCGTCGGAGCGCGGGGATTACGTGGTTTACGCAGCGGTTCTTAGAGGCTTTTTCGAACTGTCGCTTCCTCGCAATTCACACAAAGTTTGTCGTGACGGCGGACGAGAATCCACGACCGGTTCGCCCCAAAAGAAAGTCCGTTTTTTTGAGGTCACTGAAAGAAGAAGAGAAGGGGGAAAAGTTGCAAAGCCAAACTGAGGTGATTCTTGGAGATCTCGTCCAGCGATGGAGCGACCGAAGCAGACGAAGGGTCTAAAAACTGACGCGTCGGTCGCTGAATTACTTCTAAACAGGTAACTTCAACACTAATTCTGAATGCGCACAAGGACTGTCGCTGTATTTCTCTTCCCTTAAAAAAAATCCTCTATACAACCTTTAAGAAGGACTGGTGTAGTAGTAGCAGTTGTTGTAGTTGTAGTAGTTGCAGTTGTTGTAGTAGTTGTAGTAGTAGTTGTAGTAGTTGTTGTAGTTGTAGTAGTAGTAGTTTACCATCATCATTTAAAGTAAATGAATAATGCAAAGTTGTAAAGCGACTTTGAGCATCTGGAAAAACACTATGTACTGTAAGACTAATACATTATTATTATTATTATTCATTTGTTTTTCATTACAGTGTTTTTAGAATTGACTGCAGCAGTTATGACTATTGCAATGCGATAAATTGCACCGCCCCGTTAACCACCCAAACATGCAAAGCTATTTTCCAGCTTCCGTGTGCTTTAGCATTGGTCACAGCACAATCTGAGTCCATCCATCAGGCTCCATCAGTCGGGCCTGCATTAGCTCAGACCAGCGCGGCCCATTTGTGTAGCAGCTGCACAAATCCTCATTGATTTAACATGCTGAGGTTCCCACTGGGAGCACTTTTTAACTCCCTTTCAACGATAAGCTAATTAGTCTCCCTCCGCACAGAAGAGCCATTAATGCAAAAAATAACAACAAACGCACGACTAACTTTCCATGACTCGTCCAAAGCCCCAGACTCGGAGGAGCAACAGAAATACACTCTTAGAATTGTAAAAACTCGGAATGAAGACGCAATTCATTTAGTTACGAGTGGGTGTTCATGGTAGAAAATGTGTATCTGTATCTGTAAATGTGTAGTCATTTTCAATTTGGCGGTAGCAGCCTGAGAAACTAGAATTAATACTAGTGTAGGGTTGTCAAAAGTATCGCAAAGATACTTTTAATGAAACTAGACACTAAATTTGAGCAGGTATCGATACTAAAAAAGTCACACGACGGAAATGAGCCTTTCCTGAATGTGTTTAGAACACAGGTGTCAAACATAAGGCCCGGGGGCCAGATCCGGCCCTCCAAGACCTTTAATGTGGCCCTTGGGTGATCTTCTACCAAAATATTTAAATTATATTTTCTATTAAAATATTGTTAATTTTCTGCGGTGCTGAGCATAGCAGCGTCTCCAGCGTCTCTGTACGTGGCCCCTCCCACCAGAGCAGCACAAATGAAGACTTGTCTCTTTCCAAACGCTCTTAAAGGAAGATCGTTTTGACTGTTGACCGTGAAAACCTCATCAGAAAAATGTCCAAAATGAGAAAAGTGGAGCCGAGTGCAGGATTTTCTTATTCTTATTCCTGTTTACATACAAGTTCATGTTAAAACATTGTGTTGAAATTGAATTTTTCTTAAAATTTCAGGTTGTTCATAGTATTATAATATTTTGTATAAGAAAGAGTTCATCAATTAAAAAAGATTTCTGTAATAGATTTGTGTTTCTCTGCACAAATATTTGAACTTATTGTTATTTTTGGGGTTTATATGCCATGAGTTTTCTGATCCGGCCCCTTTGGGATTAAAGTAGGTTGGATACGGCCCCCGAACCAAAATGAGTTTGACACCCCTGGTTTAGAATGATCTTGAGTAGAAGTAGAAGAGCACATAGACTAGTATACACACACGGACACTATGGAACCAACCTGGACCACTGACGATTATATACAAATATAAGACCACATGGGAATAGAAAAGAAACTACTCATCGAGCTGTCCCCGTGGAGTCTGTTTTATTTCTTTTTGGTCTGTCTGAGAGGCTGCCAGAGCAGATGACGTTACTACGTAAACTTTTACACCTGGCAAGAAGATGCATCCTGCTTCAGTGGATACAGGCAAAACCTCCATCTGTTACACAATGGTACAGAGAGACTTTTAAAGTTTTCCCAGTGGAACGCCTCAGTGCGCGCTTAAAAGGCAATTCAAACACTTTCTATAAAATATGGCAACCCTTTCTGGACCACCTACCTCAGGACTTGGCTGATGTGCTTTATAATGGAGGCTCCCAATTTGTTTTTAATTTGAATCAATAATTGTGCAATGTTTATTTCTTTTTCATTTTAGCTCTGACTCAGACCTTGTGACAATCTTTATCCATTTAGTTCTATGCAGACTAAGCTGTGCTGGATTGTACTGTATTGTTCTATTTTGTTAAAGACAACAAATTATTGTTTAAAAAAAAAAAAAAAAAAAAAAAAAAAGAAACTACGATTTAATGCTGAAAATTATATTCTGCTGTCTAAATAAATAATGTTGCTTTTGTTTTATTATCATCAAAGTATTAGAACTGTACTGAATATTGAGTCTATTCCTTAGTACTGAAATCAAGTTTGAGATTTTTGTATCGTGACTAGGGCTGCTTTATTATGGAAAAAATCATTTTCACAATTGAAATCATGATTATTCAAACAATTATTTTGTAGATGCACGATGCATTTTTTCAGCATTTCTCTCTAAAAAAACACTTTGTTATTGATAATTTAGACAAAACGTTCAAAATGAAAATAAATATAAGCTACAAATATGTTCCTTAGAAGAGTTTTGCAAAACATAAAATTAATAAAATATAGTTTGAAGATGAAATAAGGCAGAAAAACATAAATGTATCTAAAATAATCTATATATCCAGCTGTTCTACAATCTCTATATTTAAAATATAAAATAAATATACTTATTTATGTGAAAAATATCCCAAAATAAACTTTGTCAGTTTTATCATTTCAACTCGATTATATGAGTTTGGAGATGGTTTGACACACAAATCTAAATCGCGATCAAAATTCAATCTCACAGCCTTAATCATGACAGCACTAATTTACCCTGCACTGAGCTGAATGAGTCCTGCCCTAAAGGGAGGAGTTTAAACCTGAAACTGCTCTGACTTTGTTCACATTCTAGTCTCATTATAGGTCGTTCTGCCCTCTCGTGCTCTGCCAGACTCTCCTCACCAGTGGTTGCCAAGTCCATTTCATTATAGCAACTTTGGACTTTTATTTTTTTCTTTTGGAAAGTTGTATGGTATGATCCTTTTATCCTTTTTTCAGTTGTTTCACATTAATCGACTCAGTAATGACCATATACAGTCTATAGAAATGACTGAAATATAAGCTGTTAACTGTTCACTGCATTCGCTCTCCAATTTTATTTTCAGTAATATGCGCAGGATTTGGCAGCAAAAATCCACTGCTTGCTGGAGTGACGTGCAGCTATTCATCTGAGATGCAGACAACTTCACAGCTCTTTATGGCGATGAAGTTCACGGCGACATCAGCTCTCATCGGGACTTGTAAACGTGCAAACTCTAACATAATGATCCACGGGTGTCCTAGATTATAACTGTATAGCAGGTTCAAGCCTTTAAAGATGCTTTCCATAACCTTTCTGGTGGAAACTTCACCAACTGCTTGTCTCTATGATAAATCGCACCATCAGTGTCATCTTTTAAATCACTTCTTAAAACAAATTTTTATCATTTGGGCTTCCTTTAACTGGTTTTAGCTAGATTTTATTATTTGTTTTAATTCTATTTTATTAACCTATTTATTATATTTAATTGAACTGATTGCTTCATTGTCTGATTTTTGCTTTCTGAATGTTGTTTTTATTGTTCTTTGTTGCTTGTACAGCACTTTGCAAACCTTGTTTTGTGCTTTATAAATAAAGATTCATTTATTATTTAGTTATATTATAATAATATTGCTTTGCCTGACTGTGCCAGTCTTTTCTATCTCAGTGGAGACTGCCGTGGGTTCTTTTTAATGAAAAAATAATAATATGGCGCAGTCAAAATAGTGTTTGTGATTTTATTTGCAGAAGTGCACAAAAATAGTGAAAAAAGAAGAAAAAAAACCCAGATATATTTACAGGTTATAGTAATATATAATAATAATTAAATTCCAAAAATTCCCTTGGGTCGGCCAATGGGCACACAGACTGAGGGGCGGCGGACATGGAGTAAAGCGTGAAAATGAAAGAAGGGCTATGGAGAAAGGAATGTTTCTCCATGTACCTCCATCGCAACAGTCAGGTGTGCACTCCTGACTGTTGTGATGATGTGTAGAAACCTCAGGGATAGCGGTAAACAACTGGGTAAGTAAAACGGCACTCTGGCCTCCCCGCGCGGCTGACGGGTCTACTCCATCACAGAGACAATCAGGTAATGCCACCAGGCCATGATACGGGTCAAATCTGTGGTGAGGCAAGCGCAACCTGAAGTAAAAATGCAATAAAACACACGTAACTGAATAAATATTTGATACATAACATACAGTAGTGTAACCTAAGATCTAAGATGAAGATGGACAACTCATTGCTCTTTTTTGAACTGGTCACACAGCTCCAGTGGTTATCTTGATTTGGAAATCTTTGGAAAATGGTTGTCCTAACTATATTAACCTGTGAACTTGGACCTCCTGCATTAACTCAATCAATGAAGCCTGGTCCATCTCCACTGTTAGCAATGATGCGCTGGTCCTCGTCTGTGATTGGCTACTGTCCTGGGCCGAGGGGCATTGACTGAGCTGACTCCAAGCAGTCTGAGGCTCGGATAATGCTGAGGCCACTTAACCTGGGACCGCTCCAACGCTGTAATGGAGAAACACTATCTGTCAAGCATGTTAGCATTTTCCAAAGTCAAAAGACCAAAAGATGCCAAGCAAAATGAATACAAATACACAGAGACTCAGTAACCACTGTTGGGCAAGTGACTTTAAAACTGTAATGTGTTTTTTTACGGCTTGTTACTGTCATTTTAAAGTAATCTGTTACATTACAATATTATTGTATTTAAAATGTAAGACATTACATGACTATTGCAGCACTTTTAAGTTACTCTCACCAAAATAACTGCGAAGATGCTGAAGTTTTGCGCCGTATAAGGGCTGAACCAGGACTAAACCAGGACTGAACCAGGACTGAACCAGGAGTAAACCACAGCTGAACCAGGACTGAACCAGGAGTAAACTAGGTTTAAACTAGGTCTAAACCAGGACTAAACCAGAGCTAAACCGGGACTAAACCAGTTCTAAACCAGCACTAAACTAGGACTGAACCAGAGCTGAACCAGAACTGAACCAGAACTGAACCAGGACTAAACCAGGTCTAAACCAGGACTAAACCAGAACTGAACCAGGACTAAACCAGGACTGAACCAAAACTGAACCAGGACTAAACCAGGTCTAAAAAAAAACTAAACCAGGGCTGAACCAAGACTGAACCAGGACTAAACCAGGACTAAACCAGACTGAACCAGGAACTGAACCAGGTCTAAACCAGAACTGAACCAAAACTAAACCAGGTCTAAACCAGGGCTGAACCAGGACTGAAACAGGTCTAAACCAAGACTGAACCAGGACTGAACTAGGTCTAAACCAGGACTGAACCGAGGACTAAACCAACGACTAAACCAACAGACATTAACAGACAGTTGAGTTATTTGACGGTGTTTTATAATGAGATAGAAGAACACAAAGTCTAAAGTCAAGATCTAAAGTCTCAAGACAAGGTCCATTTCTGTCCTGCCAATGTGAATTATTAGTATCAATACCTCCTCAAATGAGCATCTACAGTAGTTTCTGTACTAGCTTCAGTGCCAATTAGTATCTGATTTTCAATACTTTTGACAACCCTAGATCTAAACCTGGTCTATTACAGGTTTAAAGTACAACTGAACCAGGTCCATAATAGGACTACACCAACCATAGACTGTATAAAGAAGTGTAGAAGTGTAGCGTCACCTAGAGCGTCCACCTCCAGTCAAATGAAGCTCATTGAGGATGGCAGTTATAGAGGCAAATCTGGAGCTGAGTAGTTCCATATTAGGAATTCATATTTAGATTTAGATTTTTTTTTTTTATTTGCACATATAGTAAAAACAACATTTCAAAAAAGTAGAAACAAAAAATAAATAAAATAAAAATGACTGCGCAGGAGAGAATGAGAAGACCCTATAAACATGATTTTAGCACAGGGGTGGGCAAACTTTTTGACTCGTGGGCCACAAAAGATTCTAAAATTTGACGGAAGGGCCGGACCAGGAGCAGATGGATGGAGTTTTTTGGTAATGCACCTCATAAGAGAAAAAAATAACATGGAGAATATAGAAAACATATATTGAAATATCCCATAATTGAAAATCATTACAAAGCATTATAACAAAATATCTGTCTTTCAAGTCCTTCAGTATTTACTATTTATTGAAATGACTTTTAAATTTATTACCATTATTCAAGTTCGGCGGGCCAGATTAAAAAGATTGATGGGCCGCATATGGCCCCCGGGCCTTAGTTTGCCCACCCCTGTTTTAACACAACAGTCATGAACAGGCAAGTTGACTTTCAGTAGTGCAAATACTAAACATCATGAGAAGTCAATGTTTGTTTTAACTGTCTTTTAAAAGAGTCCAGTGAGGAAATAGATTTGAGAGTCTGGGCTAAATTATTCCAGAGGGTCGGCCTTCTGAACTTGAGTGTTCTTTGATTTGTGGACGCTCTGCACAAGGAAAGATAAAAGTATCATGATTTACAGAATAAAAAAAACAAACAAATAAAAACACCCGGATAATATAGAGCGGGTTAATACAAACATTTTAAGACCAAAATGAAGAGTTTGACAGCAGCAGTTACTGAAAGAGGGGTGACGCTTTTTCAATAGAAAGTTCATTGGAGCCAGAATCGATAGAGCCGGAACCACGGTCATGCTCACTTCCTATCTGAAACGCAGCGGCAAGCAGGTTAGCTATGTCAATTTATAAATATACAGTCTATGACATCAAAGATAGCAGTTATAAACAAAAAATAATCACCCAAAGTAGGACAAACATGTTGAAGAAGACACTATTTATTCTCCACTAAACTGCCTTTAATTCACTGTAATCTTGGACTGAAAACCATATCTGTGGGCCAGTCTATTTCCTGGAAGAACGCCATTTCACTCCTATTCCTCTGCTCATAAATCTTTCGTATCCTGCGCTCTGTCTCCTCTCTTCCTGCAGCCTCATCCCTCTTTCCCCACATAAACACAGTGTAAATACTCTGAGGCAGAGTTACTTAAGCTGATGTTAAAGGGCCCAAATGGCTCCTGTCACAAACATTTAAGAGACAAAGACCACAGCCTCATCGCTCTGCTCCTCATCCAAAACTCACTCACTCAAAACACTCACTTTTTAAATGCTACTGAGGACTTCATTGAGGTTAAAGGGCCCAGATTAGCTGCATATTTATGATGATTTCTTCCTCAAACAGAAAATATTCCACCTTGTGATGTCATGTGGTAATTAAGGGTGTGCAAAAATATTTAAATACTGAAATATCAATATATCGTATCATGTGAAAAATCCCTCAGTCGTCCAGGTAGAATCCATGGCGAGGAGAAAATTCAGTTTGTCGACTGGACAAAAGTTAGTTTGGTTGAAGACGTTTCTCAGCTCATCCAATCTGCTTCTTCAGTTCTGGTCAGACGCTGGTGGACACTTCCTTATGTCTGTCTGCAGGGAGGAGCTAACTACACTGAAACTAACACACGTACTTGTTTACAGTTTCTGTTAGTTAGTTAGGCCACACTTCACAAGAGGATGAACCAACACAGATGAGAGCGCAGCAGTGGACCTCAGTCTGCCGTGCATCTCCACTTAAAAGCCACAGGCCACTCATTTGAGGACTGCGAGGTACAGATTTTAGCCAGAGAAAGTGGGAAGTGAAAGAAGCCATTTTTGTTAAGAAAGAGAATCCTTCTCTAGACAGAAATGGAGGCCTCAGACACCATCTATCTCCTATTTACAACTCCATCCTCAAACCTTATTCAAAACAAACAAGAGAACAACAGGTGTAGTCAGGTCAGGTCCAGAGGTGTGGAAGCTCCATTATGGCCATGAATTGTTCTGCTAATTAGACCCCACACCCTGTACAGGTCAATAGGCCGAACTAACAAACACAAACTGTAAACAAGTGTGTGTGTTAGTTTCAGAGTAGTTTCATTGTAGTTAGCTCCTCCTTACAGACAGATATAAGGAAGTGTCCACCAGCAAGAAGCAGCTTGGATGAGCTGCGAAACATCTTCAACCAAACTAACTTTTGTCCGGTCGACAAACTGAAATTTCTCCTCACCATGATATATCGTATCGTTTAATGTGATGATTGTAAGTTCACTGTATCGTATCGTGGCCTATTTATTGAGGTATGTATCGTATCGGCAACTTCTGAATGATACCCAGCCCTAGTGGTAACACAGGAGAAATGTTTGGATGATTTCAGCCCTGGAATTGCGTATCACTACTGAACAAAAGGTAAAAGGAGCTGTCCACTTGAAAATGACCGCTTCATGATATCACAACGTGGAACTAAGCATTTTGAGCTTTGGAGATGTAGACAGACATCATGTGATCAGCGGTAAAATGAAGACTGGAGACGTACGTGCCGTTTGGAATCATCCTGAATTTGGCGCCTCATCTCTTCTAATCACATGTTGATTAATCAAACATAACGGAACACTACAATGACATGGAGATGAAGAAAACAAGGCCATTTCCTAATTTTTCTTAGATTTTGTCAGACTTATTACTGCAAACAGAGCTCGCCAGAAGTTATTGTGAATAGAGTTCCTTTAGAGTTTCTTTAAGGTGGACTTTAGTGTTAATAATGTTACCTTCAATTCACATAGCTCATTTCCAAATACTTAAAACCTTTATTCTTCTGTCTGATAATCTGTGATAGCTACTAGGGATGTAACAATATCCGAAATATTGTGATATCGAATCGTTAAAAGTCTCATAATAATATCGTCTGCCATCACAATATATCGAATTACAAGTCTTTTTAGTTATGGTGCAGCAAGATAGGTACAAAAACAAAGGGAACTACAAAGACCATGATCCTCTGCTCCGTTTCAGTGCCAATTACATGAAGAAATAATTGTTACAAGCACTTTTAAATCTTAGTTCTTTGGAAGTCTTGCATTTTAAAAGGAAAAAGTAACATTTACAATTCTCCATAAAATATTGCAATAAATATCGAACTGTGAGATGTCTATTGTGAAAATATCATACCAAGAGATTATCATTTCATCGATTATGAAAAAAAAATAAAGATAAAAACAGTGCAAGTACAGTGCATATGAGGGAGTTGGTAAAAGCAAGATTTCAGGAATAATGATGTCTTGAAAGCTGGAGAATAAAGATCGCTCCAACATGCACAAAGCACTCATTTTGAGAGTGTAAATGAGAAGGGGAAACAATTATAACATGGTTGAGAGCTCTCAAAATCAATTTTACAATCTCTAACTCTCTCTAGACAGCCACATTTACAGAGCGCTATTATGCAAAATCAACTTTTTGGAGCTTTCCACCGTGTTATAACTCATCAAAACACGCCAGAAGAGGTTTTATCCGTCATCCATGCGTGTGTGAGTGCCGTCTCTCCAGAGCACTTTTCAACTCTCTTTACAGTTAGCAGTACAAGAACACATCTCTAGTACACGGCTCAGCCTATGTAACCCACGCTCCCACAAGGACATTTTTCATGAATATATTAAAGCAGGACATTAAACAATACACTGTAACTTCTCAAATCCGATGCAATGTGCAGTAGTTTCAAGGGATATAACAATAACATAAAATATCATGCTATCATATCATCAAAGTTCTCCCAATAATATCACGGACCATCACAATATATCGAATTACAAGTCTCTTTGCTTAAATGAAGAGTTATAATGCAGCAATAGCTAAAAAAAAAGACAGAGGGAACTACATAGACCATGATCCTTTGCTCCATTTCAGTGTAGACTACAAGAAGAAATAACAGTTCTAAGAACTTTTAAATCTTAGTTCTTTGGATTAAATCTTGTCAAGGCATTTTAAGAGGAGAAAGTAGCATATAAACAGTTTTGTTCACCTCCACAAAATATCACAATAAATATTGTACCATGAGATGTATATCATGATAATATCGTACTGAGAGATTTGGATGTTACATTTCTAATCATGAGCCTCCCCACCATATCGTGAGCTTTCCCACGATATCGCAATAAATATCGTACTGTAAGGTTCATACCGTGACGATATCGTATCGTGAGCCTTGGATATCGTTACACCAATAGTGGTTTCATTAGCAAGATGAATGTGATTATGGAAGGGAGACAGGATAATTTAACTGAAATTACTGTATTTTTCAGACTATAAAACGCACTTAAAATCCCTAAATTTTCTCAAAAATCAACAGTGCACTTTATAATCCGGTGCGTTTTATGTATTAATTCTGGTTTTGTTTACTGACTTCGAACCGATTTCATGTGGTACACGGCGCTCAAAAATCTGTCAAAATGTTTTAGTGCGACTTTGGTAAACTACAAAGCCGTACCACTTGATGGATTGTCGGAGCATTACAGCTACCATAGTCAGCAGCAGCGTGGTGTAAGTCGGACAGAAGCTGACCACATCAGCGCACAAGGAGTGAGCTGTTTTTTCAGCGCTTATAGTTTATGCAAATGAGCCATGTGGTTTTAAGTTTTGCTTCTGTAAAACGTAAACAAATGTGTCAAAGCTGCATTAAACACATTATTACTCAATGTATATTTGAGTCATCCTTGTAGGAAATAAAAAAACAAACTTAAATCCATCCACATTCACATTCATAATCCACATTCACCAAGACAGGGAGACAACGCATTTAGACATTTACACCACGATCTGCCAATGGATCGTGGATCGTCGTCCGTTTGTTTCACTTAATGCGCCTTTATGTATGAAAAACAGACGAGAGAATTCAACGAAAAAAAAGGTAATTAAACATTTTTGGACTTCATTTTCAGCAATTATAGCTTTGAAAACAATAAAAACTGGTGATCTGAATATGCGTTAACATTCAGTACCTCACAGAATTGTAATATCCACTCCTGAATCAATCTTTCAGCGTGAATTGAGCTAGGTTTGTGCTGGACAAATCCATATGTAATAATAATTCCATACAGGAACCAAGGAAAATTCACAATGTAAGTGATGAATAAATCCAATCTGAATCCTGATGAATATTCCAGGTCAAGTGGAATGTGGAGAATGGACAGGACTGACACTGTGACACGTGCAGTAAAAAAAATCACTTCTTAGGAGACAGAATATACGCAGCTCTGCTTAGATTTCATTATACATTCAAATAGGACACTGAGGTTGGAGCTTTAAAATAGACCTGGAGGACTTCAGGTCTCATTGTATTTTAAACATTCATCATCATCCTACTATATGAGTATTAATAATTTAAAAAGCACCACGTGTGTGCTAAAAGGTCAGCCTACATCTTTGCATTGACTGCACATTCTCCTTAATACAGACGGTGCAGACTTCAAGGTGCTTTCTTCTGGAAATTTGTGCATTTTAGGCGCTTTCAAAAAAATACCTTTAAGTTTTTTTTTAAATGAATTGTTTTTTTGTTTCAACAGTCAGGAACTTATAGAGATGCATTAGCCTTCTGTAATTTGATCAAAAAATTGTAAAAAGTTCAATCAACTCTGGACGTTGGGGCCTCAAAACATTTGCCAATAGATAAGAACTTTTAATCTGTTAGATATGAAAGCTTGTCAAGGGTTTCCTAACGGTCCTATACTACGCAAAAGTTTATTGCAATGGAGCAAGAATTACGAGTCATGTTAAGCCCCAAAAAAGTGCTTTTTCCAGGTCCTTGTGAAGAAGTCAAGGGGAAAAGCAGCGAAGCCAAAACTAAGGTGATTCTTGAAGATTCATTCCAGCGATGGCGGTTGAAGCAGACGCAGGGTCTAAAACTGACTCATGGTCGCCAAATTATTCTGGACAGGAAATTCTGCTTATTATGAAAACGTACTTTATTTCCAAGAGTTAGACAAACGTTTTTCAGGACAGAATGCGATTATCCTAGTTTGAAAACTTCAATTTTCAAGGCAAAAAGAAAGAGTCCGCTTGCTGCTGGTGTTGTAGTAGTAGCTAGTTATGCAATGAATCTGCGCCCAAAACAATTCCAGGTCTGTTTTGTGATGAGGAATTAGATTACCGTATTTTTCTCGGACTATAAGGTGCACTTAAAATCCTGCTTTAATTTTCTCAAAAATTGACAGTGCACCTTATAATCCAGTGCTTGCTACCAACACTGTATTAATTCTGGTTTACAAGTGCTTGCAGTGACCGGCTGAACCAATTTTGGCGTAAGGAGTAGGCGGGAGGAGGTGTTTCTACGTAAGCTGTAAGGGGGGGTGTCACGCATGCGCAACATTTGAAAAAGTACAAACTTTTTTTTTTAAACATCCTCTATACAACTTTAAGTCTTTTTTTAAGAAACTAAATTTATGTAATTGTGAAGTAGTTCGTATGAAACTAAAAATCAACCGTACACTCAAAAAAAAAAGTTGAAAAGTTGACTCTGTTCAAATATAAATGGTAATATTATACAGCGCTTTTCCACTTCCGTACACCTGTTGAGGCGAAGTGTCTTGCCCAAGGACACAACAACAGCATTCATCTGTGGGAGCTGGACCTGACCACTCAAACAATGATGTTGATGTTGATGTTGAAAGCAGGATTCAAACCGTCAACCTTTGGATCAGAGGTCAAACACTCACCCAAATATATTACTGAACTTGATTTTTTATTATTTTTTTTCCATATTTTATTTTGATTCCACCACACATTCCATTTTTTATTAATTAGGCAGTTTTATTGCTCAAAATCCTTACACTATTACTGTTATTCTACTTCCTACTCTTGACAGATCGGACGTGGAACAGCACAGTGACTGAGTGTTCCAAGTTTGATTTGTATGATTTGTATGGAAATGGAAAATCCTGACTTTATACATGATAATCACTATATCGACTTATCATTTCATATATGAAAGCCGGAACATGTATTTTGGAGCTCAGTATTTATCGTGAGTACAATTTCTGTGTAAAAGTGGTCAGATTTGGGGTATTTTTGTTGTAATACGATAAGATTTGGTAAGTGACTTCTATGAATCCGTGTGTCATTCGTTCATTCGTTTTTCAAAATAAAACTGAAAATAAGAAAAAGAAAAAACGACTATTTTCTTGATTATTTGTCTCCAAAACAAAAATGAAAAAACAGATAAAGATTTGTTTTTTTAGTTTTTATTTTGTATTTAAATGAATAATGGAAAAAAACGATAACTGCAGTTTCCCGTTGCTGTGTTTCTGGTCCCAGTGTGGGCCCAGTCTCAGTCCTGGCCTCAGTTCTGGCCTGGTCTTGATCTCAGTCCTGATCTCAGTCCTGGTCTCAGTCTCGGTCTCATTCCTGTTCTGGTCCTGGTCTGGTCCTGGTCTGGTCCTGGTCTGGTCCCGGTTTCAGTCCCGGTCTCAGTCCTGGTTCTAATCCCGGTCTGGTCCCGGTCTGGTCCTGGTCTCAGTCCTGATCACCCAACCTGGTTCACCCTACAGTCTACTTGGGCACACCTCCGGGCCTGTCCCAACACTCCTGGTCCTGGTTAGTCCTGGTTCAGTCCGTATGCGGCGCAAAAGTCCGGCATTGCAGTTTAAGTCACGGAAAAAGGAAATGCTCGCTATCCATTTTTTTCATTATTCATCTAAAGCAGGGGTGGGCAAACTTTTTGACTTGAGGGCCACAAAGGGTTCTAAAATTTGATGGAAGGGCCGAACCAAGAGCAGATGGATGGAGTTTTTTGGCAATCCACCTCATAAGAGAAAAAATAACATGGGATATGTAGAAACTATGTCCCATGTTCTTAAAATATCCCATAATTGAAAATCATTACAAAGCTCAACAACAAAATATCTGTCTTTCAAGTCCCACGGTATTTATTATTTATTGAAATGAGTTTGAAAAACACTGAAAATTATTATTATTATTATTGTTCTTGAAGGTCGGCGGGCCGGATTAAGAAGATTAAAGGGCCGCATATGGCCCCCGGGCCGTAGTTTGCCCACCCCTGATCTAAAGGTTGTATAAAGGATTTTTTAAGGGAAGTGAAATACAGCGACAGTCCTTTTTCAAATGTTGTGAATGCGTGACACCACCTTCCTCCTCCACAGCTCCTTCAGTAGAAACATCTCCTCCTGCCTCCTTACTCTAGAAATCACGCTTGTTTTCATCCAGTGCGTGTTCAGAATTACTGACAAAATTACTGACGTGTTAAAGTTTTTAGACCCTTCGTCTGCTTCACTCGCACCATCGCTGGAGGGAATCTCCAAGAATCACCTCAGTTTTGTCTTTGCTCCTTTTTCCCCTTCTCTTCTTCTTTCAGCGACCTCAAAAACTGACTTTCTTTTGCGGCGAACTGGTTGTGGATTCTTGTCCGCTATCGCAACAAACTTTGTGCGAATTGCTCTTTATCTACTGGCTCGCTACGTCCACAGTTGATAGATTTTCATTCTGCGTCTCTGTAATGGTATTTTAAACTTTCAATGACAATTAAAAAAAAATATATAAAAATCCTCCATACAACCTTTAAACACAAAATCAAAAACTGAAAAAAAAAAAAAAATCGTTATCTGTTCTTTTCATTTTGGTTTTGGAGACAAATAATGAAGAAAATTGTTGTTTTTTTCATTTTGTTATTTTCAATTTTATTTTGAAAAGCGAATGAACGAATGATACACGGATTTCTATGGCTCATTATTTGTACAATCTGTTATTTATTGCAGCTCAGGCCTTTTTAATGATACTGTTTATTTTGTTATTGTGTCAGTAGCATAAAATAGTTTCAGTATTCTCGTTTATAGCAATTTATCATGCTTCAAAATCTGCTATCATGTCAGGCCTATGGTTTTGATAAAAGCTGAACTGGGCAGAGCAATATAGACTCCAGTGGGCTCAGATCAGCCCTTGTACGGGAGAATGTGCAGGTGCAGCAGATGGAGAGCACGCTTGGCTTACAGGTCCAGTAGAAAAGGCTTAATGGAGGTGAAAAGCGCTGTGTGTGTGTGAGTGACCGCTGGGCTTACGTCCTTCAGCTTTTTCCATCAGGAGGAACTAAAAGGGGCTCAGCTGCTGTTGTGTGGGTCTGACCTCAAAACACAGCGCTCCTCTCAAGTGATTAGGGCCAAAAACAGGCTCCTGACCAACAACTATAGAGCTGTGATTGGACCCAAATGCTCAACAAGTGCTGGACAAATGGCTGGATGTAAAGTTTAAATGTGCACTGTGTAAAATTTCTGGCGGAGTGTCCATCGAATGTCTGCATGGAGATGTTTAACAGTGTGGTATTAAACATTTCTATCTCCATGGACCCAAACCAGACCAAGTTACAGGTCAGATCTGTGGAGAGGCAACCCCACTCACAGTCAGAATGTCTGTTTTTTTTTATTTTTTTATTGAATAAATGTTAGACAGAGCTGTTTAATGTCATATGCAATGACATCTGTACATGCACATTTTAGAAGATATTGTTGACAATGACAATTTTAGAAGATAAATGATGAATTTGGAATCTTGTATAAATGGAAATTAGAATGAATGCATTTTGATTGTTTTAAATCTTTAATGATGAACTGGATAGTGCACTGTAAAAAAAAAAAAAAAAAAAAAAAAAAACTACTGTGAAGTTTACATAAAATACCTACAGAAATGTAGCCTGATTCATCAGCTGGTTTCACTTAGTAGAAACTGTCTGACCTCACAGCATTAGTATTTGTTCGCTCAACGATAGGCAGGTACTTTTTATCATTTAACCAATCTCTGGTATTTGGTCGTGACATATGTAATGCGTCGCTAACAGGGCTAACTGGTATATTAAGCTTTTCCCAAATCCCGTAGGAAGAATGACAATAACGTCTTTCCCCTTGATAAAATTCACCAAACATTCTCTTTGTTCCAGCTTTAAATCCTCAATCTCGGGAATCGTTGACAACACAGAATATATGGCTGATTGGCTGGTGCCTGAACTTGCACTTCCGGGGTTTTTGCAAACTGTCTAGTGCAGGGGTGTCAAACTCATTTTGGTCTGGGGGCCGTATCCAACCTACTTTGATCCCAAAGGGGCCGGATCAGAAAACTCATGTCATATAAACCCCAAAAATAACAATAAATTCAAATATTTGTGCAGAGAAACACAAATCTATTACAGAAATCTTTTTTTAAATTGATGAACTCTTTCTTTTACAAAATATTATTATGAATATATTATGAACAACCTGAAACTTTAAGAAAAATACAATTTCAACACAATGTTTTAATATGAACTTGTTTAACATTAACTTGTATAAATAGGAATAAGTCAATTTTTCTTGGTAAATCCTGCACGCGACGTCCACTTTTCTCATTTTTGACATTTTTCTGATGAGGGTGTCACAGTCAACAGTCAAAACGATCGTCCTTTAAGAGCATTTGGAAAGAGACAAGTCTTCATTTGTGCTGCTCTGGTGGGAGGGGCCACGTACAGAGACGCTGGAGATGCTGCTATGCTCAGCACCGCAGAAAATTAACAATATTTTAATAAAAAATTAAATTAAAATATTTTTAGTAGAAAATCAGCCGAGGGCCAGATTAAAGGTCTTGGAGGGCCGGATCTGGCCCCCGGGCCGCATGTTTGACACCTGTGGTCTAGTGTATTCTGATTCCTGACCTAGTCGCTGGAGGGAAATGAAACTGAGTGGAGGCACTAGGTGGCGCATCCTAACAGAAATGCATGATAAAATAAAAAAAAGATATGATTTTTGTAAACTAATAAACACAATGTTAATGTGGTATTTATAAAAATGAATATGTGATTATAATCAAATTTATTTAAGATTATCATTTGGTGTAATAAAAACATAGAAACACTGTAATACTTATAACAAATCAGTTATATTAATTAAACGTTCAAATATTGTATTATATGTAACTGGTTGTTTTAAGGAGACACTGTTACTGATGAAATGTTGCTAGAGTTGGTCAAATGTAAATAGTTTCTTTAATGTATTTTGTACCCACCCAAAGGAACTGCAGATGGAAAGAAGCTTGTGGCTAAATCTGGCACAGAGCATCTTTTCTTTCTAAGATTAATGTTTTCTGTGCACCGTCCTTGTTTTAAATAAATAAAATAAGAATCATAATAATCTCCATGGAGACAAGCTTTTGATGGACCCTCCACCACAAATTATACATAGAAAGACTTTTTAATGATTTTTTAATTTATTTTTTTTTAAATAAACAAATCAATGTTCTTCTGGTACATCGTGACCTGCAGCTAATAGTGCTGTTTATTTTCATTATAACATTATCACCACTGTACACTTCATCATTTCCGCATTACCTCCGTTATTAAACTATTAAAGCTCTCCCTGTCACAATAACACATCCATATATATTTACTCAAGTCCTCTTTGACAAAAAAAAAAACAAACAAAAAAAAACTCTGGGTCACATTTTCACAGATTTGACCTAAAGCTTGACCTGGCAGCATAACCCGCTTGTCTTGAAATAAGTTTAATGTGATTCAGTGAACACTCCAGGCAAATCAGTAGCATCTCCATGGAAACAAGCAGGTAGCGTGATCTCCACCTGAAACATTTCATACTGCGCCTCTCACACACAAAGCCTTATCCGGTCACTGCTCCTGCCCTGTCTGACCCTGTCACAGCGGAGTGTGAGCGCAGTCCCCTCTGGTCTCTCTGTCAGGGACAATTAAACACGTTGGACATTAAGGTGTTAATCACAGGAGGGTGCGAGTTACAGGAGACATGATACTAATAATAAGACCACGAGCTACATACATACATAGTTTATACTCTGTGGGCTGTATCTTGCCCATGGTCTTAAAGCAGTGTGAGGGCTGTGAGGGTGCAAATGAACCCCAGTATAGCTGTAGGTCTATAGTCATGTCCCTGCACAGCGGACTCATTTTGATCTTATATAATATATACAGTATATCCATACTGGGGCAAGATACATTTTGCTCAAATACAAAAATAAATAAATAAAAACAGGTACAGGCCCTTTAATCTTTTGTTCAGCTTTGTCCTGATGTAGGCATAGTATGGTTTATTATTAGTTTTAGTACAATATACAGTTTTTAATTAGTGAGAGAGAGCAGCATTTGAAGGCAGGTTCTTGCTGTGTTACATGCATTTAAAGGAGCATTATGTAACTTTTCTGAAGCCACCTGCTTTTCTCCACAGAGATGTTATAGTTTTGCCTGTAATGTTACCCTTGCATTTTGTTCTGTTATATTTGTTTGTATTTATATAAGAAACAGAAAAATCATCTTGTTTCTGTGAACGGGCCCCTCCTCAGATCTGACGTGTAAACTGGTCTGGTGGTGTCCCCTGTCTCCATGGAGATAGGGTCTATGTCATCATTCTCAGAAGCTGTATATGCTATTAATTCCTTGTATTATATGTCAATGCTAAACACATGAGAGACAGTTGTTGTTTCCATAAAGACACTAACCAGTTTCACCAGCTGCCTCATTATATTAGTGCAGCTGTGGCTCACTTGCAGCTCACTGCCTGCGTGTGAGTTTCATTTATGCATCAGCGATTCTGTACAAATATCTCTGTGTGTTTTGTTTTTGTGTTTTTGACAAGCATTGTGAAAGCGACGCCTCCAGACTGCACCCAGTCCAACTGCAGCTCCAGTGTGGGACCGGTTTATATGTTCACTTGTGAACACGAGCTCTGCTCTTGTGTCACTGTCTTGGAAAAGGAATGAATCCAGAGCCACAGCACCTCCACCTGTGCCAGTGCACTGCACGTGTGAGCTCTGAGCTCCTCTCCATGTTTTAATGATACAGAATACTCAGGGCCACAGGACCAGAGCTGCACCGTGTGCAGTCTGAGCCTGGGGTGCTAAGATTTGTGATTTATACTTTCATAATAGGATTATGTTAAAAAGTTCATATTTTAAATGTCTTATATTATGCAAAATTGACTCTCGTGAGCTCTGAGTCACGTTAGATGGCGTTAATGTGATTAAGTGAGATTCAGGAGCTGGACCACGCCTCAGCCTCCTCTCCAGCCAACCGCAGCTTATCTCAACATCGTCTTCAATTACCCAAAAGCCCTATTTATACAACCTATCCCGACAACAGCGTCTGCATCAGCTCCCTTGACCCCCTCCCTCCCATCCAGGTCTTTAGCCCATCCTTCAGTCCAAAGACGTCCTCTTCAAAGGGGGGAGGGGGGGGGTGATCATTTTAGACTGGAGATTATACCCCCACCCTGAATCTCCCCCCCAGCCATCACATCTATTCACCGTCCATAAACATCTTTATCATATTCCATTGTTGCAATGTGCTCCTTGCATGTGAAAATGTTGTTACCTCATCAAGGCCATACTCAAAGTTGTGTTTTGTTTGATTCACACATGTTTGAGATATTCTTTATTATTAGTCTGTCTACATCTCCAAAGCTCAAAATGCTCTTTTACCTTTAGTTCAGAAGAGACTGGAAATTCTGGCTGAAATTATCCAAATGATTCTAGTGAAAGTGTATGGAGTTTAAAAACACATTGGAGTCTTGTATTAGTTGTGTTAGGTTTATGTTTGATGAGGAGTGAGGAAACTATTTTTATATACAGTCTGTGGTTTTCATATGTGCCCCTTGATGAAAAAAAAAAAAAGTTTGGACACCCCTGGATTACACAGGCACTGGTCTGCATGGTAATATAAAACTAAGTACTATGATTTAAAGGTGCATTGTGTAACTTTCCTGGCGGAGGATCTGTCAGAGGCTTTTCTTTTTTTTTTTCATGGGGATGTTGGTGTTTTGTCTAGAATGTTTCTTTCACAGCATGGTATTAAATATATTTTTGAGCTGTAAAACCACCTGTAATTGAATAAATGTAAAGTAGAGCTGTTTAATGTCACACTGTGGAACATTCCATAGAAACACGCAGGTGACGGACCCCAAACCAAACAGTTACACAATGTACCTTTAATATTGTCTAAATAAATAGTGCCTTTTATACCATATCATACCAACTATATTTATAAAGCACTTGGCCAAACACAGAATACACAAGGCCCTAACATGATACACAATACACGCACAATACAACTACTAAACAACATAGCAAACAATATAATTTTTGGACTATAAATCCAACTTTTTTTCATGGTTTGGGTGTTTCCTGTGACTTACTCCAGTGCCACTTATATATTAAAATGTTCACACTGAAGCGGTGAGAGGCTCTAGTCTTGTGTGTGAGTATCTGCTGCTCCTGTTCCTCCTGTACCACTGTCACTTCACTCTACTGCGCATGTCTCCTGCAGAAAGAGCCTCTGTTCTGTCTGTATCATGTCAGTCGATCGCAACATTACTTCTGTATCAACTTAATCAAACTTACAGTATAAAGATGAACGAGAAGACTGAACACAAATGCTCCCAAAAAGAAAATCACATTTTGCAGATTACAAGCTGCAAGTTGTGAAATCTGCAGCCGAAAATGGTAATCGAACAGAAGAAAGAAAGTTTGGAGTGAGAAACTTGTGACGCCGGGAGGATGCACCATGCAACTTTCCTGAAGTCACTGGATGGATGGACAAAGCCTGGACTTCAGTGACACCGAAACCATCCTGTCCAGATTCAGAAAGACCCGAATAATTCTAACTGGAACTGATGCTGAGTCTGACCACAGGAAGCGGCGCTCCATTTACCTCCGGAGGTCATGGAGTCGCTCAGAACTGACACTGAGGATGAAGAATTTAATGGATTTAGTGATTTGGAGTGAGATGGAGAGTTTGTTAAACTTGTTCTGTTCTGTTGTTTATGCTAGAGTTATCTGAAGAACTGTTCATATGTGACGTTAACAGCCTAACTTGCCTTTCAAGATGAGATGTCGGTTCCTGGTCTTTGGTTTTATAAAATATATCTCCCCAAAAAAGTGCGACTTACACTCCAGAGCAACTTATAGTCCGAAAAATAAGGTACTCAACAATCATCATGGTATCTGAATCAGTATTGAGGTTCGAGAATCACCACTAGAAAAGTTGCACAACACAGTACACAAATAGTTCATTGTATATTGCGTATATTACTTGTGTCCAGGGGGTGAATTCCAATAAAAATAGACTTAATAAAAGCATAGACCGGTCCGCCCACAGGCTCCAATTCCCCATCTCTCTGCGCACTCTTTCATCTGTCTCCTGTCTTTCTTGTCCTCCACTGCGCCTCTATGTCTATTACTGCTTTTCTCTGTATTTCTGCCTCACATGTGTTTCAATGTGACCCCTCTATCGCCCGCGGCAACCAGTGGGACAGGAGCCGAGCATGCTTTTAGAGAAACACGCAGCCTTCAGTAATGGAAGCCTTTGGTCTCTTAATAGTAGCACCCCGTCCTCATAAGGAAGCTGCTTTTAAGCTAATGGTTATGGCACGGTTAAATACGTAACTGAAGATATTACTACAGTGTGGATAGGAGACGAGAGGGAGTGTTCACAAATAGTCAGCCAATCGTCAACAGCTAATGTTTTTTCAAGGTTGAATAATGCGTTTTAATACCTGATTGTCCCATTTGTGGTGCCGCTGAAATGTATAAGCAGCTCCTGAGGTCAAAATAAGTCCAGTGCGTGCTGTCTGTATCTAATTAGAAAGCATCTTATTACTTCATTACTTAATCGGTAAATAGTCCAATTTAGTTCCCAAAGTTGGCTTTAGAGTTTGTATTTGGGCCCGGTCAAGCAGAAGTATTCAGCAAGGCCAAAAATTCAAGTTAATGCATCTGATATAAAAATGTATTCAACAGATACATATGTACTCTAGTTTATGAAACTGTTTACCTTTTTTCTGTACCATTTTTGGTTCTAAAGTTACATACGTTTTAAACAGACCATGTATGAAACATGGAACAAAAATTATTTCCCAAATTTCTAAGACCTGCAAATCATGTAAATAAATCGATGTATTTCATCATATCTTGTGTTATTCAGTCTCTGAACTGTTGATGAAGGTACATGATTTTTCCAAAAAAAAAAATATTTAAAATGATAAAAATTTGCTTGGAAGGACTGATATATTTTATAGAAATAGTTTCCTTTTCATTTTTTTTTGCCAAGCGATAATGAGGTCTGACTTTTTAGGCGACGATGGTTTTGTGATGCAAATGTATCACTCTTTTGAACACATTGTTTTGAGAAGAAAAACATTTTATTATACAGTCCCCAGCCAACTTGCCGGACTACTTTCATCAGCACCGAAAACAGCCAGTATCTCAGTTCACCGGACGCTGTCGGGGGTAAGTCAGTGTGGATGAACGACACTGCTCACGGGGATGACATACAGATTTATGTCAAAAATCCCGAACTATCCCTTTAATAAACAAAACAAATCTGCTGACTTCCATGTTAGAAAACTATGTTGTCCAATGGGAGCTGACGACGGCTTAAACATCACAATAAAGAGTCAGCAGCTCCAACGGAGAGCTGCACGTCACACTAATGAGTAGCAGATTAATTTTTATTTTTTTTTATTTGTATCAAAATGACGATGTGACAAAATCCTACATGTATCAGAGATTAAGAAAATAAAACTGGAGAACAAAGTACAAAGATGTGGGCGTGGACCAGGGATGGTGAAAATAGGAGTTGAACAGGAAAATGGTGAAGGTAAAGAACTACAACATTTTTAAAAGCTCTAAAAAGTGGATCTTGCAGAAAAGGTACTGCTTTAAGGCCATTTCATTAGTAGTTATTAAAGATTCCTTGCAGTAAAAGCAGTCAGAATGTGATACTGTGTTGTGCCTGATGAGTCTGAGCTCGCCGTCTCCGCTCTGAATAATGCAGTTATATTTTCCACGTCAAATTATGAGTACAAAAAGTTTTCGAAAGTGGAAAAGGGCATCTTCTTTTCAGATGCTAATTCATGGCCAGGAGAGCTGTATTACTAAATCTTCTGTAAGTCTCCGCGGCTATTGTTTCTGGAAGATTATCTGACTCCCGGCGTGATGGTTTGCACTTCACTTGGCATATAGGGTCCTTTCTAATACCAGACGTTTATCCAGGCTCGGAGCAACAATTTACAAGAAAAAAAAAACATATTATTTTTTATTATGACACAAAGTAGAGGAGGTAGTTTATACGTACCCAGTCTCGTCTTATTTAAAGGTTCTGATTTTACTCACAAGACAAGACAAAACACGAGATTGGGTCCACGAAAACGAGACAAAACGAGATTTTGACATCATTTCTAATCGGTAAATAGTCGATTTTGTTCCCAAAGTTGGTTTTAGAATTTGTATTTACTTCATTGAATATTTTTGTGGACATTCAAGCAGTGCTTTTTGGAACTACGGCATCTCAAAAGATGCAGCTCGCCCTTTGCACTTGACCCTTTTTTGTCCAATCCAAATGGGAAATAAAATCTCACGAGATCATTTTCCTCATACAATTGCACAGTTAGCATGCTAGTTGTTGT
>NW_026571018.1:34487784-34540284 GCF_026225935.1 Boleophthalmus pectinirostris | reverse complement strand
GAGGAGGTCGGCTCGGCGGCTGCGCTCCGGGTTTATTCCTGGTTTAGTCCTGGTTTAGACCTGGTCCAGTGCTGGTGTAGTCCTGGCAATCGGCTCGGTGGTTGCGGTGTGTATATATTTATACTAATTACACTGGTTCAGTCCTGGTTTAGACCTGGTTAAGTCCTGGTCCAGTCCTGGTGTAGTTCCGGCGATCGGCTCTGCGGTTGTGGCATGTATATATTCATAATCCACTAATGACACGGCGTAGGTTCAGTCCTGGTTTAGTCCTGAACTACTGGGCTGTCGGACTAATGGACTGACCCCGGTTTATCACAAGCCCGGGCGAGTAACGAGTGGAATGTTAACGGGTCCGGGCAGGTGCGGGTTTAACTTTGATATATGATGCTGTACTACGAAAGGGCAGGCGGGTGAGGGTCTCCAAAAACGGACCCGTGCGGGACTCCCACGGTTGTAGCCATAGACAATACCTCCAGATCTCAAAATGCTCCGTTACACCTTTTGATGTCACGCAGTGGTAGTTTTCAAGTTAACGACTCTGTTTTACCTTTAGTGTAGCTGATGATAAAGTGAGTATACTGTATTTATTTTCATGGTAATAGGTCAGA
The DNA here is from genome assembly GCF_026225935.1 of Boleophthalmus pectinirostris. NCBI lineage: Eukaryota > Metazoa > Chordata > Actinopteri > Gobiiformes > Gobiidae > Boleophthalmus > Boleophthalmus pectinirostris. Next base: position 34,539,676 of record NW_026571018.1, on the reverse strand, counting down.
AAATGAGTATTACTCTGTTGTTCAAATATTAAGACGTGTCAGAACACCACTGTTATTCATTTTCACATATTTCATTTGTAAAAGTATTTAGCTTTATGAGTCATGTGACCTTTTACTTTGCCCCAGAAGTACACAGAGAGTGAGAAATGGTATCCGCGAAAGAGAGAAAAAGAAGATGGAGAGAAACACAGAAAAGCAAATGGGTAAAGAAAAGACGTCAAACTTAAAGAAGTTGTACAGGCGAATATTGTTTTGTATTTTGTATTTATTTAAAAGGTTTTGTGTGTAAAGTTGGACCATTTTCTCCATCTGTCTGTTTTAGTTTTCACGCTGTTCACAGTGTTCATGGAGCTGAAGGTGAACGAGAATAAATATTGACACAAATGATCATCAGTACGGAGCGTGAAGTCCATTTATTTGCAAAGAAAACCAGAGTAGCTAAATTTAGTTCAGAAAAGATTTGCAATTCCAGGTCTAAAATCATCTGAATGATTCTAGTGAAGGTGTTTGGACTTTAAAAACAGAGTGGAGTCTTTCTTGTATTTCCACATGACATCACAAGGTGGAACAGTGTTTTCAGTTTGAGAGACAAATCCCATTCTTGTTTAGAGTCCGTGATTAGACCTGGTTTAAGATGCAAAAGTGTTCATTATTTTTTATTTTCATTGTACAGCTCAATATTGATCTAAAACCACAATATAATAAAACGGGGATCATTAGCTCCACGTTCAAAACCACAAAATAGATGCACACCTGCTCAAATATGCCTCCATCTTTCAAAGCACGACTTAAGTTAATGGGAACTCGTTATAACATGATTAAAAACTCATAAAAGTCAATTCTGCATAAAACTTAAATACATATTTCAATTTGGCAACATTAGAAAAGATGGATGTTATAATGTTTGTTTTCTCATCACAAACAGATCTGGAGTTGTGTTTTGTTTCATTCACACATGTTTAACACACAAACCCTGCAGATTTAGGCTGAGTTCTTCTCTCTGACACAAAACACTCTTTGTTCCACCTTGTGATGTCATGTGGTGATACAGGAAGTGCTCCAATGTGTGTGTTTAAACTGCCACACACCTTCATTAGAATCAGATGGATAATTTCAGAGCTGTAATTGACAATCTCTAATGAACAAAAGGTAAAAGGAGCTGTTAACTTTCAGTTAATGACATCACAAGGTGGAACAGAGCATTTTGAGCTTTGGAGTAGAGATGGGCTATTTTTTCATCCGCAACCGCGACACAAAACTCATCATCCGCCCGCTGTCCATTTTGCACCGAAGGTTTTCAAAACTGCACCCGCCCGCCATCCGCCGATTGATTTTAGATTTTAGAACAATCATACAGCAAACAAACTAAGGAGCCTCGATAAAAATGCAAACTATAGCTCATTCATTCCAAAATTCGCTCAGCGTGTTTGTTCACATTCTTAATTGTCCGTAACAACCCCAAACTTACCTGGTTTTCTTGGGCAGCTAATTAACTGACAATGTTTTCCGACGAGGCTATTTTTGAACCTTCTTGCCTTCATGTTGGATGTTGTTACATTCTGAACATTCTGCCATTGCCCGATGTTATTTCAAAGTCATAGCCTCACTCCATCGGTCTTTCTTTAAGTTTTAAAATACCCCGAGTGGCAAAATATATCTGATATCGAAACTAAAAAAATGCATAACTAAATAAATATGGCCCTATAGCCACTTACGTGTTGGCAAACAGCTGAAATAAATTAGAAATAATAAAATAAACTGCATATAATATGTGCCTCGTAAACCTTAGGCATCAATAACCCGACACAACCTTAACCTTCAGAACATAAAACGAGGTCAAATGGGCTAATTAAGGACATGACGTACACTTCATACTACAAGCATAAACAATGACATTCGTCTTTTCAGATGTACGTAACAATACTAACAATAACTTTTTTTAAAAAATTAAAATATAATTTTTCGTCACGTCATCCGCCCGACCCGCGGATTAACCACGGATACCGCGGTTGTAACCGCAATCCGCGCATCTCTACTTTGGAGACATAGACAGACTAATAATAAAAGGTTATTAAAATATGTGTGAATGAAACAAAACACAACTCCATGTTTGTTTTTTAGGAGGTAACAGCATTATAACATGACTTAAAGTGTCTATGACAAGTTAAACTACTCATTTTACTAAAAGATAGTAACAATCTCACTTGTTTTCCCAATCTAGCCATATTTTTGGTTTAAAATTGTACTTCTTGGTTGGAAATCATTAGCCAGGCTGGTGACACCTAGTGCCTCAGCTCAATTTCATTTCGGAAAACACTAGACGGTTTGTGAGAACCCGGAAGTTGTAGACTGCGCACCGGCCAATCAGTGAAGAGCTGTGAAGCCATGACGTCAAACTCAAACGCCTGTCTGGGTCCCTTTTGTGGTAGACAGACATTCTGTGTTGGCAACGATTCCCGAGATCGAGGATTTAAAGCCAGAACAAAGAGAATGTTTGGTGAATTTTATCAAGGGGAAAGACGTTATTGCCCTTCTTCCTATGGGATTTGGACCCAATAGCAGCGATTGGTTAAATTAAAAAAGTACCTGCCTACCACAGAGCGAATGAATCCTAACACTGCGAGGTCAGACGGTTTACAGGAAGTGAAACCAGCTGATGAATCAGACTAGGAAATCGTGACATCACACCAAGGAATTCCATAACTGTTACCAGGCAAAACTCCTCCTAATGTACACAAAAATGATTATCTGACACAAACACATCTAAGAAAACATCTTTATTTTCAGTGGTGGATGAACTACTCAATTTTGTTACTTAAGTAATAGTATAGATTACACAAGTAAAAGTAAAAGTATCAAGTACCTGTTTAAAAATGCAGTTTAAGAGTAAAAAGTGAATGTATTTTGCAGACATTTAGAACAATTAAAGCATCAAATGTGGTGATTTTGATCAAGAATTTCAGAAGAAGTGATTCAATTCACTTCTTTTTTCTAGCTGTTTTTGTGTATTTAGTTTGCTCATAAATGAGATGTTCACTCAGATTAAATGTGCTAAAAATGTCTCAGCCTTTTCAGCAGGTCCAATCCATACAGAAAAGTACTTTTTATTTTTCAGTCCCGATCTGAAATGTAGTAGAGTAGAAAGTACAGATACATGCTCTCAAAAGTAGTGAAGTAAAATCAAAAAGTATCCACTGTAAATGTACTTAAGTAAAGTACAGATACCTAAAAAGTGTACTGAAGTACTTTTCATTTTGTACTTACATTCCACCACTGTTTAGTTTGTTGGATTAAATGTGTTCCTTAGTGTAAAATGTGGAAAACTTTTGGACAGAATTCTCCCTATTATAATGTCATCAGTGTGTTTAGAACTCACTCTATTTTCTATCATTTACAACACATTTTTCAACTTTTCTTCACAAATTGCTTCTTGATTTGTGTTAAACTATCATTTATATTTTCATTTATGTTATAATCCCACCAAATGAAGTCAAAATTAGAGAATCATAACACTCTGTCATACACACTTTAAAACTCATAAGAGCCAATCCACCCCGGCAGTAGCATTATTAGAAGCAAAGCCTGCAAGTAGCAACAAATGAGACGAAAAATATCTTTTGAGTTTTGATTTACCGCTGCCTTAAAATGTAACTCCATCAAATGGTGCAAATCAGATCCACCTTGTTACAACATAAGGAGAAAGTAAGTAGGGACGGCATGGGGCTTCTCTGATATGCACTGCTCCAAAAAATTAAAGGAACACTTTGAAAACACATCAGAGCGAGAGGCTCTAGTCTTGTGTGTCAGTATCTGCTTCTCCTGTTCCTCCTTGCAGAAAGAGCCTCTATCCTGTCTGTATCATGTCAGTTGATCGCACCATTACTTCTGCACTACTGAAAATTTAACATTTAAACAAACTTATAAAGACGACTGAGAAGACTGAACACTAATGCCCCCAAAAACAAACAAACATCATATTTTGCAGATTACAAACTGCAAGTCGAAATCTGCAGCTGAAAATTGTAATCGAGCAGCAGAAAGAAAGTTTGGAGTGAGTGAGAAACTTGTGACACCGGGAGGATGCACCATGAAATTTTCCTGAAGTCGTTGGATGAATGGACAAAGCCTGGACTTCAGTGACACCGAAACCATCCTGTCAGGATTCAGAAAGACCCGAATAATTCTAACTGGAACTGATGTTGAGTCTGACAACAGCTACTACTCAGAGCAAGTGGCGCTCTGTTTACCTCCGGAGGTCGTGGAGTTGCTCAGAAGTGACACCGAGGATGAAGAATTGAATGGATTTAGTGATTTGCAGTGAGATGGAGAGTTTGTTCAACTTGTTCTGTTCTGTTGTTTATGTTATAGTTTATCTGAAGAACTGTTCATATGTGACGTTAACAGTCTGTTGTTCTCTCTTCTGTTGTTTTTACTAGAACTTGACTTTCAACATGAAATATTGGTTCCTAGTCTCTGAGTTAATAAATTAAATTTCCACCAAATAGTGTGACTTGTATATGTTTTTTGCTTCTTCATTACGCATTTTTTGTCTAGTGTGGCTTATACTCTGGAGCAACTTATAGTCCAAAAAATACTGTTATTTCCATTAAAAGAAGTGGCATCCTTTTGTTCCTAAGACATTATCCTGTCCATACAATGTCTTAGGAACAAAAGGATGCCACCTCTTTTAATGGAAATAACTTTTTCAGCACATTGAGATCTGATGTGTTTTTAAAGTGTTCCTTTAGTTTTTGAGGGCAGTGTATAAAGAGTGTACATATACTGTAATTATGTCACTATTACCCTGTTGTTTGTTTGTTTTTCCTACAAACTTAAACTGTAAAAACTATTTAAATATTTCTTCAGTCATTTAAATCATTGTATTATTGATGAAAAAGAACATTAAAACTAAGTAGAAAAAAAAAAGTGAAATCATCATTTTTGTTCATGTAAGTAACCACATGACCACATAATAAACCGTCTGTTACATAAGGGCCTTTGGGAGCTGCACTATCTATTCTTTTTTATAAGAAATCATTTCTATTAAAGGGCCATTAAGACATTGCTCTCTGTAGTGCCGTCAGAAAAGCGTAGAGATGAATAGGACGTGTGTGACGGCTCAACTTCACAAAATCCAAATGCATTACCGAGATTACATAACATCAGCTCAAAAAGGGCTCAAACGGACTTCTTTCAGGGACCCCTTTTATTTCTTACATTATATGAAGACAAACTTACATCATGGACTCTTCCCAGCGTCACCTTGAGGCACGTCTCTGTACTGTGTTTTGAAGACATGTTTCGCTGTTTTAGACAATTCAGAAAGAACGATTGTATGATGCAGAACACTTATGTAAGATATTTCAAGTTAGAAGTTGACGGTCGTGTCCATGTGTTTCCCCTAAAGCTATTTACATTTAAAAGCGCTGAATTAAGACTCAGCTAACAATAACTCTGATTATTCACCCAGACAAATGAGTTCTTCTACGAGGGATGGGACAAGATCTCGTGCCACAAGATCTCAACACGAAATTTACACCAGATTACGCACGCATACTAAAAAGTTTGTGAGATTTCTTCCTCGTGTTTTTAGAGTACTGGTGAGTAATATTTTTTGAGAATGTGTAGTCCCCAAAAGCAATATTAAAAGAAATATTAAATCAAGTAAATCAATAATGGTGAGTCTAAAATTGGGAACTGAATTGCACGATGTATTTATTTAAGCCTAAATAATGTCGTCATGTCTCGTTCTCCTAGGTCCAATCTCGTGTCTCGTCTCGTCTCGTCTTGCGGAAACTATGGCTCATCCCACCTCGAATTTCTACTAAACAGATTTTTCAAAATATATATATATATATATATATACAGTATAATAGAGCTAAGTGAAGACTGAACTACGCTGCCCGCAGTAACATCATGTCTGGTCAAAAATGAGTTACCGTATTTTTCGGACTATAAGGTGCACCGGATTATAAGGCGCAATATCAATAATGTTGAATTGTCTCGTTTATTTTCATACATAAGTTGCACCGGATTATAAGGCGCATTAAGTGAAACAAACGGACGACACTTGAGACTGATCCTTAGTCCAGGCGTCCTTGATCCATCGGCAGATCGTCGCATAACTCACCCAGCATTACCTCCCTGTCTTGGTGAATGTGTATTATGAATGTGAATGTGGGTGGATCATTTAAGTTTGTTTTTTATTTCCTACAAGGACGATTCAAATATAAATTGAGTAATAATGTGTTGACCTATGGTCATGAGCTCTTGGTAGTGACCGAAGGACGAGATCGCGGATACAAGCGCTTGAAATGGGTTTCCTCCGCAGGGTGGCTGGGCGCTCCCTTAGAGATAGGGTGAGGAGCTCAGTCACACGGGAGGAGCTCGGAGTAGAGCCGCTGCTCCTCCACGTCGAGAGGAGCCAGTTGAGGTGGCTCGGGCATCTGTTTCGGATGCCTCCTGGGCGCCTCCCTCGGGAGGTGTTCCGGGCATGTCCCACCGGGAGGAGGCCCCGGGGAAGACCCAGGACACGCTGGAGGGACTATGTCTCTGGGCTGGCCTGGGAACGCCTCGGGGTCCCCCCGGAGGAGCTGGAGGACGTGTCTGGGGTGAAGGAAGTCTGGGAGTCCCTGCTTAGACTGCTGCCCCCGCGACCCGGCCCCGGATAAGCGGACGAAAATGGATGGATGGTGTTTAATGCAGCTTTGGCACATTTGTTTATGTTTTACAGAAACAAAACTTAAAACCACATGGTTCATTTGCCCATAAACTAACCCATAAACTATAAGGTCTGAAAAAAACAGCTCGCCCCTTATGTGATGCGGTCAGCTTCTTTTGACTAAAGGACACAACACAGTGTAACATATGTGTTCTCTCTGTGACAGGATGTGCTGCTGATGGTATTATTCCAGTCCTGACTACAGTCGCCGTAACGCTCTGACAATTCATCAAGCGGTGTGGTTTCGTAGTTTACCAAAGTCGTATTAAAACATTTTGACAGATTTTTGAGCGCTGTGTACCACATAAAATTGGTTTGAGGTCAGTAAACACAACTATTATAAATATATAGTAAGTAAATAAAGATTTATAAAGATTATAAATTGCACTGTAAATTTTTGAGAAAATTAAAGGATTTTAAGCATGTCTTATAGTCACAAAAATATGGTAAGGTCATTCCGAGGTTATTTGAGAGCTCCTTTATCATGTGAATAAATATCATAAAAAATATTGAGCTCAAATTTGACCTTTAACCCTTATTTGGCAGTTCCTGTGCTCTGCCTTTGTATCATGAGCCAAAAATAAGGAGTTGTGCAAAGGCAAAGGTGTCAAACGGTGTCAGTTTCTGCCTTTTCCCTATGCACAACTCCTTATTTTTGGCTCATGATACCAAGGCTGAATACAGGAACTGTCAAATAAGGGTCAAAGGTCAATTTTGAGCTCAATATTTTTCGCATACAGATATTTCTTCATTATAGCATCTAGTTGTCAAATTTTGGAAGCCCTATCTACCGACAGAAACTACAGAAGTCATTTTTCTCAGTTTCACACTCTGGCAAGTTCAGGTCTTTTGCATTTGTGGGACAGTACGGCAGCTGAAGGATTCTAGATACAGTAGATAAAGCATAAAGTTCTGTCGTCAACATTACACTAACAATAACCAGCATGCTAACTGCACACTTCCTGATTATCGGACTTTATAATCAGACACATACCGTATACAGTAAACAGTACGCAGAGTTATTTTGACCTCAAGAGCCGCTTATACATTATATGAACTTGCTCCAATACATGGAATCACAATAGGGGTGTTCTACGTGTATTTCTACGGCAGAATCTTACTGTAGTTACCACGGTGATACATTGCACACATTAGCAAACACAGAAAGAAAGGGGGGGGGGGGGGGGGTGCGCCATCCACCCACAGCTCCTGATGTGAAATATAAAAAAATTTAAAATACAAATATAAAATAGATACAACTTAAATGTCAAATTGGAGCTACAATGGTGAAAACAACCTACACACTCATGATATCTGCACTACTGTTCTATAGTGACCTGAGACATGTGAGACCAGGTGAGCCAGGACTGAGCCAGGACTAAACCAGGTCTAAAAGAGGATTTAACCAGGACTAAACCAGGAGGACTGAACCAGGACTGAACCAGGACTAAACCAGGTCTAAAAGAGGATTTAACCAGGACTAAACCAGGAGGACTGAACCAGGACTGAACCAGGACTAAACCAGGTCTAAAAGAGGATTTAACCAGGACTAAACCAGGAGGACTGAACCAGGACTGAACCAGGACTAAACCAGGTCTAAAAGAGGATTTAACCAGGACTAAACCAGGAGGACTGAACCAGGACTGAACCAGGACTAAACCAGGAGGATTTAACCAGGACTAAACCAGGAGGACTGAACCAGGACTGAACCAGGACTAAACCAGGTCTAAAAGAGGATTTAACCAGGACTAAACCAGGAGGACTGAACCAGGACTGAACCAGGACTAAACCAGGTCTAAAAGAGGATTTAACCAGGACTAAACCAGGAGGACTGAACCAGGACTGAACCAGGACTAAACCAGGACTAAAAGAGGATTTAACCAGGACTAAACAGGAGGACTGAACCAGGACTGAACCAGGACTAAACCAGGTCTAAAGAGGATTTAACCAGGACTAAACCAGGAGGACTGAACCAGGACTGAACCAGGACTAAACCAGGTCTAAAAGAGGATTTAACCAGGACTAAACCAGGAGGACTGAACCAGGACTGAACCAGGACTAAACCAGGTCTAAAAGAGGATTTAACCAGGACTAAACCAGGAGGACTGAACCAGGACTGAACCAGGACTAAACCAGGTCTAAAAGAGGATTTAACCAGGACTAAACCAGGAGGACTGAACCAGGACTGAACCAGGACTAAACCAGGTCTAAAAGAGGATTTAACCAGGACTAAACCAGGAGGACTGAACCAGGACTGAACCAGGATTAAACCAGGTCTAAAAAAGGATTTAACCAGGACTAAACCAGGAGGACTGAACCAGGACTGAACCAGGACTAAACCAGGTCTAAAAGAGGATTTAACCAGGACTAAACCAGGAGGACTGAACCAGGACTGAACCAGGACTAAACCAGGTCTAAAAGAGGATTTAACCAGGACTAAACCAGGAGGACTGAACCAGGACTGAACCAGGACTAAAGCAGAACTGAACCAGGGCTGAGTGTCAGGATGGGCCCGGAGGTGCATCCACACAGTCCCCACAGGGCAAGTGCAGCCGTCGCCCAATCGCACTTTGTGACCACCCTGCTCCATGGGCTCTCTCGCTCTCAAGTCCAAGATTAGTCCTGGTTCAGTCCTGGTTTAGACCTGGTTTCAGTCCTGGTTTAGATCTGGTTTAGACCTGGTTCAGTCCTGGTTCAGACCTGTTTCAGTCCTGGTTTAGTCCTGGTGTAGTCCTGTTTTAGACCTGGTTTAGACCTGGTTCAGTCCTGGTTTAGTCCTGTTTTAGACCTGGTTCAGACCTGTTTCAGTCCTGGTTTAGTCATGGTTTAGACCTGTTTCAGTCCTGGTTTAGTTCTGGTTCAGTCCTGGTTCAGTCCTGGTTCAGTCCTGGTTTAGTCCTGGTTTAGTCCTGGTTTAAACCTGGTTCAGTCCTGGTTTAGACCTGGTTTAGTCCTGTTTTAGACCTGGTTTAGATCTGGTTCAGTCCTGGTTTAGACCTGGTTTAGTCCTGTTTTAGACCTGGTTTAGATCCTGGTTCCAGTCCTGGTTCAGTCCTGGTTTAGTCCTGGTTTAGTCCTGGTTTAGAGTCCTGGTTCAGTCCTGGTCCTGGTAGTCCTGGTGTAGTCCTGGTGTAGTCCTGGTTTAGACCTGGTTCAGTCCTGGTTTAGACCTGGTTTAGTCCTGTTTTAGACCTGGTTTAGATCTGGTTTAGATCTGGTTCAGTCCTGGTTTTTTCCTGGTTTAGACCTGGTTTAGTCTTGGTTCAGTTCTGGTTCAGTCCTGGTTCAGTCCTGGTGTAGTCCTGGTTTAGACCTGGTTCAGTTCTGGTTCAGTCCTGGTTCCTGGTTTAGACCTGGTTTAGTCTTGGTTCATGTGTTGTAGTCTATGGTTTATGTTCTGTAGGTGATTATAAACGGCGTTAATGTTAATGACATGATTCCACCTCATTTTGAGTAAAAAGTAAACATACAATATTACTGATTTTACTGGGCTGGTGCCTTTATATTTGTACTGAAAGGGAGTTTTTTTTAAAGGTAGGTAGGTGGACGGGATTCATCACATCAATGACGTCGCAAATCGCGAACCCCCACTTAAAACATCCCCACTACACCACTGAAAACAGCCAGTCCGATGGCTTTAAAACAGCTCAGATTAAAGTCTAACTTGAGTAACAGAGCCTCAGACAGAGCAGTGCCTACATCTAGCACCACGCACCCCGGGAACGTTGACGACATCAGCCGTAAAGTATCAATTTGCGAACCGTGACCATTTGAATTTCCGGTCCCTCTTTCTATTAGCTGGATTCCATTCACAACAACCTTCATTCATTATTCGCTAAAAAAATCATTAACCCGGACACTGACTCATGGTTGTGTCAGCAGCCCACACATCCCACAACTCGCAGGCACAAAACCGGATTGAATAAGTCGGTGAAACGCACACTATTCCACAGAAATACAACTGCTCCATTGTTTTTCGTACAGTCCGCTGGCCCTAAGCGAGTGCACTGTACAGAGAGAACGCATTACAGAGTGTACCTGCCCCGCATCCATCACACCGCTCCATAAATACTCACTGACTTTGCCTCATCAACCGGTTCTAATGTGAATCCAGCAGCAGCAGCAGCAGCAGCAGCAGCTCTGGGGCAGGTTACCCTCTCGCTGTGGAATACGTGCGCGTGTCAGAGCAGTGGTAATGAGGGATCGGCTTACACGGCCTGTTTGCATCTAGACTTACAAATGGTAGAAGGATTACTCGTTTTGTTAGAATGTAAAAGTCTGTCGGGTTTTCATGCCGGGGACTAAATGTGAAATGTGTCTTGTGCGAGAGAACAGCAGCAGCCTGGCTAAGAGAGGGGGTCAAAATGCCAGCTCGCAGGCAGTGGTGGAAGAAATACAAAGTAAGTTTTGTTACTGCGGTAAAAGTGCAGATGCTGGAGCAAAATAAGTAAAAGTATCATATGAAAAATCTACTTACTGTATTTTTCGGACTTTGATTTTCTCATAAATCGACAGTACGCTTTATAATCCGCTGCTCCTTATGTATTAATTTTGGTTGTGCTTACTGACCTCAAACTGATTTTATGTGGTACACAGCACTCAAAAATCTGCCAAAATGTTTTAGTACGACTTTGGTAAACTACGAAGCCAGGATTGTCGGAGCGTTACGGCTACTGTAGTCAGGAGCCTCGTGGAGTAAGTCTGACAGAAGCTGAACCGCATCAGCTGTTTTTATATTATATATATTATATATTATAGTTTATGTAAATGAGCCATGTGGTTTTAAGTTTCGTTTCTGTAAAACATAAACAAATGTGCTCAAAGATGCATTAAACACATTATTACTCAGTATATTTGAGTTGTCCTCCTAGGAAATAAAAAAAACAAACTTAAGTGATCCACCCACATTCACATTCATAATCCACATTCACCAAGACAGGGAGGCAACACCGGGCAAATTACATCATGATCTGCCAATGGATTGTGGACGCCTGGACTAAGGATCAGTCTCAAGTGTCGTCCCTTTGTTTCGCTTAATGCGCCTTATAATCCAGTGCACCTTGTAGTCCAAAAAATATGGTAAGTCATTTTGAGGTTTAATAAAGCTTCAAATGTAGTGGTTTTAATAAAGGTTTGTGCTGAATTTAGTTCAGATGAACTGAATCGATTTTTTTCTTTGTACATTTTTGTTTGCTCAAATTATTAACTTAATAAAGAATAAACCCTGAGCCTTTTCAGCAGGTCTCAAACTATAATACAAAAATACTTTTCCTTTTCAGTCTAGTTCAAAAATGTTGTTTAATAGAAAGTACAGATACCCAAAAAAAAAGTACCCACTTTAAAATGCACTCTAAAATGTATACTTAAGTACAGTACTTTAATATTTTAACTTTGCTATGTTCCACCACTACTCACTGGAAAAAAGGCTGCAAGGAGGCATGCTATTAAAAAACATAAATAATACAAATAAATAGAAAATAAGGATAACATATTGAAAATGCACTTAATATTTGTAACACTGAAGTCCAACCCGATAAGCTTTTACCTCCATGTCTCCATGGAGATTGCTTTACATGAAAGTTTCTGCAGTATGGCTTTAAGGTTAGACCAGGGGTAATCAAACTAAGGCCCGTGGGCCAACTTCAGCCCTCCACACCCCTTTGACCGGCCCCCAGCCCCTCTGCCCCCCATGACTTGAACTGGCCCTATGAGGCAATCCTCAAAAGTTGTCATGTTTTTTGTTTTGTTTTTATTACTTTTTGGCAAATAATAACACGTCTGCATCTTGTATTTTGTTGATTTCTGTAAAAAAGATATTTATATGAAGTATTTATATGTATATTTAAATAATTATATGACGTATTTACATTTGCCACAGAATTTCCGTAGAATTTTCATCACTTGACAAATTCGAGATCAAACAGTGACAGTCAACGCACGTGCAGAGTTCGGTAGCGCAGTTAAGAACAGCAAAATTGTTCACATTAAAGTACGAAAAAGAGTGTTGAGTTTTCAAAGAACAGTGGACGATACATTATTTTTTTGTTCAGTGTAAAGAGCATGCAGTTTGTCTGATATGAAAAGAACGTGTGGCGGTTTTCAAAGAATATAGTCTGCGTCATCAGGGTCAAACAATTCTGTTATACGGCCGACCCGACCCCCAACCCCATGACAGTCAGGAGCGAAAAAAGTTTGGTGACCCCTGGTTTAGACGCTGCGGGTGAATAGAACAAAATTTTAAAATTAAAGAAATCAATTTGAAACTACTGCTGCAGTTTACTCACATAAATAAAGAACAAAATATATTATAAGTTTTTCATCATGCACACTCAAAAACAGATTTCTTGCTTCATTTTGTTTTCATATTAGATGCAAAAAATACACAGATGAGATTTTGGATTTCTCATTTAGCTTTTGAGTAAGCCTAAAAATTAAAAATTTCACCAAACGTTTAAGCTTTAAACCAAACTTGGAAAAAGATATTGAAAAATCCTTCTGTACGTCTCCATGGCAACTGCTGAAGATTCCGCCGTAAACATACATATAAAACGCCCCCAGTGAGAAGATACAGCAAGGTATTAATACAAAAATAAATAAAAAAATCACAACCAGATGAAAGTAATTTCCGATTGTCCTTCTATAACATAATTATTTTTGGGAACGTGACACTGTTAACAGGGGAGCTCAGTTTTCCGAAAAGGACAGAAGCGGTTACATCCTGAGCCGTTCACAGAAATAGAAGTGGACGGTGTACTTTGAGCTTGAAGCATTCTAATGTATTCCGGGGCTGCACAGTTTAGATAAAAACAGCAGCTGGTGTCAGGAGCGAGTGGCCTTTTTTGTTGATAAAGCCCCAGCGGACAGCTAAGGTCAGGAGGAGAGGGGAGATATGTGAACCAAGAAGTCACGATATGAGGAGAGAGTGGAGAAAAGAACAATAAATACCAAGAAAACTGCTAAAAAAACTGCTGAAATTTATACTGGTGAAATTTCTGACAAAGCTTTGTGATTTCTGATTTATGCTTTAAAGAGCCTATATTACGCTATTTTCTGATCTATGTTATAATGTTGTACCTGAAGTTGTTTTTTTGTTTTATTCACACACGTTTAACACACAAATCCTGCATTTTTTATTATGAGTTCTTCAGAAAAAAGAAAAACTCTGTTCCACCTTGTGATGTCATGGAGTAATACAGCACATGTATCGATGCAAGTTTTGTAAAATGTTTGTAGTCTCAGAGTTTAGCTGTTTTAATCCAGGAGGAACCATAAGAAGAGCCTGGTTCATCAGCCGGTTTCACTTTGTACAAACCGTCTGACCTCGCAGCATTAGGATTCGTTCGCTTGACAGTAGGCGGGTACTTTTTATCATTTACCCAATCGCTGCTATTTGGTCATGACGTATGTAATGCGCCACTAACGGAGATAACTGGTGTATTAAGCTTTTCCCAAATCCTGTAAGAAGAAGGGCAATAACGTCTTTCCCCTTGATAAAATTCTCCAAACATTCTCTTTGTTCCGGCTTTAAATCATTGACAACAGAGAATATATTAGGGGTGTGCAGAAATATCGGAATATCGATATATCGTATCGTTTAATGTGATGATACAGTATCGATATCGTGGGCTACTGTATCGATATTTCACCAAGAATATTTTTAGGTGTGTTTTACTAAATTATTTTGTTACAGAGCTACAGTTTTGTTGCTTGTGGAGTGAAAGGAAACTCGTTTATGCAACATATTTGACATTTTTACTGTTTTGAGGATTAAAATGTTTGTGTTTCAAATGAACTTTGCACAAAAAGTGATTTAACAAAGCCTTTTAGTATCACAGCCACGATTTAGCCTTTATTTTTTATTGAACCGTATCGAATCAATTTGAAATATATCACATCAAATCGAAAATGCACTGTATCGAGATATGTATCGTATCATGGCCTGTGTATCCAGGTATGTATCGTATCGGCAACTCCTTAATGATATTCAGCCCTAGAATATATGTCTCTTCACTGATTGGCTGGTGCCCGAACTCGCACTTCCAGGGTTTTTGCAAACGGTCTAGTGCAGGGGTGGGCAAACTAAGGCCTGGGGGCCGTATGCGGCCCTTTAATCTTTTTAATCCGGCCTGAACTTGAATAATAATAATAATTTTCAGTGTTTTAAAAGTCATTTCAATAAATAGTAAATATTGTGGGACTTGAGAGACAGATATTTTGTTATAATGCTTTGTAATGATGTTTAAATATGGGATATTTCAATAACATGGGATATTTTTTTCTCTTATGAGATGGATTACCAAAAAACTCCATCCATTTGCTCCAGGTCCGGCCCTTCCATCAAATTTTAGAGCCCTTTGTGGCCCACGAGTCAAAAAGTTTGCCCACCCCTGGTCTAGTGTGTCCTGATTCCTGACCAAGTCGCTGGAGAGAAATGAAATTGAGCGGAGACACTAGGTGGCAGCAGCTAGTGTCACCAGTTCCATAGTACTAGACCTGGTTTACAATGTAGGTAGTTTTTACACTTTGAAAATCTATTTTTGTACTTTTATGTTTTAAGAAATTAAATATTTCACTGTTTTACACTAAAACTCTAAGAACTTTTCAGCCTTGGAATTGCACATTTCTACTGAACTAAAGGCAAAAGGAGCTGTTAACTTGAAAACTACCACTTGATGGTGGAACAGAGCATTTGGAGCTTTGGAGATGTAGACAGACTAATAATAAAGGTTTACTCAAACATGTGTGAATGAAACAAAGCATGAGGTATGTGTATGATGAGTTAACAGCATTATAGAATACTGGCTCAAGTGTCCCCCTGGCTTGAAAGTCCTAGCTTGAGTGTCCCGAACGTCCCCCTCCTCCCTCCAGACACTCCCTTTTCTTGGGCGGCACATGGGTATCTGCTGTGCCCGGGAGAGGGGGGACATTCTCTTCGGCCTTTAGTCAGCCGCGTCACGCACTGTGATGTATTGAGTTAGAAAATCTTCTTCTGTATCATAATGAAATGAAATGTGAATGTGCCAGACCAAATGTCAGGTCTAGTTTTCCTGAAGCGGCACACATTTTTTCAGTTTGTAATATCAATATATTCTTCACTTGCTTGCAGAAGTTTACTATGAAATCATATTTTTCATCATATCATATATTATTTATTTTTTTCTTGTTCCTCATGTTCTATATCAGGAGTGTCAAACTCATTTTGGTTGGGGCCGTATCCAACCTACTTTGATCCCAAAGGGGCCGGATCAGAAAACTCATAGCATATATACCCCAAAAATAGCAATAAGTTCAAATATTTGTGCAGAGAAACGCAAATCTATTACGGAAATCTTTTTTTAATTGATGAACTCTTTGCATGCAATTTCAACACAATGTTTTAACGTTAACTTTTATGCAAATTGGAACGAGTCCATTTTTCTTGGAAAATCCTGCACTTGGTGTCCACTTTTCTCATTTTTGTTATTTTTCTGATGAGGGTGTCACGGTCAACAGTCAAAACGATCGTCCTTTAAGAGCGTTTGGAAAGAGACAAGTCTTCATTTGTGCTGCTCTGGTGGGAGGGGCCACGTACAGAGACGCTGGAGATGCTGTTATGCTAAGCAGCCCAGAAAATTACCAATATTTTAATAGAAAATTTTATTAAAATATTTTAGTAGAAAATCAGCCGAGGGCCAGATTAAAGGTCTTGGAGGGAAGGATCTGGCCCCCGGGCCTTATGTTTGACACCTGTGTTCTATAGCATATGTAACTGTTGATTTGGGAAGAAATATGAATTATTTCTTTACCTGCTGCCATGAACATAAGTTGTAAGCAGCGCAACACAAGAAACTTAGGCCCCACCCACACTAGTTCATATTCGAGTCATTTTCATTGTGGATGCACTGTTCGTTCACACTAATCTGATTGAAAAAGGCTCGAGAGACAGAACGATCTGGTGCCGCCAGCTCCCACCAATTCATCTGAGTACAGATCTGATCCAACACTGTGTGGACACCTGAAAACGCATATATGCTGACATAGGAGCTCTAGCTGTGTCCTTATTGGACCACGTCCCTGTGACTTGCGCCTTCCTGAATCGCTGGGTTTGTGACATCGGTCATGTGATGCTATTGCAGAAAACAGACAAACTGGAAACAGCGGAGCTACAACTACTTGCACAGAACAGACTCACCATCAGCAGAACACCCCTCGGTCATAGAAAGAACACTCATGTTCCACTGAGTCCTGTCCTTTTTTAATCCGACAGAAGCTGAACCGCACCAGTGCACAAGGAGCGAGCAGTTTTTTTAGCTCTTAGTTTATACAAATGAGCCATGTGGTTTTAAGTTTAATTTCTGTAAAACGTAAACAAATATGCCCAAAGCCGTGTGGATAGGGAGGTCTTGCGGACACAGAAACGACGTGTCTGGACGCAAATAGTTTCCGATACAGTGATACGGTGATTCATTTCAGTGTAAACATAACCTTAGAAAGCTACAGAATGTCTTCAAAAATCATTCAGAATCACTTTTAGGAAGGTCTTAACTATTTATTTCATTCAAATATTTAAGATCAAATCCTGAAATAGTTGTGGCACTCACTCCTACTCAGCAGAGGTGACTGAGTGATGTCAAGCCCAGGTGATTCAGGAAGATAAAGGAATATGGACTCAGGTGAGAGGAATTTTCTGTGACAAATGATGGCACTGCCTAACCTGCCCTCTGACCACAAAGAACCAGCATTTTATCATCTAAAGAGCCACTGCCCAAGTTCTGCAGATGGACTGAGGAGATTATTGGCAGTTAATACTTAGAATGTCATTAATACAATCCAGCTTCCAGATCTTCCGGCCAGGGGGACTTTCCAGCTGATTTCCACATAATAACACGCCTCAAAGCTCACGAGAGTCAATTCTGCGTAATATTGGACCTTTAACAAATATTATAAGACGTTTAGACAGAGAACAAATGAATCGCTGATCGTGTGCACCTCATCAGCGCGGCGAGTGTATATTTGACCTTGAGCTTGCCGGGACAGTCCCTCTCTCACTCCCCCTCCTTTCCACCTCCGTCGCTCCGTCTGGTGGAGCGGGACAGACGAGGGAGGGGGGGGAGCAGAGTGGGCACAGTGCTGACCCAAGCACATCTCCAGAGAAATCTCCCCCTCGCCCCGACGCTGCCAGCAGACATTCAACTCGGGGGTGTTTTTGTCCAACGCAATCAGGCAGCAGAGTAAACAGTACAGTGTGTGTGATGAGGTACTGCTCCACAGGACTCCAGAGTGTGTGTGTGTGTGTGTGTGTGTGTTTGTGTGTGCTGTTTAAGCTCCTGTCCCTCATGACCAACACATCTAAAGCTCATGCAGGAGGATTTAGTTTTGCTTCTCCTAAAATTAGCACATATCACACTACTGGAAGAACCTGAATGTGCATGAGCAGTAGTATCACCTCTGTAGTGCGTTCATTATGTTCTAATTACTCATATTGTGGAGAAAAATATATAGAGCTTTACGAAAAATATTTAATCAATTTGCGAAGCCTGGTGAGGTTTTGGAATACAGACACAGGTTTATTCTTGTTACAGCAGATATGGACAGGACCTAGGTTTGCTCTGGCCACAGACAACAGCCTCTCCTCTCCCCAGTATCTTCCCAGAGCATCTCCTCCGATCATCTCCTCTCCAGAGCTCTGAGTATTTATACAGAAGTACAAGTTACATGCAGAGTAATTTACTTTACAACACACAGTTTTGTCGGAGGTGGGGACAGTTGTGTCTGCTGAGCCTTTACACATGTTAATGACTGTTAGACTGTTAGACTCTGGTCTGAGGTGGAAATTACATTCATACACAAAGACAGATTGAGAGAAATCGTTCCACAATATACATTTCCATGACACTACAACAAATTATACAGGTCACACATCCACAAATGCAGGGAGAACACACACTTCTTCAATACTTTATGAAGATTTGAGTCTGGTCTCTCCCCGTTTTCAGATGGGTGTGATTGACAGGTGGATTAGCCAATCAGGGACACGTATGGTCCATCCATATGAGAAAAAAATATAATAATATAATATAATTATAATATATATAAATATAATATAATTGAAAATATATAGCACAGGGGATTGAAAAAACATTGTGGATTTCTGTAGAATCAATAAACCAAGCACTAAACTCATTCATCTGAGGTGAGAGAAATGTGATTTGATTTGTAAATGTTAGTTGATCATTGAGTCATGAGACTAAACAGAGGGTGTGGGGACCAGACTGATATGACTCTTTATAAACACAGAGAGATCAGGGCCTACATCAGACAAATAATCCTGTTGTGTGTGGCGGGTTTACGCTGCTATTGTAACCACGTCTTGGAGTTTACTGATGGAAGCTTTAACTCAGAACCACTGGCCCCTCCAACAGGGGTGTGCAAAAATATCAAAATATCAATATATTGTAATGTAAAATGTGATAATACAGTATCAGTATCATGGGCTGCTGTATCGATATATCACCAAGAGTATTCTTTGGTATATTTTACTCAATTGTTTTGTTACAATGCTAGTTGTTCAGAAGACAGAAACTCGTTTATGTGACACATCTGACATTTTCACTGTTGTGATAATTAAAATATTAATGATAAAAAATATTGTGATGATTAAAATAATATTAACTTTTCACAAGAAGTGGTTTAACAAAGACTTTTAGTATCACAGCCATGATTTGGCCTTTATTTTTTATTGAACCATATCGAATCCATTTGAAATATATCGTATAGGATTGAAAGTGCATTGTATCAAGATATGTATCATATCGTGGCCTATGTATCGAGGTATGTATCGTATCGGCAATTTCTTCATGATACCACCATCACATCCAGACTCTGCACGTGAAGAGGTGAAGGTTCTTGTCTAACAGAAGTGTAACAAGTACAATTTCAGATTTATCCAATTCAGTATTTGCACGATACTAGTTTAAAAAAGACAACATACACTACCAGTCAAAAGTTTTAGAACACACTTTTTCCTGTTTTTGACTGAAAATGAATCAGTTGATTCTGTCATTGCACTTGGAAATGAAAGCATAAAACAAATCATGGAATAAATGTATAGACCAAAATGTATTCTAAACTTTTGATTGATGTGTGTGTCCATCTTTGACAGATAGAACAGCTGAACACACTCGTGGCTCGTTCTTTTTACAACAGAAATCAAATATTCTTCAGAAAGTTCTTCCCAAATCTGTTGCAGAAGTTTCCATAAATGTGTGGCACTTGTAGGTTGCTTCACTCTTCTGTCCAGTTCATCCCAAACCAGCTCCACGGGGTTTAAGTCTGGACACTGTGCTGCTGGACACTCCATGTTTTCAAACTCACGATCTTGTTCTTTTTTCCTGAGGTAGTTTTGGCAGAGCTTGGTCTTGCGTTTTATTATCTTTTATCTTTTTTTTTTTAACCTCTGGCTGTTCAGTTCTTACCTTTGTACCATTTCTAGCTCTTCGTTGGACTTGAATTGCAATAAATAACTGGAAAAATGAGGGCGTTCTAAAACTTTTGACCGGTAGTGTACATTTCGATGTGTGTGCGTTTGTTGTTGTTTTATCCTTTGTAAAGAAAAGTCCCCCACATCTCAGCTGCTTTTCAGTTGCATGGGGAAAAGCCAACGCAAACCGGGGCACAACAGCAGACACGTATTTTTCGGTTTGCCCCAGGACAGCTGTGTCAGTACATTTTGGATTTGGAAAAAAATAAGTTTACCTCGTTGCAGTGTGAAAAATGAATCCCTCCATTGTTTCAGAAATATGAAAACCCAACTAAACGAGTGGAAAAAGTACAACTTCATAAAGCAGGCTTCATGCATACACATCGGCCACAGGGAGTATTTTCTTATTCAGATAGAACCGCAACTCTCCCTCCCTCTGTTCCTCTCCTCTGCCTCTCCTCTTCCTCCTCCATCTTCTGCCTCACTACTCCAAACCAGGGGGGGCTTTATTTCAAACGTCGCCAGCAGTGGGAGTGCTTATGAAGAATTAATGACGCCTTTCCTTTCCGTCGCAACCTGACAACTCATACTCTGAGCGTTTTAAAGCACGACTCCATAAACTCTGCTCTTTCAAATGGAGATGAATGAGAGGCTGCAGACTACCTGATGACTCACGCTGGATCACCACTCGCCGAGTCGCAGTTTCAAATGAAGCTTTTTACACGGCGCGGGTAAAGACAGGACTTCCTCGTTGAGATTAGAGCTGGTGATGGGCTGCCAACACTCACTGTGAGCCGTAAAAGAAGCGTACGTTTAAAAAGTAATAATATGAAGTGTCAGATCTGTGGAGAGGCGACGCCGCTCACAGTCAGAACGTCTGTTTTTCTAGGTGTTTTTGAGCTATAAAACCACCTGTAATTGAATAAATGTAAGACTAATGCTGCTCGATTATTGAAAAAAAAATCATTATCGCGATTATTTTGGTCAATATTATAATCACGATTATATTATAATCAATTAATTATTTTTTTTTTAGTTGCATGATGCCTTTATTCAGCATTTTCTCTCTCTCAAAACTTTCAAATTGAAAATAAATATAGGCTACAAATATGAACCTTAGAGGAGTTTTGCGATGTATAAAACAAAACAAAAAATTTAATAAAGTATTTTCCGGACTATTGAGCGCACCTGAACATAAACCACATCAACGAAATTTTAATATATTTTTTTAAATTGTACATATATAGGCCGCACTGAATATAAGCCACAGGTGTCCACGTCTTCAAGAACGTTTTCAAGTTCGGGCTGTCTGCTTTTATCGCCTCAAAGCTTGTGTCGTTTTTTTGCGTTGAGTCAGTTCGTCAAGCTGTCGTCGCCAAAATCTCACCATCGACTCACCGATGTCGAGCTCACGTGCAGCAGCTCTGTCTCCGTCTTCCACAGCCACATCAACCGACTTTAACTTAAAAGCTGCATCATCTGCATTTCTTCATGTGTTTTCCATGACGAGGGTGTGTATGAAGTGCAAAATAACTGTTCAAAACTTCCTCAGCGCATCACCCCTGTCTCTCTTTGCACTCTACTGCTCATGTCTCCTGCAGAAAGAGCCTCTGTCCTGTCTGTATCATGTCAGTGTCTTGGATGATTTCAGCAGATTTCAGACTCTCTCGGGAGCAGGGTTAGTTCTATCAATCAGGTATGAGTGGATGTTTGGCTACTGAAGTTTGAGACGTTTCTTCTCGTCATTTATACAAGACTGTATATATAAATGGACAATGTGCCAAACAAAGAATCCGTCCATATATTCGCCGCATCGTTTTATTAGCCGCAGGGTTCAAAATGTGAGAAAAAATATCGGCTTATACTCTGGAATTTACGGACTATATAACCTAGTATACTTTGAACATGAAATAAGGCATAGAAAAACAGAAATGTATCCAAAATAAACTATATATCCAGCTGATATAACCCTAACCCCAAAAATAAAATAAATAAACTCATTCATATAAAAAAAAATAAAAAAAATCCCAAAATAAACTTTGTTAAGCTTTATCGTTTTGACTTGATTATATGACTTTGGAGATTGTTTGACACACAAATTGAAATCGCGATCAAAATTCGATTAATAAATTATATAATAAATTAATTATGTAAGACAGAGCTGTTTAATGTCACACTGTGGAACATTCCAGGCAGAGCAATGACGTCTCCATAGAAACAAGCAGGTGACAGACCCTGAACCGAAAAGGAATCCGTGTATCATTCGTTCATTCGTTTTTCAATATAAAACCAAAAATAAGAAAACGAAAAAACAACAGTTTTCTTCGTTATTTGTCTCCAAAACCAAAATGAAAAAACGGATAACGATTCGTTTTTTCAGTTTTCGATTTTGTGTTTAAATGAAGAATGGAAAAAACGGATAACGGTCGTTTCCCGTTTACGTGACTTCCGTGACTGCAGACTGACCAGAGCGGGACTGAGACCGGGACCAGACCAGGACCAGACCGGGACCAGAGCGGGCCTGAGACCGAGACCGAGACCGAGACAAGACCAGGACCAGACCGGGACCAGACCGGAGGCTCAGAGCCCACGGCAGGGCCGGAGCTCGAAACTAAGGCTCGGACCCCGTGGAGGCTCGGAGTCAAAGCTCGGAGTCCGCCCTGGTCCCGGTCTGGTCCCGGTCTCAGTCCCGCTCTGGTCCTGGTCTGGTCCCGGTCTCAGTCCCGCTCTGGTCTCGATCTGGTCTCGGACCTGGATCAGTCCTAGTTCAGTACGTACCCGGTGCAAAAGTTCGGTATCGCAGTCACGGAAGTCACGTAAACGGGAAACGACCGTTATCCGTTTTTTCCATTCTTCATTTAAACACAAAAATCGAAAAAATGAAAAAACGAATCGTTATCCGTTTTTTCATTTTGGTTTTGGAGACAAATAACGAAGAAAACTGTTGTTTTTTCGTTTTCTTATTTTTAGTTTTATATTGAAAAACGAATGAACGAATGATACACGGATTGAAAAGTTACATAGTGCACAGTTATTTTATTTTTTTTACATGAATTGTTTTATCACGCTTTACCACGGTGAACTCGAAAACATTTTAGCTTGAACGGGAAATTTTTCTGACCAATCTGAATGGACGCAATTAGCAAATCACAAAAGCTGCAATTTTAGAAGCACCAATTTCCTCCACAAACAGCAAAATCCCCGTTTGTCTGTCTTATTCTGCATAAAAAATTCTAACCTTGTAGTTCAGATCTGAGCAAACATGTTCTGAAATGTGATTCTTGTATTAGTTTGTCAGTTCAGATTCCAGTGTCTTTGTCAGTTCTTCAATCTTGAATTCTTTTGTCAACATGAATTGCAAATTTAATCGAAACCACAATGGAATATTTTTTTTCTCAAATTGTTCAACCGTAATCAGTTTCCAAATTCAGCTGTCTGGTCCAATAATGTAAAAAAGCAGCGTACGGTTAAAACTGAGCCAATTCCCATATGTATCTAATCAAAATGCTCATAGGCCCATATAACTTATAACATTTAACTTATAACATTCATTTACTCATGTTTAACACACAAATCCTGCATATTTAGGCTGCATTCTTCTCTCAAATGGAAAATATCCTGTTCTACCTTGTGATGTCATGTGGTAATACAGGAAGGGCTCCACTGTGTTTTAAATGCTCCATAAAATATTTGGATAATTTCACCCTTAGAACTGCCAATCTCTACTGAACTAAAAGGCAGATGTTAACTTGAAAACTATTGCTTCATGGGTCCGTGTACATCGTGGCCATTTGACTTTCATTTTGAATTGGGAAATCCAAAATCGGAAAAAACACCTGTTTCCCGTTTCCAATCTCAATACCAAATTGAAAAATTTGGAAACCACCTGTTATTTGTTTTGGATGTAAAACTAAAATCAAAAACGAGTTCCTGAGGTGAACTTGTTTAGAAATTGGATATTTGTTTTTGCCCGTGTTTTTTCTTTTGGAACAGCACTGAATGTAGCAGTAGACCAGTGTTTCCCAAACTTTTTTTCTGGGGACCCATATTTTAAAAGACACAAATCTTCAAGACCCAAGTCAATAGACATTACTTGTAAATCACAAAATAAAGGTGGATTGGAGCATTATTGAACATTAATAAGGATATTTTGTTGTTGACTGAGTGATCGTGTCTCTCTGAACAATTAGTATTACTCAAGTTTTAAACAATGTAAAACAGTAATCAATGTTTCCCACAGAAAATTGATTAGGCAAGGTGGTGGTGCCCAAAAAGTGAGGAACAGGGGTAAGGGGTGTGCGGACATTTAGTGCACGGAGAAGAAGTGAGGAGTGATGGGGGTGTGCAGACATTTATGTATATGTAAATTGCAGAGCTACATGCACATTGTGACAAGGCGACCCAAAAAAAACCTCTTGCAACCCACCTGAGGGTCATGACCCAGGAAACAATGCAGTAGACTATTGGGTGTTACCCTGACACAGGTAGTAGGATCTGGGCAGCGTGAGGTCGTAGATATACTGTCTGTTTGTGGCCCTATTACCCCTATTTGAAACCGAGGGGGAGCACTACTCCAGGTTGAAGACAGAACGCGGCACTACTTCTCTGGCTCACTGAGACTAAGGAGCGCTCTGATCTGAGAGCCCAGTAACCAGAGGTGAGACCAAGTCACTGTTTTATAAGTCTCAAGTCTATGACCTCAAGGCCAAGTCAAGTCCCAAGTCAAATACAGGCAAGTCGAGT
The DNA here is from genome assembly GCF_026225935.1 of Boleophthalmus pectinirostris. NCBI lineage: Eukaryota > Metazoa > Chordata > Actinopteri > Gobiiformes > Gobiidae > Boleophthalmus > Boleophthalmus pectinirostris. The sequence goes on along the minus strand of NW_026571018.1, from coordinate 34,514,753 downwards.
CTTGAGTTACTGGCCCATATGCCCAAGTCCAAGTCGTCTGCTTTGAGCTTACAGTAATTTCAAGTATTTAAACCAAAATACCAAATATAGCTTAGATTTTTGCTATTTATATGAATTTTAAACTAAATTAAACCTTTAAAAAATCATAGAATATTTATAAATGGGTCCGGTCAAGTGGTAACGGAGGGAAACGGGCAGATTTTTTACATTCAAATGTCTCTTATTCAGAAACTAGAGGGACTATTGTAATAAGTAGGCGGCAGTAGCTCAGTTGGTAGAGGTCTGAAGGTTGGCGGTTCGAATCCAGCTCTCGACATAAACATCACAGGTTGAGCGGTCAGATCCACTGACCCACAGGTTGGCTGGTGTGATTCCAGCTCCCACAGATGAATGCTGCCGTTGTGTCCTTGGGCAAGACACTTAACCCACCTTGCCCACAGTGTCTGCGTACACTGGTGTATGAATGTGTGTGTGAATGGGTGAGTGGTTCCTTGTTGTAAAGCGCTTTGAGTGCCTTGAAGGTGGAAAAGCGCTATAGAAAAATGTGACCATTTACCATTTAAGTAAAGTATCAGAATGTAGGAAAGAGTTACACTCCAACAGGGTCAAGTTAAACCTGTGATATTCTTTCAAGTTGTTGACAAAAAATTTAAAAACTCATGTCAGAATGAAATATGCAACACTTTTTGGGCAATAAATACAGTGATAACTCTTGGTTCTCACTTACATATCCTTAACAAACTGGTTTGAATATTTGATTCATATAGTTTTCTACCATTTGATACAAGATTAGGTTGAAAAACCTCTTACTTTTTGAGTAATGAGATTTTTTATTAAGAAAGGTCATGGTAACGGAGGGAAAAGTAACGGAGGGAAAATTGTGCAAACAAGTAGAAGGTGCATGATTTTGCATAATTTGTCAACTTTTTTCTTTCGAATGCTTTAATATTACTTCAAAATGAAAGGAAACTATTTCTATAAAATATGTCAGTCCTTCCAAGCAAATTTTTATCATTTTAAATACTTTTTTTTTTTTTAAATCATGTACCTTCATCAACAGTTCAAAGATGGAATAACACAAGATATGATGAAATACATCCATTTATTTACATGATTTGCAGGTCTTTGAAATTTGGGAAATAATTTTTGTTCCATGTTTCATACATGGTCTGTTTAAAACGTATGGAACTTTAGAACCAAAAATGGTACAGAAAAAAAGGTAAACAGTTTCATAAACTAGAGTACATATGTATCTGTTGAATACATTTTTATATCAGATGCATTAACTTGAGTTTTTGGCCTTGCTGTTTACTTCTGCTTGACCGGGCCCATATGAGTATCTAAGAGTTGTAGAAATGTACTTTTTTTGTTTTTAAATGTTTTGACAAGATCTTAGTGTGAATCATTACGGTTAGAATAAAAATAATTCAGATTTAAAAGTGCTTCTCAAGTCTTCTCAAGTCACAGGCCTCAAGTCCGAGTCAAGTCCCAAGTCAATGACCTTCAAGTCCAAGTCGAGTCCCAAATCTTAGTCCATTTTATCAAGTCAAGTCTCAAGTCTTAAAAACAGTGACTCAAGTCTGATTCGAATCCCAGCCACGACTTGCAAGACCCCACCTCTGCCAGTAACAAGTGCCCCATGCCAAGTCCACCACAGTATAGCCAATGACGGTGCTCCTTTGTTTTTTCTGCACTCTCATTCCACAATTTAACAAGGCTGGGTACTGGCACAATCGCAGCAGCAGTCAGCTTGCTTGCGCCTTTGACAAAAAATATTGTAGATTCGAGTCGGGCTTTCACAGTGTATTCAAAGAGCGTTGGTGTGGAGAGTGGCGCTCGGATCACTGAACAAACCACATTTTCCTTTTAGCAGCAACAGAAGTGACACTGGACACTGGAGAGGACTACAGCTCCCAGCATGCACACACACAACAGCACCCAGACCTGCTCAAAGGGATTTTCAACGGTCAGACATACCAATAAGTCTGGACAGCTCTCAAACAGAAAGAAGAAGACTCTGTTCTACCTTGTGTGTCATGTGGAGATACAGGAAGTGCTCCAAAGTGTTTTAAACTCTAGACTAGAATCATTTAGATAATTTTAGCTCTGGAGTTGATCGTCTCTACTGAACTGAAGGTAAAAGGAGCTAATCCTCTAGTGCAGGGGTGTCAAACTCATTTTGGTCCGGGGGCCGTATCCAACCTACTTTGATCTCAAAGGGGCCGGATCAGAAAACTCATGTCATATAAACCCCAAAAATAACAATAACTTTAAATATTTGTGCAGAGAAACACAAATCTATTCCAGAAATCTTTTTTAATTGATGAACTCTTTCTTTTACAAAATATTATAATATTATGAACAACCTGAAACTTTAAGAAAAATATAATGCAAACAGGAATAAGTCAATTTTTCTTGGAAAATCCTGCACTCAGCTCCACTTTTCTCATGTTGGACATTTTTCTGATGAGGGTGTCACGGTCAACAGTCAAAACGATCGTCCTTTAAGAGCGTTTGGAAAGAGACAAGTCTTCATTTGTGCTGCTCTGGTGGGAGGGGCCACGTACAGAGACACTGGAGACGCTGCTATGATAAACACCACAGAAAATTAACAATATTTTAATAGAAAATATAATTACAATATTTTAGTAGAAAGTCAGCTGAGGGCCAGATTAAAGGTCTTGGAGGGCCGGATCTGGCCCCCGGGCCTTATGTTTGACACCTGTGCTCTAGTGATTTACGGCATGATAGCTAAAAAAAAAAGTATTTTGAAACTGTGGAAATTAGATCCTCTACCACAATTTGAAGCCTGGCTCAGAGAAATGATGAGAGCGCTGCAGCTTGAAAGATTGAGGTATGAGGCGTCAGGTAACCCCTCAAAATTTTCAGAAGGTATGGAGACCCATTCTGGAGCATCTGAATGTGTAGTAGACCCCTGAAGAAGACGGTGGAAATGTTGTTATACGATGTAGTTGTAGACATTTGTACTCTGTGCTTTTTTGTATGTGTGTGTCCCATTGTGTGTTTGTTTGTTTGTTTGTTCTTCCACCATCACCAGTATCTCATTTTCTGGTCAAACGATTCCCTTCTCTGCATCTGTCACCAACCTGGGTGTCAAAATGGACTCACAACTCACCTTTGACACCCACATCAAACACCTCTGTAGGACGTCATTCTACCACCTCAGAAACATTGCAAAACTCCATCCAACTCTCTCCTTGGCAGATGCCAGAGAAGCTCGTCCACGCCTTTATCTCCTCCAGGCTGGACTACTGTAAACGCACTCCTCATCGGGATACCTGGCAGGAGCATCCAGAGACTGCAATACATCCAGAACTGCGCTGCCAGGATCCTGATGAGGGGGCTAAACCATTTGACCACATCACCCCCATCCTGAAATCCCTTCACTGGCTCCCGATCTAACACTCAGGATTGAGTACAAGGTCTCCCTCCTCACTCACCAATGCATCCAGGTCACTCCCCCAGTACCTTAAGGAACTCCTCACTCCCCAGACCCCCTAACGCTCCCTTCGCTCTGCAGCCACCAACACTCTCCAAACCCCCAGAACCAAACTTTTCACCATGGGAGATCGGGCCTTTCCTCTGCTGTCAAGGCTTTGGAATGCTTCCCCGAACCTGAGAGCCCCACAATCTATTTCTGTTTTTTAAACAAAATCTTAAAACATACCTTTTTACTAAAGCCTTTTGTTTAATTGTATTTTATTCTTGTTTATCTTATAAATTCCTGCACTGGTTTTAAACTTGATCCACTGTTTCTGATGTCACCTTTTTACTCATTGTTTTTACCTGTAGCACTTTGAGATTATTTTATGTAAATGCAATATAAATAAAATGTATTATTATTATTGTGTTTTACTTTTTTTTTACTTTTTAAAATTTGTGTATCTTAGATGTAATTATATTTAATTTAATTTAATTTTATGTATATTTATATGTATTTTTGTTGTTATTATTTGGCTATTTTATTTACATTATGTGTTTATGAATGTAAATTTAAACGTATTGATTCAATTTTGTTTATTTAATTTATTTAATTTTATAGGGGTGTAACGATATCCAAGTCTCCGAGAATGAAACAGCATTCAGTATGGAATGTGTCAAACATTTTCTTTATATAATAAATAAAAGCATATTCTTCAAACATGATCAGAAATAGTTCGTCAAGGTATGAGAAAATGAACAGTGCAAGCTAACAGTTAAATAATGAATTCTTAATGCAGATCTGAATCAAATGCACTAACATGTAGTGTCATTTTTCATAGAACAATGGAAGTTCAAGCTGCACAGAACTTTGAAATCCAAGCAAAATGAAAAAAGTACGTAGAAAGCCTCTTAACATACAAGCTGCACAATTGAACTACAGTTGAAAATGCGGACAGGACAGAATATATGAATAGAATTAGGTTGGAGATTCAGTTGAAAGCTGCAGAACTCTTTCTTTGCCTGAAAATTACGTCAGACATGAATGTCCTGAAACGTTTTGAATCTTGTGTTTTCATAATAAGCAAAACTGTTTGACCAATGCGTGTCTTTTTTCGCTGGAATGAATCTATAGTTTGGCTTCGCTGCTTTTCCCCTTGTCTTCTTCTTTCAGCGACCTCAAAAACGGACTTTCTTTTTGCGGCTAACTGCTCCTGGATTCTTGTCTGCCATTGCCAACAAACTTTTGCACTGCGAGGAAGATATAGGTCAAAAAAAGCCGCTAAGAACTGTTGCATTGGTGGAGTAAACAGCGTCTGTGCGTCTTGCGTCTGTGGACTGCGTGACAGGCGTACGTAAACCACGTACCGGCGGCGCGCAGGCAGGTCAGTTACGCTAGAAACGTAGGGAGTTGATTGATAGCCTTCAGCTACAGATAACGAGCCGTGTCGTTATCTATTGGCAAATGTTTATGGCCCCACCACGTCCAGAGTTGATGAAATTCTCTTTTTTCATCATAATTACAAGGCTACTGCACCTCTATAATGCTATCATTGACAACTTGAAACAAAAAAAACAAAAAAAAAATCCTCCATACAATTAAGGTATGGTTAAATGTTAGATGTATGCACGTTTCATAACTTTCAAAGCCTAGAGTGGAGTTTAACAACCACTAGCATGCTAATTAGGCACTTCCTGATTCTTGGACATGACAACAGCTGCTTATATACAATATGTCTGTACTGGGGCAAGACACATGATGCTCAGTTTTATGGAAAATATCGTATACGAGCAATATTTTGTGTTACAGTGATAGATCAAAGTCATGAAAACTGTTCAAGATGTCACTCCATGTTAAGTCACTCCCCCTTCAGAGCATGTTTTTGATGAGGTAACAACATTATCAAACCACTCCCTCTTTAAAATAATGAGACCAGTTCAAATGAATATCTAGTGTCAGTATTAGTTTTAGTATCGATTCGCATCTGAGTAGAGATTCGTTCAACCAAACTCCAGACCAGACTGTACGGGTGTGAAAGAGCCATAACACAAGCGTAAACGAGACGTGACTCACCAGAAGTTGACGAGGAAAGGGTGCTCCAGGTTCTGCATGATCTGCAGCTCCTTCAGGACGTTCCTCACCTCGTTCCTCTCCACACACTTGAGCTTGTTCATGTACTTCATGGCGTACATTTTCTTTGTGTCTTTCTTCTGGACTATGCATACCTGAGAAAAGTAAGAATACAAATGAACATATTACCGGGCAAAAGTTTGAGTTTTTCATTTATTTTTCTTCTTTATTTCCAGGATTATTTACATTGCAGATTCTCACTGAAGACATCAAAACTATGACTGAACACATATGGAAGGTAGTAAACAAAAAAATAAACTCAAAATAACTCAAAACTTGTTTTAGATAAAAATAAATCAATCAATCAAAATAGCCACCCTCTGCTTTGAATCCTGCTTTGCACTTTTGGTATTTCTTGACACTGACAAGGTGCACAAGTGAAAACCATTTCAGGACACTTCATCATGAAGCTCACTGAGAGAAGGCCAAGGGTTTGCTGGACTGTGGACAAAGCAAAGGGTGGATACACTGAGGATTTTAATATAAAATATCAAAAATTATTTAGATGAGTTATTTAACTTTTCTTCTATGCCACGGGTGTCAAACATATGGCCCGGGGGCCGAATCTGGCCCTCCAAGACCTTTAATCTGGCCCTCGGCTGATTTTCTACTAAAATATTTTAATTATATTTTGTATTAAAATATTGGTAATTTTCTGCGCCGCTTAGCATAGCAGCGTCTCCAGCGTCTCTGTACGTGGCCCCTCCCACCAGAGCAGCACAAATGAAGACTTGCCTCTTTCCAAACGCTCTTAAAGGACGATCGTTTTGACTGTTGACCGTGACACCCTCATCAGAAAAATGTTTTCCAAGAAAAATTGACTTATTCCTATTTGTATACAAGTTAATGTTAAAACATTGTGTTGAAATTATATTTTTTCTTAAAGTTTCAGTGTGTTCATAATATTATAATATTTTGTAAAAGAAAGAATTCATCAATTTAAAAAAAAAGATTTCTGTAATAGATTTGCGTTTTTCTGCGCAAATATTTGAACTTATTGTTATTTTTGAGTATATATGCCATGAGTTTTCCAATCCGGCCCCTTTGGGATCAAAGTAGGTTGGATACAGCCCCCGGACCAAAATGAGTCTGACACCCCTGATCTATGCTATATATTTCCATATGGAATTCTATTTCATTTGAATGTTTTGTGTCTGTATATAAAATGTAGAAAGTAGTACATGAAAAAGAAAAAAATAATAATAATGAGAGTGTACAAACTATACATATTAGAGATGTAACAATATCCAAATCTCTCTGTACGATATTATCACGATATACATCTCATGGTATATGGTGATATTTTGGAGAGATTGATGTAATTGGTGATAGGACACGTTTCTGCTTTTAAAATACCTTGACAAGATCTTGGTGTGAATTATTTCTGTAAAAGACATATTTCTTCGAGTTGTTTGCAGTGAACTGAATCATGGGATATGTAGTTCTCTATGTTTACACACTGTTGCTACTATAAAACCATGCATTTAAGCAAAGGAACTTGTAATTCGATATATTGTGACAGCCCACGATATTATTGTGAGATTTTTGACGATACGATATCACAATATGTCGGTTACTGTTTCATCCCTAATACATATTATTTTGGTATATATTTGCTATGATTTTTTACACTTATATTATTGTTTTGTGTGTGTGTGTGTGGTGTGTGTGTGTGTTAAAGGGCATATATTATGTTATAATGTTGTTTCCTCATCACAAACATACCTGGAGTTTTTTAGGTATATTTAGGCTGAGTTCTTCTCTCAATCAGACACTCTGTTCCACCTTGTGAGGTCATGTGATAATACAGGAAGTGCTCCACTGTGTTTAAGAACTCCATACACCTTCAATTGCCAATCTCTACTCGACTAAATGTAAAAGGCAGCTGTAACTTGAACACTACCTCCACATGACATCACAAGGTGGAGCAGAGCATTTTGAGCTTTGGAAATGTAGACAGACTAAAGAATAAAGACTAAAGCATTACTCAAACATGTGTGAATGAAACAAAACATAACTCGTGGCATGTTTTTGAAGAAGCAACAGCATGATCACATGACTTAAAGTTCACAAGAATCAATTTTGTATAATATTATAGAACCTTTAAAATTAAATCGAAAATTGGGTCAATATTGTGTAAAAAATATTGTTAAGCCAATCAACCAACAATAACAACTTTTATAAATGATCCTTATTCCTTGAACTTTCCAAACTCGACACCTGGAGTTCCTTTCACTTTGCATAGTTAGCAGCCCTTGATTGGCCCTTCTGATTAGCCGCATATTTAGACAGAACAGACGTATGAGATGTGCGCTTTAGCTCTTGATAGTGGCGCTCGGAGCGTGAATAAAGCGTGATTAGTGCGGTCCCAGGCTCCGATCCGTGCACAGCTGCTGGGGTTAATCAGTGCCTCTCTCTCCTCCCATACAGCAACATGTGGAGCTGAGTGATTAGGAAGCTTAAGAGAAGCACACTCCATGTGAGAGACAGGAAACATGTGACTGTGGACAGGACTAATGCACTGCTACACGGGAAATATGACTGTAAATACACTGGGGCTGTCAAAAGTATTGAAAAGCAGATATCAACCATTATTGAAACTAATATCAACAAGTGAAAGAGCTATTCATGTAATGTCATTTACTGGGTGTAAGTGTACGTTAATAAGTGTAATGTGTGTATAAAGGTATGTGTGTATGTATATATATATGTATGCATGTATATATATATATATATATATATATATATATATATACACACACACACACTACATGCATATACATACCAATACACATGAAATAAGTAAAGTTTTTTTTATACATGTATTATTTTGTTACCTATGTGTGCAAGTGGGCAGTGTGTGTGTGTGTAAACTAGGGGTGTGCAAAATTATTGAAATATTGATATATGGTATCGTTTAATGTGATGATACAGTATTGATATCATGGGCTGCAGTATCGATATATCGCCAAGATTATTTTTAGTTGTATTTTACTGAATTATTTTGTAACAGAGCTACAGTTTTGTTCTTTGTTCAGAGGAAGGAAACTCGTTTATGCGACACATTTGACATTTTCACTGTTTTGATGATTAAAATGTTCGTGTTTCATATGAACTTTGTACAAGAAGTGCTTTAACAAAGACTTTATTTAGTCTTTATTTTTATTGAAGCATATCAAATTGATTTGAAATATATTGTACTGAATCGTATCAAATCGTAAGCTCACTGTATCGATATGTATCGTATCCTGGCCTATGTATCGAGATAAGTATCGTATCATGGCCTATGTATTGAGGCACATATCGTATCGGGAACTTCTGAATGATACCCAGCCCTAGTGTTCACGCACATATGCATGTATTTTTTCGATCTTGTTCATGTGGAGCTCCGGGGGGGGTCACCATGAGTTTGGGATTGGGGATTTTATGCATTTATTTTTATTTATAAAGTATAAAGTAAATAAATTATCATTGTGGTATCGTTATTGGTATTGATTGTCGAGTCTATTCCATAGTATCGAAATCGAGTTTGAAATTTTGATATTGTGTCTAAAATATACCACAAGTGCAATTTGGACTATACTATCTTAGGTCTTTTTTTCATTTTTTTCTAACTTTATTATTAGTCTGTTTACATCTCCAAAGCTCAAAATGCTCTGTTCCACCTTGTGATGTCATGACGCAGTAGATTTCATGTCAGCAGCTACCTTTTCCCCTTTAGTTCAGTAGAGATTGGTAATTCTTTCATACGATTCTAATGAAGATGTATGGAGTTTAAAAACAGAGTGGAGCACCTTCTGTATTACCACATGACATAACAATGCAAGATTTGTGTGTAAATGAAACAAAACACAACTCCAGGTCTGTTTTTGATGAGGAAACATTATAACATGGATCAGAAAATAGCGTAATATGGATAATTTAAACTCTAATCCCTGTTTTGTGTTTTCATGTGTTTTATCTGGTCTAAACAATGCCTCTTATTTAATTCCCTACACTGTAAGAAACAAACTGTAGGCTACACATTTTCTGTAAATTACAACAGATCAAGTGACAAGCAGGAATAAAAATGCTAATGTAATGGAAGCTTGAATTAACCGTGAACACTACAGACGCCATTGTGAACTAAATCTGCATAGTTTGACAGAGAGCCATATGTTTAGTGACCTCTGGAAATGAAAAGAGATTACTGATGTGCTGTGTGTATAACATAAGCTGTATTTACAAAGGGCTCAGCGACTAGTGTTTCATCTTAACCACTATAATGCAAGCGACGATGCTATTTTTATTTGACATTAAAGGTTCTATATTATGCAAAACTGACTCATGTGAGCTTTAAAACATGTTAGAATGTTGTTCCCTCCTCGAAAACAGATCTGAAGCTGTGTTTTGTTTCGTTCACACATGTTTGAGTCACGTTTTATTATGAGTCTGTTTACATCTCCAGAGCTCAAAATGCTCTGTTCCAACTTGTGATGTCATGAAGCAGTAGTTTTCACATTAACAGCTATCTTTTACGCTTTGTATAGTAAAGATTGGCAATTCCAGGACTGAAATTATCCCAGTGATTCTAGATTCCCTTTTCATTTAGTCTGTTTTGCTACTAGATATTCAGAACAATTACAGTGGTAGAAGGAGTAAAGAGATTATGGAATAAACCTCATATTCTTGACTACTAGTAAATACATCAGACTTACTTTTCCGAAGCTTCCTTTCCCAATGGCCCGCAGGATCTGAAAGTGGTCGAAGTTGACTGAGGGAAAAAGGAAAATACAACATACAGTTAAGAGCTGATAACAGACAATCATAGAACAGGAACACAATGAAAAGAATGCATTTTTGATCTTTTAAAGAAGGCATATTGTGGTTGTGTCTGTTATATTGATATAACCTACAAATCATAATATAACTGTATTATAATATTCATCATAATGTTGTAATATTAATCTAATATGACTTGATAAAAAAGACAAAACGAAAAGTCCATGTTAGAAAACGGTGGTTCTCAGTCCTCCTATGGATAACTGCTAAGGACGGGACGAGATGCAATTTCCACAATACGAGACGAGACACGAGATTGGAACTAAGGATTGGAACTTCGCTTTTTTTAGGTGTGGTGATGATAAAATCAGAGAGATGTATATCATAAGATCCTGTACTGTATAGTGTGAATTCTGTCTGTGTGTTGTGTGAATGTTGTCTTTGTGTTGTGTTTGTCTTTGGTTTAGTTTTTTTCTTTCTTTTCTGTAAACGCTATTTTTTGTTCATGTATTTAGAACCCCCTCACACAATAAATGCTGCATCTCAAGGGGCTTCCCTTATAAATAAATAAATAAATAATAATAAATGAATTGTACAATCAAGTTCCCAATTTTGGCCTCACCAAAAATCTAATTTTTCTCATATGTGCATGATCGTGTGGCAATTTTGTCTCATGAGATCTTGTGGCACGAGATCTTGTCCATCCTTAATAGCAGATACTTTTTTTATTTGTAAAAAAAATGACGCAGTGCTCCTGAATCCTACGTGTATTACCAAGAAAACAAAATTAGAGAACACAGTAAGTACAGAGCAGTTGGTGTGTACCGGTTAGGGATGGGCATGATTAATCGATTAATCGATAATTGATCATTAAGAATTTCATCGATTACGTTAATTTTAATCGACAAACCAAATGTAGGTTGCTGTGCGTAGCGTGACCACACAGGGGTCCGTACATGTGTCTCTGCACTCAGAAGGAGCGAGACACAAACAGTGGGTCAGTCTGCAACGTACCGAAGCACAAATGCGTATTTAACGATGATTTGTACAAGAAATTCCACGCTTTCTGTTGTGTTCAGGACAAGTGTGTGAGTCCATGTGCACAGTGTACAAAGTAGGAACATATGTTTCGGTGTCCAGTGGGAAAAAAGTTTGACCAGGTGAGAGTCGCTCAATGTGTCGATGACGAGTCCCCACCTTCCTCCCCCCGTACGGTGTCCTGGTTTTGACAAATGCAAATATGGTCACACTAACCTGTATTCCACTGAGTCATGTCTTTTAATCCAACAGAAATTAACCACATCAGCGCAGAAGAGCTGTAGTTTTATCTTCGCTGAGTTTATGCAAATTAGCGATGCGGTTTTAAGTTTTGTTTCTGTGAGTTTTGTTTCAGCGCAAAACTGAATTAAACACATTATAATGTCAAACGGGCTGATGTGGCTTTAGAGTCGTTACGGTTTATATGTCGTAAAGTTGAATTTATTTACGCAGATTAGTAGTGCAGATAGTAATAATAATGCTGATCATTTTTTAATATAAAAACGTTAATGATTAATCGATAATCGATCGTTAATTCTTCCGACGATCGATTAAGAAAATTTCATCGAATGCCCATCCCTAGTACCGGTGGCGGTTAATTTTGTTATATTTATGAAGGACCACTTTACCTTGTTAAATAAATAAGCATCTGTCATGGTTATTTTATTATTTGATCGATTGATAGCAATTTATGTTAATACTGTTCTTAAGCATTTTATTACCCAAAAACATTGCTCGTTTTAATAATCCATAACTTATTACATTAGCTCTGCACCAGTCACACGGAGGCTTTTCCATGATATATATGCACTTGAATAACATCTAAGACCTGTCCCCAAACATACATTATGTCAAAGTGCTTTTCAGCGGTGCACTTAACCCCTGAACTTTGACCCAGGCTTCCTCCATTTGCTTTTACCACAAATGCTAACAATGCAAATGTCAGCGTATGGATTGCCAGTGTACGCCTTTATTCTGGAGGCTCCAAGCTTTAAAATTAATTATGACATGCTCAGATTGGCCAAATTGGATGAATAATGTTGATAAAAAATATGCATGTAGGTGATGGCTGCTTTGGGCTAGAGATCTGATCAAATATAGAATGTACGCATTGGTAAATAAACTTATCAAGTGAATACTAGGATTATAAAGACTTCAAAATCAACATTCAGTAAACAGTTGAATCAATCAGGCCCTATCCTAGTGCTGCAATTGTTTGTATGAAATAACTAAACTAGAAATGGACCAATATGGGTTTTTTCATGGCCGATGTTGATACTGATTGTTTAGAATCCAGAGCAACTGATGGCCAACAAGCTCTGCCGATATGTAGAGCGGATTTTGTTAATTTTCCCCCTACTTATATAAATATTCTATACGTTTTACAACTATGTATTAGGGATGTAACAATAAGCCAAATATCGTGATATCGTATCTTCAAAGTTCTCACAATAATATCGTGGACCATCACAATATCGAATCACAAGTCTCTTTGCTTAAATGAAGAGTTATGGTGCAGCAATAGTTTAAAAAAAAGACAGAGGGAACTACATAGACCATGATCCTTTGCTCCATTTCAGTGTTGACTACAAGAAGAAATAACAGTTCTAAGCACTTTTAAGTCTTAGTTCTTTGGAACCTCCATAAAATATCGCAATAAATATCGTACCGTGAGATGTATATCCTGAAAATATCGTACCGAGAGATTTGAATATCATCTCCCCCCCATATCGTGAGCTTTCCCACAATATCACATTAAATATCAATATTGTACTGTGAGGTTCGTACTGTGATCACATCGTATCATTAGACTTGGATATCATTACACCCCTACTCTGTATAATTAAACTAAAATAAAGAAAAAAAATAAATCTCAATAGAGAAAATATTTTTTTAGACCTCCATAACCCAGTTTTTACCACTAACAAATAATGGCTCATTGTAATCTCATTTTGTGAATGTCATCATTACACTACAGTGTTAAAGTAAATCTTTATACAGCGAGTGGTGAGTCCAAACCAAAATGTCAGACAAAGCAGATACACACAAAAGTGTTCATATCAGCCTGATATAAATCTCTACACTAAACACAAGTAGTTTATTACTTTGTGCACTGACATGAAGTCTGCTTAAAATGTATGAACTTTAAAAACATTGAGAAAAAACCCGCACACCGTCTTACTTGCAAAATGTGAGATTTATTAGGACAAAGGACATTCTGTATGTCCTAATAAATCTCACATTTAAGATGGTGTGCAGGATTTTTCAATGTTCTTGGGCTCCCTCTCCACCAACGCACCCGTCTCAATTAACTGATGTGCGAAGTTTTCATTTTTTATATCGTGAACTTTAAGAACGCAAATGAGCTTTCTGAAATATGAAGAACTGACACATACCAGTTGCTTTTTGGTCAATAAACATTATTATTGAAATATTCACAAATGCACACTTTGCAATTTACAATACCAGTCAAAAGTTGGACACTTTTTCATTATGCTTCTACTTTATTTCCATGATTATTTGCATTGTAGATTCTCACTGAAGACTCAAATTTATGAATAAACATGTGGAATACTGTGAACTAACTCAACTCAAAATAACTTGGCTTGTTTTAGGCTATGTTTACACTGAAACGTATCACCGTATCACAGTATCATAAACGATCTGCATCCAGACACGTCGTTTCTGTGTCTGCAAGTCTTCCCTATCCACACAGCTTTGAGCATATAAAACTTAAAACCACATGGCTAATTTGCATAAACTAAGCGCGCAAAAAACTGCTCGCTATTGTGCTCTGATGCGGTTCAGCTTCTGTCGAACTAAAGGACACGAATCAGTGGAATATGAGTGTTCTTTCTGTGACAGAGGGGTGTTCTGCTGATGGTGAGTCTGTTCTGTACTTCTATCGCGTTGGAGATGGTTCATGTTAAACTTTTCAGAGATTATACATCTGCAGGTCGTACACACAGAGCGTAGAGCGTATAAATGAATGGACATATATTCTAGCCTTTTAGCGTTTTGGCGGTGAATTACTTTGCGGCGCACAGACCTACATCACCGTATCAGTGTTTTCAGGCGTCCACACAGTGCTGGATCAGATCTGTATTCAGATGAATTCGTGGGAGCTGGTGGGACCAGATTGTTCCGTCTCTGGAACCGTTTTCAATCGGATTAGTGTGAATGGAAACTGCATCCACAACAAATGTGTACTAGTATGGACGGGGTCTTAGATTAAATTTTTTTTTTAAATAGCCACCCAAAAATAAGTCAGGGGTTTACAGCAGTGTCAACAATGCAAAGGGTGGATTCTATGAGGATTTAAATATAATATATAAAAAATATATTTTGGTGAGATATTTCACTTTTTTCTTTATGACATAATTCTGTATATCTTGCATCATATATTTGATGTCTTCTCTATGTATAGAAAATGTAGAAAGCACTAAACACAAAGAAAAAGAAAGTATGTCCACATTTTTGGCTGGTAGTAGGGATGGGCATTCGATGAAAATTTCTTAATCGATCGTCGGAAGAATTAACGATCGATTATCGATTAATCATTAACATTTTTATATTAAAATGATCATCATTATTATTACTATCTGCACTACTAATCTGCATAAATCAATTCAACTTTACGACATATAAACCGTAACGACTCTAGAGCCACATCAGCCCGTTTGACATTATAATGTGTTTAATTCAGTTTTGTTCAACTCTCACAGAAACAAAACTTAAAACCGCATCGCTAATTTGCATAAACTAAGCGAAGATAAAACTACAGCTCTTGTGCACTGATGTGGTTCAATTTCTGTTGGATTAAAAGACATGACTCAGTGGAATACAGGTTAGTGTGACCAGATTTACGTTTGTCAAAACCAGGACACCGTACGGGGGAGGGAGGTGGGGACTCGTCATCGACATTGAGCGACTCTCACCTGGTAAAACTTTTTCCCACTGGACACCGAAACACATGTGCTGCTTTATACACTGTGCACATGGACTCACACTTGTCCCGAACGCAACGGAAAGCGTGGAATTTCTTGTAAAAATACGCATTTGTGCTTCGGTACGTTGCAGACTGACCCACTGTTTGTGTCTCGCTCCTTCTGAGTGCAGAGACACATGTACAGACCCCTGTTTGATCACACTATGCACAACAACCTACATTCGGGTTTGTCGATTAAAATTTAATGTAATCGATGAAATTCTTAATGATCAATTATCGATTAATCGATTAATCATGCCCATCCCTAGCTGGTAGTGTATAGAATATAGATAAAAATGTAGTTAAATATTCAAAACAGTTCATTTTTACAGTGTAATTTAGGTCTCTTTTTTCAGTGAAGAGGAGATGTTTGGAGGAGGAAGAGGTCTATTTCCACAGCCTATTACCAGAGCATTTCTTTGTGATGAACGGCCTCAGATAAACACTTGGTCGGGGTTCACTGTGAGGTTGAGCCACAGTTAAAGCTGCGCTCAGAGAGGTACTATAGGCACAAAGGCAATCGTCATCAGTCAAACCACACACACTTACATTACATTACATTACAGGTCTGAGAATGGACCGCACCTTTGACTTAGATCTGCCACATGTTTCAATCTCTGCCACCATTTCATTTGTGAGAAACCTGAAAACTACCTCCAGGATTATAGATTTTAGCATGATTAAAACATATACAGTACTTACAAATACCCATAGTGATGCTACATTTCGATGATACAGTATTGTTATTGTGGGCTGCTGTATCATTATCTTTGTACTGAGTAGTTTTTTGTTTGTTCAGAGAAAGGAAACTGCAAATCTGACATATTCATTGCTTCAACCCTTCTAGACCTAAAGGCAATTTTAGTACATTTGTCCTCACCTCACCCCACCTTTTTTCTTAATTTTGCTATTACAACTCCTCCTTTTACCCCCTAATGAAGTGTTATACATCCTTTTTTTCCTGTTATTTCACAATCTGTTGTGTAGTTGTATCATATGGCTGGAATAAAAGCTACAGGGCCAAAAATACACACTTTCATACAAAACACACAGTAAAAATGTGTAAACAACTTTTAGGACATAAAAAATGCTTAATTTAGGGATTTAACTACAAAAGTGCAAAATATCAAGTCTGTAAATGAACTCAAAATATCCTTATTGCCTCAAAACAAAACAAAAAGTGCAATGGCCCCATGACTTTCCTGGTGTCAGTCATGGAAACAGCTGGTGTCAGGTCCAGGGGACAGAGCCACATCACTTCCTGAATTTCCATGGTGTGTAATACATTTGTAAATTTTGAGTGAAATAAACTTTTCAAATAAAAATAGCAAGGGATGCACAATTACGTAGACAAAATGGATGGAGCGCCTGCGTTTTGGCAGAAAGCAAAGTTCCTATTGGACACTTGTTTCCCCTAGGGTTAGGGTTAGGGTTAGCAGCTTGCATGTGAAGTAGGATAATACCGGAAATATGCCCGGAAAGCTGAAACTGTCGGCTTTTCAAGGGGGAAAAAAAGGAAGTTTCCATCTTTTTTGATTGGAAAGTTATGTGTGGTTATGTAAAACATGTCTGGAAGGGTTAATGGTTACAATTGGTTTATTCCATACTGGCTTTGTACAGGCAGGGGTTTAACATATAAATACTGTTGTCAAAATGTATTTGGTTCTTAAAAATAGTGATATATTGTAGAATATCATATGCAATATATTGATTATCACATCATGATCACTGTATTGTGATAATATTCGTATCGTGGGTCATGTATCGAGTATCATGTCGAATCATGAGGGACACTGCGATTCCCAGAACTACAAATAAAAGAAACTGTATTGTATCTATTTTATTAAAGAGGGGGTATAAGGCAAAATTGATTGTTGAGTTTTCTACCATGTTATAATTAGGGGTGTAACAGTACACAAAAAATGTGAGATTCCGTGAGGACTAGAGCGCGACGACCATAGTTTTGCAAAGATTCACGTGGTTCGGAGGGACGTAGTCAACACTGCCACCCCAATCATGGAGTCCCCTCATGAATATTAGTACGTATATTAATATTAATAGAATATGAATAAGACCTGAGCCTTCCATGTAGCTGCACATGTCGCGGCAGAAAGTAAACACCCACAAATTGCTTGAACTCACGCGTACATTGCCCTGCACCGAACCATATGTCCCATAACAAAACGGTTCAGCACAAAATCGATCTACCGTTACACCTCTAGTTATAATGTTGTTCCTTCATCGAAAACATGCCTGAAGAGGTTTTAGAGTCATCCATGCTTGTTTCAGTATTTTAGCATACTTATCTTATTTACTTATACTTATACTACTTATTTATCTCTCCCGGCCCTTTTCTGGTGTCCGTCCCACCATCCCGCCTCAAAATCAGGGGAGGCCGCGCTTTCTCTGTTGTTGGCCCCAAGCTTTGGAATGCCCTCCCTCTTCACCTGAGATCTTGCTCCTCCCTACCTCACTTTAAAACCCTCCTAAAAACAAATTTTTTCAAGATGGCATTTAACAGCCCATGAGCTCTACTTTAAACTATTACTATTATTATAAGTAACTCATTTATGTCATATTTTATATATTTTATATTTTTGTGTTAATGTTTCATTATTTTGTGTTTCATGCTGTAAAACACTTTGGTGCACATTCTTATGGTTGTTTTAAATGTGCTATATAAATAAAATGACTTGACTTGACTTTTCAAACCCTCCTTACGGTTTGCTGTAAAATTCCGTACAAGGCTCCGCCCACAAGTTTACATCACCCATCCTCCCACATGACAATTCTGCATAAATATACTAAAACATGATACAAAACACAACAACTTTGACAAACCTGATGTGATGTGCAGTAGTTTCATTAGCGGGATGCAACGTTGATTGTTTTCTGGTAGTGCTCTGACGAAGGGGTGATTTAACGTAACTTAATGAGTTGTTTTGGGTGAATATAGCATTTTCAAAACAAAAAAAGGTAACTGGTGATCTAAATATGTAATGTGTTAGTAGTTAATACTCTATAGATGTGAAATATACCTCCTCTTTAATTAAAAAAATACAGTTCTACAAAGTGAAAGATCAGAAACAAAGAGCTTGTAATATTTAGTTAAAAAATATAAAATGATACAAAACAAGTCATAGACGTAATATAAAGATTACTCAGTCACTTCATGTGGCCTAATATTACTACTTTTTTTAATACAAACCACAAACATACAAACCAAACAAAATTATTACACAAATCTGGCCTATTTAAAATGAATTTCCAGTCCAATGTAACTGTATTTATGCAAACAGTCTGGGGGAAAACAGGCCAGTTTCTCTGCATCTTTAAAATCTCCCTGGAGACCTGCTATAAACCCATCGTCTCTTTGTCTTCCTCGGCTCCGGGCCCTATCACTCACATTAATCTCCGTAATGTCCGGATGGATGCTGCTGTTTGTGTAACGGCTGCCATGGCGACCAGAGACATGGTTCTCTCTGTCTCCGGTTCCTACGGCGATGGAGCACCTGATGCCTCGACGCTTGATACAACATGAAAACACAAACACTAAAGCTGACTTCCCATCTCTGGAAATCTCCACCTGATGCCCTGGGAGCCTATTGGTGTGTTCATCCATGACCTTTAATAGATGATCTGTAATATCTTTTTTTTTTTTTCCAGATATGATGTTTTACATTACAGAAAGATAACCGGATAGTAGCCTGTAGGCAGGAAAAAAGCAGGGTATATAAAACTAGAACGATATGGTAAAAATAACTTTTGATTCAATTGTATTTTTTATTACTTAAATATTAGGCTATTTTCTGATCTTTTGTATATTATCATGCTGTTTCCTCATCACAAACATACCTAGATGTTTAGCACACAAAATCCTGCATATAGGCGAGTTTCAGCTGACGTCATTGTTATTAAAAGCCCGCGTTGCATGCTGGGAAATATTTTGGTCGGAGGCAAGAAACACGATAGGGGTCGAACACAGTGCGTAACCTCGTGTATTTATCCCCGATAATGGTAAATTCCTGCTGCATTATCGGATGCACAAATAGAAGCACGGAAGAAGGAAAATGTCTTTTTCGTATTCTGAGTGAAAAGAACCGCTAACGGTGAATTAAATGGCTTTCAAACATTCGCAGAGCAAATGTAGAAGATCCTAGCAAACCGTGGACTCCAACAAGTTCAACAACGCATCGACTCTTGGAGGTTTTCAACTTTTCTGCTGTGAATGGCCCAGGAGTTTCCACCAAGTCATTGTGGATATCGCCGAAGTGAATATTTGTCCAGATAGTTGGAGATTCAGACCAGAAATATGGTTTGGTCCAGGCTTTGTCGGGGTTGAAAAGGGTGATTTGGCTCCATCGATGCTTATGACCAATTTCTGGTCAAATGGTCTTGGGTCCTCTGCCGTTAGAGTGGATAAATAACTGAGATCAATACCCTTTACGTGCTTTCTCACTCCGTCCGTCATGTTAAATTAGTGTTTATTGCCGCTGATCAAAATAATTCCCAGCATGCAACACACGCGCTTTTGTCAAAAATGAAACTCGCCTATATAAGCTGAGTTCATCTCTCCAATATTAACCACTTTGTGATGTTATTTACACATTTTGGATATAGGACCTCATTTCTTAGTGAGCCAGAGTGTTGGAGACGTGTGGAGACACTTTTTAGAATATTCCATCCAGTCCTTGCCAACCCATGCTCCCACAAGGACATTTTTCATGAATATAATAAAGCAGGATATTAAACAATACACTATAGTTTTGATCTAAATATGTGTTAACAATTAAAGGGACGGTAAAGAATTTTGGACATAGGGCCTCATTCCTATTGAGCCAGAGTGTTGGAGACGTGTGGAGACACTTTTTAAAATATTCCATCCAGTCCTTGTATTGGCAGAGGTCACTGGTGCTAGGCTAGTGCATGTCAATGGCCATAGTTATCCTGTCACTAAAAAACAGTTTTACCCACTCCACAAAACACCCAAAGCAAATCTATTATTACACCAGACTGTCCATATGAATGTCTGTGTCGATAGAATAATTTTAGAAGTAAAACCAGCCTTGCATTTGAAGGATTTATGTCTCAGCAGCAGCAGCAGCGCGTTGTACTTCCTGATAGAAAGCTCAGCAGTGGTGGACTGATATATGAGAAAATAGTCCCTCAGCATGTGAAGATTCATGTGATGCAAGGTTAGTTTTACTTCAAACAATATTCTATCAACACATTTACATTGACAGTCTGGTGTAATAATAGATTTGTTTTGGGTGTTTTGTGGAGTGGGTTAGACTGTTTTTAGTGGCAGGATAACTATGGCCATTGACATGCACTAGCCTAGCACCAGTGACCTCTGCAAATACAAGGACTGGATGGAATATTTCAAAAAGTGTCTCCACACATCTCCAACACTCTGGCTCACTAGGAAATTAAGTCTTACATCCAAAATCTCAAACTATCCCTTTAATGCAGGAAGTGCTTCACTGTGTTTTTAAACTACATACACCACTAGAAACATTTGGATGATTTCAGCCCTGGAATGGCCACTCTCTACTGAACTAAAGGTAAAATATAGTTGTTAACTTGAAAACTACCACTGCATGACATCACAGGGTGGAACAGAGCATTTTGAGCTTTGGAGATGCAGACTAATAATAAAGGATTATTCAAATTCTGTCTAATAAAGGATCTTTAAAAAAATGCTTTTCTGACCAAGGATCTGGCCAAAGTAAAAAAAGTAACTTTCAGTGTCTCTTAATGTTTAATTCGAACTAAATTTAGGGTTAGAATTACTTTCTTCAGTCTGAGATACATTTCCAGTTGGTTTAGGACAAGGATGTCAGAAATATGACTTAATGACCCCAGTACAGAAGAGATATCAAGGAATACGTGATGCCTGTTGGAGATGAGGTAATGATGGTGCAAATCATTTCCATATTTTGGGGGGGAATGTGGGGGTCATCCAAGAATACTGGTCAGAGATTCATCAACATCTGCCAAATTGTTTTTCATTTGTTTTCCCCCTCTCATTTGAAGCCTTGTGTCTTGGTAACCTCGTACTAGACGCTTTAACAACACAAACAAGAGACTACTTTATATTCTGTTGGCTGCAAGTAAAAAGGCAATAACAAGGAAGCAGCTTAAACCTGAGCGATCAACAATCGAGAACTGGACTGATATTGTGCAAGAGAGCAACACAATGGAAAAGGTTACATTTTTATTGAAAGTGCAGCTGGACTTATTTTATAAGATGTGGTCTAAATGGACAGAGGATGTAAAGCCAGTGAGATCAGACTTCATATAAAACTACTTCATATTTGCAATGTTTTGTTCATTTGAGAAAGAGGTTCCCTGGCTCCCCAACCTGTTCTGAGTTTGTATATGGGTCCAGTCAAGCAGTAATGGAGGGAAACAGGGGCAGATTTTTTACATTCAAATGTCTCTTATTCAGAAACTAGAGGGAACTATTGAAATAAGTAAAGTATCAGAATGTAGGAAAGAGTTACACTCCAACAGGGTAAAGTTAAACCTGTGATATTCTTTCAAGTTTTTGACAAAAAATTTAAAAACTCATGTCGGTAACGGAGGGAATGAAATATGCAGCACTTTTTGGGCAATAAATACAAACAGTGATAACTCTTGGTTCTCACTTACATATCCTTAACAAACTGGTTTGAATATTTGCTTCATATAGTTTTCTACCATATGGTACAAGATTAGGTTGAAAAACCTCTTACTTTTTGAGTAATGAGATTTTTTATTAAGAAAGGTCATGGTAACGGAGAGAGAAAAGTAACAGAGGGAAAATTGTTCAAGCAAGTAGAAGGTGCAGGATTTTACATCATTTGTCGCTTTTTTCTTCTGAATACTTTAATATTACTTCAAAATGAAAGGAAACTATTTCTATAAAATATGTCAGTCCTTCCAACATAATTTATATCATTTTAAATACATTTTATTTGAAAAATCATGTACCTTCATCAACAGTTCTAAGATGGAATAACACAAGATATGATGAAATACATCCATTTATTTACATGATTTGCAGGTCTTTGAAATTTGGGAAATAATTTTTGTTCCATGTTTCATACATGGTCTGTTTAAAACGTATGGAACTTTAGAACCAAAAATGGTACAGAAAAAAGGTAAACAGTTTCATAAACTAGAGTACATATGTATCTGTTCAATACATTTTTATATCAGATGCATTAACTTGAATTTTTGGCCTTGCTGTTTACTTCTGCTTGACCGGGCCCATATGTAAAAAAAAAAAAAAAAAAAAAAAAAAGCAAAAGTAGGAATGAGTGATTTCATTCTACACATTGCAATGTGAACATGACTACATGACTACCCTCACTGTATAGGTTTAAACCCAATATAGTGAACTCATATTACTGTATTACCATGTTAGTAAGTAAGTAAATAAGCTTTATAGAGATTTTCATAGATTAAAAAAAAAGCACAAAATGCTTTACAAAGAGCAGGTTTTAGTCAAAGAGGCTATTAAAGGTCTTATATTATGCAAAATTAACTCTCGTGATCTTGAAGCCACATTAGAATGTCCTCAAAAACATACCAGGAATTGTGTTTTATTTCATTCACACATATTTTAGTAAACCTATATTATTATTCTGCATCTCCAAAGCTCAAAATGTTCTGCCCCACCTTGTAATGTCACTAAACAATAATTTTTATATTAACAGCTACCTTTTGCCTTTTGTTCATACAGACTGGCAAGTTGCGGGGCTGAGGGCTTGTTTACACGTGAATGTTGGCGGGTAAAAACGTCAAAATAGTTTCATTTAGACAGTGACAGCGTTTTTGTGGCTTAAAAACGCAAAAATCCAAAATCACCGTCTAGAGTGGAAAAGTTGAATACACTCCACCGTAGCATTTCCGTCTACACTGCCCAAGACGCAAAACTCTGGTCAGATCTGCTCATGTCACGTACGCGTTTACGTCACATACATACAGTACACAGAAACAAACATGTCGGACGGCATGCATACCCAATCGAATTCCACACACTTTTGCGTCACCGTATGCGCATCTTCTGACTGTCATCATATAAACGTCGCCCTAATATGATCCAAAGAAACTACAAATACAATACAGAACGTTATCAAGCTGAAGAAACTATGAACTTCCCGCCCTCATTTCTCGAAATCACAGCTATCAAAGCATCATCTCAGAGCCCCCATCAAAGCTTCACACAGGACCACCATAGATACATTAAAGCGGGCTCCTCCATCACGCCGCGCTCACATGGCACACACGAGGTTGAGGGTTATGGAGGATATATTGGATCTGACAGTTAATGTTATGGTCTGGTAGTCACATATCTCACTTCCTCTCCTCGCACCGTCTGTATCAGTGCATTTACTCAGCCTACTTCCACCATATATATCCACAGAAGAGCAAGACATATGGTACAATACTGCCGGGTTTCCAGTGACATCACAACATCCTCTAAGTAGGTTATGGTGACAGGACAGAATAATTAAAGGTCCTATAATCCGTGTATCATTCGTTCATTCGTTTTTCAATATAAAACCAAAAATAAGAAAACGAAAAAACAACAGTTTTCTTCGTTATTTGTCTCCAAAACCAAAATGAAAAAACGGATAACGATTCGTTTTTTCAGTTTTCGATTTTGTGTTTAAATGAAGAATGGAAAAAACGGATAACGGCCGTTTCCCGTTTACGTGACTTCCGTGACTGCGATGCCGAACTTTTGCACCGCGTACGGACTGAACCAGGACTGATCCAGGTCCGAGACCAGACCGGGACCAGACCGGGACCAGACCGGGACCAGAGCGGGACTGAGACCGGGACCAGACCGGGACCAGAGCGGGACTGAGTCTCAGTAGCGCTCTGGTCCCGGTCTGGTCCATCTGAACCAAAAGCTCTTAGTTCGGTTCGTTTTCGTTGGGGTGAAAGCATCAGTCGGAGGCTTTGCACCACCTCGGAATCAGCCGCGGTTCTTGAAGCGCGGAGGACCAGAGCAGCTCTGTCCCCGGTCTCTCAGTCCCGGTCTGGTCCCTGGTCTCAGTCCCGGTCTGGTCCTGGTCTGTCCTGGTCTCAGTCCCACTCTGGTCTCGGTCTGGTCTCGGACCTGGATCAGTCCCGGTTCAGTCCGTATGCGGTGCAAAAGTCCGGCATCGCAGTCACGGAAGTCACGTAAACGGGAAACGGCCGTTATCCGTTTTTTCCATTCTTCATTTAAACACAAAATCGAAAACTGAAAAAAACGAATCGTTATCCGTTTTTTCATTTTGGTGTTGGAGACAAATAAGGACGAAAACTGTTGTTTTTTTCGTTTTCTTATTTTTGGTTTTATATTGAAAAAACGAATGAACGAATGATACACGGATTGTCCTATATTACACAGAAATTACTCTTGTGAGCTTTAATCTCTGTTATGTCATTACCTCCTCAAAAACAGACCTGGAGTTGTGTTTTGTTTCATTTACCGTATTTTTCAGACTATAAGTCGTACTTTTTTTCATGGTTTGGGTGGTCCTGTGTGTCATATATTAAAATTTTCACACTGACAGCTGCGAGAGGCTCTAGTCTTATGTGTCAGTATCTGCTGCTCCTATTATTCCTGTATCAATGACACTTCACTCTACTGTGCATGTCTCCTGCAGAAAGAGCCTCTGTCCTGCTGCAAGTTGTGAAATCTGCAGCTGAAAATGATATTCGAGCAGCAGAAAGAAAGTTTGGAGTGAGTGAAAAACTTGTGAGGGACTGGGGAAAAGCAGGGATGGAGAACACAGCTTCATGGTAACCGGGAGGATGCACCATGCAAGTTTCCTGGAAGTCACTGGATGGATGGACAAAACCTGGACTTAAGTGACACCGAAACCATCCTCTCGGGATTCAGAAAGACCAAAATAATTCTAACTGGAACTGATGCTGAGTCTGACAGCAGCTACACAGAAGAGGAAGCAGCGCTCCATTTACCTCCAGAGGTCGTGGAGTTGCTCAGAAGTGACACCGAGGATGAAGAATTGAATGGATTTAGTGATTTGGAGTGAGATGGAGAGTTTGTTAAACTTGTTCTGTTCTGTTGTTTATGTTATAGTTTATCTGAAGAACTGTTCATATGTGATGTTAACAGTCTGTTGTTCTCTGTTCTATTGTTATTACTAGAACTTGACTTTCAACATGAAATGTCAGTTCCTGGTCTCTGATTTTATCAAATTAATTTCCCCCAAAAAGTGCTACTTATTGTCCGGTGCAACTTTATTAGTATGTCTTCATCTCCAAAGCTTGAAATGCTCTGCTCCACCTTGTAATGTCATAATTTAAGTTAACCGTTTACCTTTTGTGTAGAGATATTGGAAATTTGAGGTTTGTGAAGGTTTATGGAGTTTAAAAGTACAGCAAAGCACTTTATTATCACATAGCATGTGCTTAATCAGTTTTTCCATTTTTTTTTATTTTTTTTTCCTCAGTACAGTAGATCATTCACATTTTTTATTTTTATTTTATTTTGACCTGTTAAAAATAGAAAAAAATTGCATTCAATATATTCAGAACATAATTTCAATTTCAAATTTCAGTCTCCAAAGAGTAAACTCTCCAAATCACATGCTTTTACTGACAAAACATTTGGAGAGAATGTCCCACTGTACGGCATTAAACGCCTATATCCAAGCAGATGATGCTACCAGGCCAAGTTACAAGTCAGATGACTTCTGACAGATAAAAACATGAATGCTTAACAGATTCTGTGGAGTATTCTAGGCAAAGCAAAGACAACTCCGTGGAAACAAGAAGGCGGCGAATTTACATCGTGCACCTTTAAAGAAGACTGTGAAGCTTATGCTTGTGCTTGCTATATAGTTATAATCTCTGACAATTTGTATTATTTAAATCTCAATATTGACTAAAATGAAACTAGTCCGCTAAGTTCCACGTTAGAAAAAGGCGGCGTCCAATGTGAGCCGACACCACCGTGAACACCATCACATCAAAGTCCACACTCCCAATGGATTTGTTTGTATTTGTACTAGGGATGGGCATTCGATGAAATTTTCTTAATCAATCGTCGGAAGAATTAACGATTGATTATCAATTAATCATTAACGTGTTTATATTAAAATTATCATCATTATTATTACTATCTGCACTACTAATCTGCGTAAATAAATTCAACTTTACGACATATAAACCGTAACGACTCTAGAGCCACGTCAATCCGTTTGACATTATAATGTGTTTAATTCAGTTTTGCGCAACTCTCACAGAAACAAAACTTAAAACCGCATTGCTAATTTGCAGAAACTAAGCGAAGATAAAACTACAGCTCTTGTGTCGCTGATGCGGTTCAACTTCTGTCGGATTAAAAGACATGACTCAGTGGAATACAGGTTAGTGTGACCAGATTTGTGTTTGTCAAAACCAGGACACCGTACGGGGGGAGGGAGGTGGGGACTCGTCATCGACATTGCGCGACTCTCACCTGGCAAAACTTTTTCCCACTGGACACAGAAACATATGTGCTGCTTTGTGCACTGTGCACATGGACTCACACTTGTCCCGAACGCAACGGAAAGTGTGGAATTTCTTGTACAAATCATCGTTAAATACGCATTTGCGTTG